>NC_133359.1:4490111-4845814 GCF_030506205.2 Paramisgurnus dabryanus
GGAGCATACCTTACGCAAGTATACGGTTTTGAATGCCTGGCTAATAATGCAGTTGATTGCAGCGTTACTTTGGCATAACGAAAACATAGGCATGTAAAGGTAAATCTAGGCCCATAATGAGTACTGCAGTAGTATTTAGTTGGTTTTCACACCAGCCTCGTTCAGTTCGGTTGAATAATTACCAGAGTTCGATTGCTCACTTGGTGCGGTTCGTTTGGGCAGGTGAGAATGCAGCAATCGAACTCTGGTGCGCACCAAAAGCGGCCCAAACAAGCGGACCGAGACCACCTTGCTTTATGTTTGCTTTCAAACGAACTCGGTTTGTTTGTGGTGAGAACACGACCCGAGATTGATACCGACCTAACTGCAAAAGTACTGCGCATTTTGAACTAAACCAGCTGCCGTAGTCAGCTGCGTAGTGCATTATCGGATGAGAAAGTGTTTGTTGACAGTTTCTATTACCAATATTATCACAATGACAGATCGCGGACATACCTGGAGTTGCGGGCGGAGCCTCAGAAATTTGGTGTCTTCGCCGTTTGTAGTGCATTAAAACGTTATTTTCAAACCATATCCGCGGTTCATTCTGGAAATGAACGGTTTGTCTAGAGCGCTGTATACAAACTATATATAACAACCACAGACATAATTACAGCACGTTTTTTTTTTACTTCCACCATTCTGTTGGAAATTTGCGCACGTTGATTCTGACCAATCGAGAAGCAGTTTAGGAAATACGTTCAAATAAATGTGGCCAATGAGTGATGTGGATCTTATCACATTTTTTGCTTTTGGTCCGGACCAAAGAAACCAAACTACAGATGTGAAAACACCCTTAGTTAACAAGCTTTATGGTGCGTTCACAACAAATGTGCATGACGCGATTCGAGCGAATGGCGAATTGAGTGTTTCAGCGTTTGACGCGCATAACACTATTCGCGCAAGTTGAAAAATCTGAACTTTGGCAGATATTTGCGGAGCGTTAACTAGGGATGCACCGAATCCAGGATTCGGATTCGGCCGAATACTGGGCTTTTTGACGGGGTTCGGGTTCGGCCGAATCTTAGGTTTTTTTTCCACCGAACCGAAACCCTTAGCTTGCGCTACGCTGCTCGACGTCACGCGGCCGTTGATTACACACATCAGGTGCTGACGTAGAGATAAGTGTTTTTTTTTCCGGTGAGCCGTTTCACATTTCGTGGACCCACCTGGAAAAACTTACGCATCGCACGGCATTGCTTTCATTGTGCGTTGCAGTCGGGCTATCAAAATGCATCCCTGCCCTGCCCGTCAAGCTATCTTGACTTATAGGGAGGAAAAAATATATTTAAATGCTTATTAGGGCTGAAACGACGCGTCGACGTAGTCGATTACGTAATTACGTCGATTTGCCGGAAATGCGTCGATGCGTCGCACTGTTTACATTTTGAAATGAAGGCGGCTTCAGCTCCGACCGGGTGATACAAGTGTTAAACCAAACAGACAGAACGCGATCAAAAGTGTGGGAATACTTTAAGCAGAGACCAAATAAAACACATACTGTGTAAAACTGAAATGGCATACCACAGCAGCGCAACACCTGTGTATGATCATCTTAAAAGAAAGCAACCTGGGGCTCTCTGACCTCAAAATGACGAGACGTCAGCGTAAGAATTTGAATTATTACAGTAAGTTTTTATACAACAATAGAATCAATGCATATTGTGCTTAATACAGCTGCGTTTACATCTTCGTTTAATACGAGCTGCGAGATGCCTGACAGACGCGACATTGCATCGCTTCTGGGCAGTATGTTGAAACAGTAAATAAAGAGCAGGACATGTTTTTATATTAAGAAGTTATGAAATAATAAGTTACTGTCACATTGAGAACTGATAGGCATGTGCCCGCGTGCACTGAAAGCCAGCTGGCAGTGCGGAGTTCCCAATGAACGTCTTTTTTGCGAATATGTGCGCAGATATTACAGAAGCTCGTCTTGTAAGGTATTCCTGACATGCGTTTATTTAAAGTAACAGCAGCTTAAACGCTGTTTATAAAATATTAGAAGATCATACTAACTGAACTTGTTTTTACCCGGAACTTAAGAAAAGTTAAATGTTAAAGTTAAATGAGAATGCAGTACTACTAATAGTAATAATATTAACAGTAATAATATAACCATTACATTTTATATAAGGGTTCATGAATCACAATGAACTTATTTTTACTTCAGTCTGAACTAATGCTGAGTTAATGCATGTACTAATCATAAACTAATGTTTAAAATATTAATATATGCCTATTTTATTGTTTAAGGTGAATAATGCCTCTTTTAAAGTGGCACTGCCACTTTATTTTTCATGTTGAAAATTTTGGTTTGTGTGTTTGTTTAATTAAGAAAATGCTTAAATAAAATGTTGGCGTTAATGGCAGATGTTACATTTATTATTTGTTGGGGAATTATATGTATAAAAAAATCATTAGACTATTCGATTAATCGAAAAAATAATCGATAGATTAATCGGTTGAAAAAATAGTCGATAGTTGCAGCTCTAATGCTTATGTATCCTCTCACAGATTTGGATGGGTAATTGTGGTGCATGAAATTCAGGCATTGGGTATTTAAATTGCGTTTGAGCGCGCGCTCGAGTTTTACTTTCACTTTCGCGATCGGGCGAAGCCGCAGTACAGGAAGCAATCTGTAATGATTTGTCATAGATTTTTGTGCAAATCCTCCAACTTCGTCCTGTCAGTCATTACTATCCTCACGTAAGAAAATTAAATCTCTCGCAGCAAGCTTTAAAGTGTTATAGATTGTACGGGCACTCGGGCAGTGAAGAGAGTGACTCTGTGTGCAGAATCGCTCTTAAAGCGACAGTAGCCCCTGTGTTTCTGATCGAAAAAATGATCCAATCTCTAACTGGATGATCCAAACTGTGAGTTTTGTGACCCACTGAACCACTTTTAAATGGTGGGTATATCTGGTGTGGGGATGAGCAGGAACAGTTGGTTTACATGGAAATCTAGTTTTTTTTTTTGTTAAAAAACCAACAGCATCAAAACAATAACAAGAATAGCAGATTATACATTGTGGTTAGAGGCCCTATTGGCTTTGTATTGGCAAAATTTCGGGCTACCAAAAACTGAAGAGTTCCTGCCCGAAGGGCTACCAGGGATTTTGAAATTTTGCGAGCCCTGTAATGGAATAAGGATGCGAGTAGGATTCGGTATTCGGTTTCAGCCGAATCTTAAACAGTGGATTCGGTATTCGGCCGAACCCAAAAAATCTGGATTCGGTGCATCCCTAGCGTTAACCAATCAGGAGCTTGCTCTAGTGGTGACAAGATTACGACGTAGCAAGCTGGTGCAGAAATACGCAACAACAATGGAGGACAAAATCATGGTCGTTATTTATCTTCGTACTTTTATAGAAACAGGAATAAAAAGGATCTTGACTGGAAGAAAGTCAGGGAGGAGGTCGGACATTCTGGTAAGTTGTAAAATACGCTCTTTACTCCATTTGAGCTATACATTTACATATTGAGACTACAAGGTAGCTAAAGCCGGCAAATTGAACGTATTTGCTTCTGAATGTCATGTGTGAATGACGCAAATTTTACGCGCGAATGAAGTTAACTCAAATTGTTCAAGTGTCCAACTATACGTGCGAATAGCATAATTTATTTACTTCATTTGCGTCTGGTGTGTGTCTAAAATTATTTCTTGTGAGCCAATAATTACAGTAATTTTAAATCATTATGTTAGCGCAAATGAAACCCTCAGATGGTCCCATTAGAGTCCTAAGTATCAATTTTCCTTGAGTCACGACCCTACAACAAAAGTAAGTGATTCTAGTTGGGTTCAGACAGTAAGAAGAATCTCACATGGGAGATGAAGGAATCAAATACTGAGGAACCATAACAGATCCAGACTGAGCGAGCTACTGACATCATCCCCCAAAATACCCATCACCGGCCAGACCATTACATCTGCATACTGGCCCAAATCTGCAGGCACATTAGGTCAATGCTTTTTTTGTAGAAATGACTCACTCAACAGAAGATCAAGTTATTGAATAAAATATATTAACATGTTCAAAACAAATAATATATTATACCCTACAAAAAATAAAATGACACCAAAGGCATAAAATGCTACTAATATATTTTCAATAAAAAAAAATTGCATATAAACTTATAGTGACGTCAATAATAAAGGCACAGTTATGACAGTAGCCTAGTTAGTCATTACTGTCAATCTTATGAATCTATTCTATGCTCAAATCTCGGATGTTAAAGAATCACTGAATTATTTAGAGTAAGTTTGACTGACACAAAAACCCATAAATACAGTTCAACCATTTATTAGTAAACTTAATTGACTAATTGCCGAATAATGTGAACATCAACTCACCTCTTGTCAAACAACAGAAACAGACCAAACGGCTTCAAAATCCCATCTGGGAACTCATGCTGTAACCGGAAAATCCGAGAAAAACACTATGCGGTATTGAAAAAATACACTTTTTGTCATTTAAATTCATTAAACCTTTGTACTTAAGTACGTTAGCGATCTGAACTCGATTCCACCACGACAAAACGGAATATTAAACTTCCGCAATGCTCTCTCTATAGTCCAGAAATTACATATCCTACTATGGCGAGGCTAGTTAATATTTATGAAATGGTCCTTCGCCATTGGATAACTTCCAAGCAGTGTCTATAACAGTGAATAAATATTAAGCATCAAAACGTTACCTATTGGAAAGTTACCAAATAACGTCGGCACGAATTAATTAATATTCATAAGACAATCTGCGCCATAGTAGAATTCGTAACTGTGCGTACAGTATTATGGGGCGTCACCCCAGCACAGTTTATACAGACACAGGCTTGTAACATTAACTGTCACATGGATAGCATCAAAACTTATCAAAAATGATTTATGTTTTCATTTATCGCCTGTCGCTGTAGTTTATAAGATTTATATTTTGACTTATTGTATTTATATTTAACGCTAAACGAATATTTCCCCAATGACTGGAAGTTCTCGAGAATAGAATCCATGATCAGTTTTTTGATCGATTATTAGAGTCTGATTCAGTGTTTGGATGCTTGAACGGGTTTCGCAGTGAAGGGTGAATTAAAAAAACACCCTGAGGTTTTAATCAGCAAACAATGCTAAATAAATGTAGACTGCTGAATGGGATCTATGCATAGAAAACACGGAACACAATCTGTAGATAATCAAAGTTTCGCGTGTGCATACATATATAAACATTTTCCAAGCAACTGTTAAATGCACGTATAATTGTTTTTAATGCTAGCCATTTGTGTGCGCGAAAAAAATATATATTTTAGGTAAACAACACTCTATGAATTGGTCCACTTAGTCTACGCTATATTGAATTGCAATCAAAAGATTTATTACAAAAATAACCACCCCACCTTTGATTCCCTGAATGCAGTCACTGTCCAGTCGATATCCTTTATTTCAAGATTTTCCTAGATGGCAATATATGTTGCAAACAGTCCAATGTGAACAATGTGCTCCGCTATAGTGTGCGCGGGTGTGTGTGTGTGTGTGTGTGTGGTACAGCCTACGCCCAGCCCCACACAGTACCGCCCCGCCAACCATATTGAAAACACTAGGCTTGTTCGACTTCATGCGGCGCCGCAAGAACCTACATCCGGATGACGTCAAAGTTCCGCGAGAGCGATTTAAAAACAAAACTCCTTCGTATGATTTCGCGAATTGCTCTCGCGGTACCTTGACGTCACCCGGCTGTAGAATCTTGCGGCGCTGCATGAAGTCGAACAAGCTTATTACTAAGGCGAAGGCAGATCTCATGAATTGTAAAGTTTACTCTCCTTTATAGCCCAATCACTTGATTCCATTAATATTGTTTACTTAATATTTGATGTAACTAAATTCGTTAATTGTCCCGCTTCCTGTCAGCTATAACTCGAAGAATTTGGTGGAATATTATTCACGAGGCACACCTTTGCCATAGTATGACACCATTATTTCGCGCATAGTTTAAAACTTACAGGATCATTTAATTATTCCTTTTAAATGTAGTTTTAACGAAATGTTTTACGGTTTTGATTTCGAACTTTAAAAAATGAATATATAATGAAACTGACCAGTTAATATTTGCTTTAATTCATTTTATGACTGAAAAAATAAATCGTATGATAAATAACTAAAATTGTTTAACTATTTAAATAAATTATTACTTTATAGTTCACACACATCTACTGGACTACAATTCCCACATGACACGTGCGCTTTCTCGTAACCAGGAAGTAACCGTGCAGTTGCTATGCAAACTTCAGCTCTCGCTGTCCATTGTGTAGGAACAGAGATGCGTTTACACTAAATTTAACAGGTTGTCCCAAAGGTAAGATATTATTTATTAGATGTGAGGATAACTAAATTATAAAATACAGGACACGTGAAATTTCTTTCAGACACAACAGAAAAACAAATCATGAGTGACATCTTCATAAAAAGGCCTGGTACAGCTCCTGTGAATAAATTTAATGGATCTGATGTGATACAAACTCCTGCTGACGATGAGGACTCTGACCATGTAATGGTTGAACTGTCTTTATCACCAGCAAAGTTGGTAGGCTGTCAGTTTTTAGATTAAACATTAAAAGGTTATATTGTATTGTGTGGTTGTAAATGTAAAAATTAACCAGTTCTATAATTTAAATGCAATAAATGAATGAAAAGTTTAATTGTTTTTCCAGAAAATTCTGTCTGGAGCAGACAACCTAGAGGAAGTGACCTCGCTGGAGATGTGTGTTGACACCCGACAGATCTCTCTGAATAACTTTGGTGAGACTGACATATATTATACAGCGTTTTAGGTATGATACAAGATAAGCTTGGTAACAGCATTTATGGAGTAATGTTGACTACCAACTGGTCCATGGTTGATTACATTTTTTTTCTGTATCTGGTCCTAAATATGTGTAAAGTTAAATCCTCCATTAACAAGTTTGTTGGTATGTCTACATTATAATGGCAAGCTTTAAAATAGGACATATCATGAAAATCTGACCTTTTCCATATTTAGTGCTATACTTGGGTCCTTAGTGCTTCTATCAACCTAAAAAAGTGAAAACGAACAAAAAAAATAAGGTAATTGAAATTTGGCTCCCCTTGTGATGTCAGAAGAGGATAATACCGCCCCCTTATCTGCACTGTCCAACCACGGCACTGCCATTTATTGCAGAGATCATTTAATAGGACATATTCAAAAACTGCACATTTTTGCTCACACCTACAAGTGGTTAACTTGTTATAATAAATTATTAATATGGTATTTTGAGCTAGAACTTCACATATGTACTCTGGAGACACCAAAGATTTATTTGACATCTTAAAAAAGTCTTGTGAAATGTCCCCTTTAAAGTCACTCAGGTAATACACTCGTATCTACAGTAATACACCGCGTCCAAAATCGCCTAATTCCATAATATATAGACTAATATATAGACGGATTTTAGCAGTAGCAACATAAACAAACGGTTTTCGTGAAACAAATATTACTTCCGGTAAACTCTGCAAAGAATCAATAACAACAGAGTCAACATTTGTCAACATTTAGAGTAGTTTATATCTGATCAAAATAAACAACACGCACATTTCCTTAGATCAAATCATAGCTATTGCATATGAAAAATGACACTGAGCTAACGTTACTGTGTAAAATGTGTACTATGTTATCTACAGATCGGCTGCCAAACATCCCTTCACATAGGGCTGATCCATGATCGCTGTCTCCCCTCGTCTTTAGGAAACCAAAACATTATGAGGTATTTTTTCCAGAGTTCAGTTTAGCTACTAGCAGACCATTAAACAAATAGAGACCGGAAGTTAAGTTCAATCCAGAAGCGTAACTGTGACAACACACGTGTGTTCGATGAAAATCAGTATGCAAGGTGAGTAGTATGTCCGAATTCATAGTATTCGAAAAACAGTAGGCGAAAAGTACCGGGATGACCGGATAGGTTTAAAGTATACATTCGATAGACACTTTTCTATCCAGCGAGACCACCAATTTAAAAAAGTGAATATAATAAAAATACCAGAAATCTGTAAACCCGGCAGATCTTTAAGTAATTTAGGTACGAAAAGGTGTACTTATTCTCGTGATTTAATTGTTCTTGTTAAACAACACATGCATAAATGATGCTTGCGGTTTTTCTGATTACGTCATAGGTCAAAGGACATATGGGTCACATGACAATGAAAACATGGTGGATGCAGTATATCCGAAATGTATTCATATTACACCCACATTCAGTAGTGCTGTCACAGCACGATTTCGGATGCTGCGCTGGTTTTTAAAAACTCTGTTTATTTATTTGTGCTTCCTGTTCACTCTTATCTCCTTTTTTTTGCACCTGTTGTCCTGTGACAGGAAAGCCAATATTATGTAATAAGCATTGAAACTGAGCCAAACCATCATTTTACATGCTGTATGTTTGGACTTAGAAAGTGCTTTAAAGTGACTATGTGGATAAATGGACATCACTGAGTAACCAACAATAGAGATATTCACATCTGGGAAATTTGGTGCAAATGTGCTGTGCTTTTTTTACTGTGTTTCTCTTGCCTGGCAGGTGTCTACTTGCCCAAACTTAGAGAGCTGAAAATGAACAACAGTTTGATTTTATCGATACGGTAAGACCTCCTTTTTATCATCTAAGATACTTTGTATACGGTACTATGTATAAAAGGACAGTTTAATTATGTCATGATTTACTTACCCTTATGATGTTTCAAACCTGTATGGCTTTCTTTCTGTAAGGCCTGGTTCAGAAAAATATGTTTTGAAGGACCTTCAGAAAAACCACAAAAAGCTCATCTTACTTGTGTTTTGGTCTACCAACTGGTAGTGTCTGCCACATGCATAAAAAATGTAAATGTTTTGGGTAGGGATGCACCGATAGGATTTTTTTGGGCCGATACCGATTTAAACATACAACTTCTGGCCGATACCGATACTGATATTAAACACTTGTATACAATAATATACAGTTGGTCTATTAGCTAGTTTATTTCTGCATCAAATTATTTTTACTGAACATGGATTGGATCTAATTTACATTCAACTGACCAACATAATAAGAGAGGCACAAATTAAGCTAAAATAAATATAATAAGACAGCATGACAACCTTCAAAGGTGGTTTTGGGTATTCACCATTTATTTTATTAACAACATTAACTCATTTTTTACATATAATAGATTTCTTTATGCAGTTAATTAATAAACAATCGGTATCGGCCTTTCTCGTGCTATTGCCGATATGCCGATGGTTTCAAATTCATCAAAAATCGGCCGATAAATATCGGCGCCCGATAAATATCGGCGGCCGATACATCGGTGCATCACTAGTTTTGGGTCATCTGGTGCTCTGTTCGAACGGTATGTCACCACCGCACGTTGGATTTGAGAAATATGGCAAAGGAAAGCTTTTGTAATTTAAATATATCAATTGGTCAAAGGTTATTTTTTGGATAAAAGTTACTACATGTGTTAGATTCATGCTATAATTAATGCAGATGTCTTAAAATTCCTCAAAAGGGAGGAGACACACAAGGTTACTTGTAAGCTCAAGGCTCACATGGGACTTAAAAGATGTAAAACATTGCCTGCTTTGTAAGGGGCTGTAGAAAGTATCAGGATCCATGGGTTGGATCGGGAAAATGAATCAGGGAATTCTGCTGGGAATGCTGTCTTATTGTTCTCAGTATTTTCTCAGGGATCTTGGCACCAGCCTTTCCCACCTGCAGGTCTTATGGTTGGCCCGATGTGGTTTGACCGACTTGGAGGGAATCCCTTGTCTTTCTTCCTTAAAGGTATAAACAGAGTTAAGAAGCAAATCGTAGTCTTGCAAATCCTTTTTCATAGTTTCATTGTTATTCTTAGGGATATGCCTTAATGACACAATCTAGCAAGCAGTGCTCCCATTATCTTCAGAATGTTTCATATAGTAGAAATGTTTTAAAGTAGTCATTCAAATTAAGACGATCTAAATATTTGACTTCCAGTAATAGGGGACAGTTTTCGTTATTGGGAATAAAAAATAATGGGGTAAAGATAGACTGGGGGAGAAACTGAAATGGGCCATGATGTGAACCGGACTTGAACCCCCGTCTGCAACATGAGTACATTAAACGGTAAACCAAAGCTGTTAATAAAAAGGCACAACAGAGGGTTAATAAACGTAATATTTCATCTATATTTTTGTACATTTGTCTAAAACTAAAGCAGGCACCTATTAAATTCATCATTTACTTTTTTATTCCTAAACTGTGTTTTACATAGGAACTATACGTGGCATACAACAACATATCAGAGCTGATCCATCTCAGTATGATGGACCATCTGGAGGTGCTGGACCTGGAGGGGAACGATGTGGATGATCTGTTGAATCAAGTGTGGCATCTGGGCCATTGTAAAAATCTCCGAACTCTTTCCCTGGAAGGAAACCCCGTTTGTACCCGTCCTAGTCCAGGATCCTCAGAGGTACAGTAACTGAAGAGTTGAAAGATACTAAATTGTGTGGCTTTTATGCGCTTATCTAAGTGATCAAACACACAGTTTTTGCCTTAGCTAGCAATGCCAAGGTCATAGGTTTGATTCCTAGGACATACTTCAAAACACTTGAAAAGTGTTTTTGGATAAAAGCATCAGGCTTTCCTGAAGGAAGAACCTCAGCTTTATCATAATGGCAACCACTCAGAAAACCCTAAAAATGCCCTAGCATTTATAAAAATAGCTCAAATACTTTACCATATAGTCTCATTATCAGCTAATAATTGTCTTGGCTTTTATTCTTACTATACCAATATGGTCACTTATATACAATAGTTTGTATATAATAAGCATAATATTCTCAATGCCCATATTGATCACCTGTCGTGATGGCAGTAAATGCAAGACATGTTTTCTTGACCAATGAAAAACTAAAAAAGTGAGATCAAAGAGTATGTGTGTGACGCTCGCTGACGCATATCTGCATGATGTTTCATATGAGGATTCCCAGCAAGCTATTTTGCAATTGAAAAGACAATTAATAGCCGTGTAAACACAAATTGAATAAAATAAATATACAGTATATATTTTGGCAAAAACAACATCAAGTTAATTTTAGTTAGAAGGGGGTTACCCATAGCCAGACTATATCGTGTCTATAGTTAACCTAGATGGTGAAATGATGGCTGGGTTGAGAGCGGTGCTTTTCAGACTTCTAATCAGATTGTGTTTATCTCATTTCGGATTGTTTTTGGTCAGTGCCAAGAATCGCAAAACTGGGGCAAGCCTGAAGTGGGTAAACAAACTGCACTGAATATGCATGAAGTGGGAAATTAAGGGCGGCCTCATTCGCTTTCATTCTACGTTTTACTCACTTACTTTACCTCCTCACTGCAGATAAAATCAGGTCTGCATATACTTTCACAGCAACAAGTGACCAATATACACTTGAAGAGGTGTTTATAAGACTGACATGACACCTTCATAATCATGACATGACACGTCTCGCAAAATTATTTAGCTATTGTCACATAATATTTTGATTATTTTTCGTGATACTGTCACGAATTTCCGCGTTTTTTCGTGATCGTATCATGAATTTCTGTTTTTGTGTCATTGTCACGTATTGGTTACTCAACTGCTTTCAAACCATTTTCGCTTCGGTTTAGGGTTAGATTTGGTGTTTGCGTTAGGATGTCACTTTAAGTATTGGTTTATACACATTTTTCAGATTTATTTTTTTTTATTTTCTAAATTTTAAACACTTGTCGCCTGGCTAGGGTTAGAGTTGGCTTGGGTAGGGATGTCATTTTATGTAAATCTAACCCTAAACCGAAGCAACAATGGTAAGAAAATAGGACAAAGCAGTTGAGTAACAAATACGAGACAATGATACATAAACAGAAATTTGTGATACGATTACGGAAAATCGTGACAGTAAAAATTACATGACTATAGGTACATAATTTCGTGAGACTGGGCTGGGATTTTATGCACTTTTCTGACAACTGTCATTAAGTATCATTTGTTCAATTATGCAATTATACATTGCTTGAAATTTCTTTGTTATGACAACTTGACATAAACCAATACATCATAACTTGTCATAAATCTGTCATAAACATGACATAGCAGAATAATTATCAAACTTAAGAAACGACCTAGCTTTATGAGTTAACATTACATTAAACTGTCATTTAAATGTCATTAAGTGTTAATACTATGTCAAATTATTTTAAATACTTTAACAAAATGCAACAGACACGTCAAAAGATTATACTTAACTTTATATATGTGTCAAATACATAAAAAAAATGACAACTACAACTTTTTTTCTCACAAAAAGGGTTCTGAAATTTTCTAACATAGAAGAAAAAAATAAAACATTTAATTTATTTAATTAATTAAATGTAATCAACTGTGTGCCACTGCATGGCTTAACCCAATTTTGTACTGTTTTCATTAAATTTTAGATGATTTGGTCTCCAAATGCATTAAATATAATTTTATCAATTTTAATTATTATTATTACTATTGATTTTATTTGTTAAACACATGGAGGAAACTTTAAAAAACTGAAGAATATTCATGACGTTGTTTTAAAAATATTTGACCGAGTATTAACACTTAATGACATTTAAATGACAAATTATATTTATACCACTGTAGTTGAGGTCAAGAAAAATATTCATGATGCTATTATAAAACTATTTGACAGAGTATTAACACTTAATGACATTTTAATGACAAACTCAATTTGTACCACTGTAGTTGAGATCAAGAAAAATATTTATGACGCTGTTAAAAAACTATTTGACAGAGTATTAACACTTAATGACATTTTAATGACAAACTCAATTTGTATCAGTGGTAAAAAGTGGTCAGTTATGATGTATTGCTTTATGTCAAGTTGTCATAACAAAGACATCTCAAACATTGTCATATTTGCATTAAAAACATGACACTTAATCACAGTTGTCATAAACTTGCATAAAATCATCTTCGTGTTCATTACACATGTCATGTTATGATTATGAAGGTGTCATGTCAGTCTTATGAACACCCCTTCATGTAAAGTGTTACCGATTAAGCTATTAGGACGACCCCTTGTAATAAACATATTTATCTATTTCAGAAAATTCAATATTAATGCTATACCATTTTAAAGTATTTTGTTCATCTTTGTTTTTTAAGGAGCCTTTTTCTCTTCTGAAATGATCTATGTGTACAAGTCATTGATTGGATGGGGATAAGGGTTTGACTTAAATCAGGTGTTCAGTTGGGTTTAGGTCTGGGTTTTATGCAGACTTGTCAAGTTCTTCCACACCAGGCTAAATCAATCATTTCTTTTTGATTCTTGCTTTGTACATGTTGGAAAGGCTTATTCATTTTGCTTTCAGCTAGGGTCACATATGGTTTGTTGTATTTTTGAGAACAGGCGGACTACAGCTACAGGTCTGCGGTGCGTGAGATGATTCCTCAGTTGAGGTTTCTCGATGACGTACCGGTCGAGGAAGACAAACCTGACTGCGGTAGAAGCACACAGATGGACTGGACTCTTCTCAGAGAATCCATCAAAGACTTTTCCATCAGCGATACACAGGAATACACAGAAACAGGTAAAAATTCGGACAATGAATAAAACATTTCACTTCTGGACATGGACGTTTTTGAGGCCATCAGGAATAGCAGTGCAAAACATGATGTAAATCACGTTTTTGCCATCAGAGGAGCGGTCTGTCAGTGTATGTGGTGGGAGACCTGGTTCTGCACAGCACCTTAGCCCCAGAATATCCTCCAACAGTGTCTATAGTCGCCCAGGCAGTGCCAGACCTCTCACTTCTTGCTCCAGGTCAACACCAGGGTCAAACAACTCCAATCCAGCCACCCTGGATCATGAGCTCAGCAATCTAACAAGTGGTAAGGTGTATGTATTTAGCATGTTCGGGATTGGATATATTATATATATTTACATTTTTGCAATTAGCAGATGCTTTTATCCAAAACGCTTTACCGTATATTCAGTCTATACATTTTTACTAGGGTTGTGAATTGTTAATAGCTGCATGTTTATTAAAGATTTGCTTTATTACTTTCAAAAAATTTTTGCGAAAAACCGGCATATCCATTAAAGAATGTTATGCAATTTATTAAGTCATTCCAAAAACTATGGGATGGGTGTGTTCGACTTCACATGGTGTCCCGCGGATGACATCAAAATACCACAAGTCGAACCAGTCGACTTCAGAATCGCTCTTGTGGTATTTTGATGTCATGTGCTTGTCGGTTCTTCTAATGCCAACCAAACATACCATACCATAAAAGAATGATCATGTGATTTTAGGGGGCGTGCACACCAAAACATTTAAACGTTGCCGAAAACGCCAGGCAGACGCCGACTTTGCTTGCTATGATACTTCTACTTTGTTTATCAGTCATTGAACGATGCACTAGTTGGTTAATAATAATAATACAATACACTTTTTTCCCCAAAGCGCTACAAAAAATAAAAACAAGTAAAATACAATGGTTGTTATAATATTTGTCCCGCCGCTCCTACACTGTGATTGGACGGCTGAGTGAGAAGTGACATTGACGAGGTGAGCTTTTCACCAAAATGTTTAATATTTTTCAACTCTCTGCACTTATCGCGAACAAAACCCGGCAGCTGCTGGAGTTTTTGAAAAGCGCCACATTTCGATTGGAAACAATTGAAAACATGCGCCAGCCGCCAGCGTAAATGCTTTGGTGTGCACACTACTTTAGGCACCTCAGGTGACCTGTAAATGCGAAAAAACTGTAAATGCGAAGTTTCCATTGCAGTTTTGCGATATATTTCTTTTTCAAATTCCTTAAAAATCCATCTCACCGAGCGTAAAAACGTATTTGCTATTTAGACGGTTTCATCTGACGCACGTGCCGTGACGCGATACGCATCTGGTCCGAACTTTACTTCCGGTTTCAGTGTTTTTTAATGGTCTGACTAGTTGCTAAACTGAACTCTTAAACAAATACCTCATCGAAAATAACAAATGTTTTAGTTTCCTAGGTAATATCTACATGTTGTTTATTTTGCTTGTTATATAATTAAACTACATTTAAAGTACTTTGTTATTTGTTCTTAGCGGAGTTTACCGGAAGTTACGTGTGGACCACGAAAACCGCTTATGTTGTTACTTCTGAAACCGTCTATATTAGGGCTGGGTATGGATTCAGATGTTCCAGATTGATTCGAGTTTGATTTTCGATTCAATTTTCGATTCCGGTTATAGGGTCGATTTTTATACTCGATTCTCGATTCAACTCATTGAATATAGATTTAATACAAATACTATATTAATAAAAAAGACCAGTGAACAGCAGTTTACAAGTGTGTAATTAATAAAAATAAATTAAAAGCCACAACACTATCGTCGTCGTGTTGCTTGCGAAATCTAAAATGCTTCCATACCTCTGACTTTTTACGCGAAATCGCCATTTTAAGCACTGAATGAATGAATGACAGGCTCACCTCTCGCTCCTTGGTAACATCACGCAAGGCAACAAAGAGGGTGACATCTAGTGAAGAAGACTAGGGATTAGATTAACGTTAATCTCACGTTCAATGTTTCGGAAATAAATATGAAAGAAAAAATCTATTCTGCTCTTTGAGAATTGAATTTGAATCGACCACGTAAAAAAAAACTATTACTCGAAAAATAAAACTTTTTGCCCAGCCCTAGTTTTGCCCGAAATTGTTGTTTAATTCGTTATTTTGCGCAATTTGAAGGGTAATGGAAATGCAGATACTGGTATCACGATCTGATTAGTTTTGGAAAGTAAGTACTTTTACTAAAACATTTTAGACCTATAAAAATTCTAATTTGTATTAAGTTATGTTCACTCACATGACACGTAGTCATGTCAGTATTCTAACTTGTGGTGGCCACCATGTTGAACGCCCAAGCAGCCCAATACTATACTCACTTTATCTCTGTAACTTTTCTAGACATTTTCAGGTGTGAAAGTTAAACATTATTAATGATATAACCCATAAGCCCATGATTAAAATATTTTCACAATGTTGACTTTTTCTAAAGCAACACCAGTAGGTGACAGTATAAATGTAAAAATCGTGTCTCATCCTTTGCGATTCTAGCAACTTGACAGATCTCTGTAGCAGGAAGTCTTCTTATCTCTCGTTTGACTGGGAGTGTGATTTGGGGCACTGAACACACAGCACCAGATGAAACTGGAGCCCTTATGTGTTCCTGTGGCTCAACGGGGTGGAGCATTGCGTTAGCAGTGTAAAGATTTTACATTCGAATCCCAGGTCACTTTGGATAAAAGTGTCTGCCAAATGCACAAATGCAAATGATGGTTCCAAAAGGAATAGAGGTAGGAATGAAGGAAAGATAATGTCTCTGATCTCAGCTAACAGTAGGTGGCAGTGCTGCACATGGTATTGCAAAAGTCATGAAAAGCCAAAACTGAAATCTGCTTGTTTTCTGACCTGCATTAGCAGTAATATGTGAAATGTTTCCACACAGGTTTTGGCAGTTTTCTGTGCGGGAATCCACTACAGGCTGTTCGTGCAAGGACACAGAAACAAATGGTCTGCTTTGTAATACAGATCCCATCATCAACAGCAAGAATTCAATTCTATTGATTTGAAAAAAATATATTTGAATTTAATTTAATTTGACAAACTTAAAGCATTATCACATTTTTCTTCAGTATCGTTCAGCAAAAGTCATATTTGCAACTCCCTTACCAGTCAATTAATTTCTTCATATACCCAGGTTCAAAACTCTCGTTCTCAAACCCGACCCAGCACACGACTCGGTAGTTATATTCCCGAACGCACGTATGACGATGAACAGCCAAGCAGTCAGGACCGCAGTGATGTTTTCGCCGAGCTCAGAAGCTGGAGAATCGAGCATAACAAGTATTGAACTTTTCTCAGCCACCCACATTTCTGCACTTTCTATTTCTATTTAATAAAATGTGTTTGTCTTATAACCCCTGACAGACGTCTATCAGCTATCGAAAAGGACCGCCAGCCCCAGGTTATGAAAATCCTTCACTGTGATGATGAGTATGATGAAGAAGATGACGACTGCAGTCATAATCATAGTTTTATTAGCGATGACATCACTAGAAATGAAAAGGAGGAGGAGAGGACTGTCTACAAGGCAACAACTTCTGCCAATTCGTCTTTTCAGTCTTTTTCACCAGGTGATGTTTTCACCCATTCAAATATTATGAACTTGCAAGCCACCCTTTGTACACATTTAATGTGGGGTGTTGCGTTGGCGGTAAGAAACCTTTGCACAAAAGTACTGAGTTACTCTTTAGTTTGCACCAAATTAAATGTGTTATTTTTCAGGTAGCTAATTATAACCATGCAGACAGTTTAAAGGGGCCTTATTTTGTGGCTAAAAAGCGCATTAATTTGTGTATTTGGTGTAATACAATGTGTTTGCATGGTTTAACGCATTATTTTCCACATACTGAACATTTTTGTAGCAGCTCTAAGTCCCGCCCATCTGTAACAGGTCGTTTTGTACAAAGCTCATAATTGTGAGAAAGTGTGGTGTAAACAGGTGTAAACCGATTGGCCAGCTATCCAGTGCGTTGTGATTGGCCGAATTATGTAAACAGAAATGTGACGTTCTTACTGAACGTGGATGAGGCTTCACTTTTAAAAAGAAAATCTCTTTGGATTTGAAACTTACATTTTTGTTTTTATGTGCACAGACATTATTTAACACTCTAAAAACAAAGAAAAACATGAAATCGGGTCATATGACTCCTTTAACAAACTTTTACTTGATCAGCAAGTTGACCTGAACGAGAAAATTTATCATAGAATTTGTTCGTGCTAATACTTGCTTTAGTGCCCCTTGTGGCAATGCTGAGAATGCATCTTGCATTGCACAATTAATTGCGTCTAATGGTGCATTCACACCAGACGCAAATGGAGCGTTGAGCTTAAGTGATTTACATGTTAAGTCAATGCAAAGATGCGATTTCCGGCATTTGACACGCATGATTCGCGTGAAACGTTGAAAAAATCTGAACTTTGGCGAATAATCATGCAGCGTTAGCCAATCAGGAGCTTAATTGCCCTAGTAGTGATGTAATTACGACGTAGCGAGCGGAGGCAGAAATACGAAACAACAATGGAGGACAAAATCATTGTCGCAGTATGTGGACACCCGAAGCTGTACGAAACATCTTCATTCATACTTTTATAAAAACTGGAATAAAAAGGATCATGCTTGAAGGAAAGTGAGTGAGGAGGTCAGACAATCTGGTTAGTTATAAAAAACGCTCTTTACTCAATTTGAGCTAATATATATATAATAATATAGTAATGCTGCGTTCACACCAGCCACGGCAAGGGCGTCAAGCACGAGTGAAGTCAATGTTAAGACGCGTTGATGCGTGTCTGGAGGTCTTGGGGCGCGAATGAGGCGTTTAGTGTGGCGCGGTAGACACAATTCCGCCTCATTCGCACTTCTAGTTTTTGCGAATGGCGCGAATTGAGCGTTGCCGCGGGAAACGCGCAAGTTAAAAAATTTGAACTTTGGCGGAAAAACATGCCGCGTTAACCAATCAGGAACTAGCTCTAGTAGTGACGTGATTACAGGAAGCGAGTCGCAGAAACCCTCCTATTGACGTGAATTTCCGCGTGAATGTCTTGATGACTAGAATTTCACGCGCGCCTTTCTAAGCGAGAATGAAGCGAGTACACTCAAAATGTTCAAGCGTCCAACTATGAATTTGACGCGTCTTGTGTGAACCCAACATAACACATTTTGGACCTCAAAGGCAAGTGAAATTATTTTGGCATATAATGCATAGCAAAAGTTCAAGTATTTTTTAAGTTTTAAGGCTTTATACATAGTGTTAAAAAAACTCAATATATTTTATCATTGTTTTTTAGATCTGTTACACCAGGACACAGATTTGCAGAATGAAATAAGAGTCACCTCTACATCAGACTGTATGATGTCACCTTCACCGCCACTGAGTGCATTGGCTCCCCCTGGTGGCCGGAGGATAACACAAATTCGTACAAGGAGAATCAAACCTCATAATGGTGAAATTGGCATGTCGATGCCATCGGAGGACAAACAAACGTCTAATATTGGAGCCTTAAAGACAAACTCAATCTCTGAGCCCCAGAGTAACACGACTGTAAAAACCATGTCAACTCAAATTCTCCGAAAACCATGTAGACCATCCACAAGTCTCGGGGTCTCACCTCTTAGAGCACAATGGTATGTCTATATTTAAATTGATACTAATCACAGTAATTTACAGGAAATGCAAGCGTGATTGAGGTTTGCTTTTCTGAATCTGCCATGCGTTGCGCTAATAAATATTTATTTTGCCATATAGGTCAGAAGCTCCAGGGAATCATCATCAATCAGAGAACCAGCACAAACCAGTCATACGTTCTAACACATCTCATCAACTTACGCCAAAACGTCCACAAACAGCCAGAGCTGCACTGCAAAGGCTACCAAATCGAACCCTCCTGCCCAACAGAGGAAATGGGATCCTGGAATAATGGACATGGACCTCCATCAAAACTGGTATTAATATTTCAAGCACAAAAATGCTCTCTTTTTAAATAGTTTGGCTGATGTCACTTACACTGATGAAACACTAGTGGGCGCCATGCCTATTGTAAATACGTTTGTTGTTTTGCTCTGCTGTTTTTGCAAACATATTTCATGCATGATTGATGTAATTATCAAGCTGGCCATGTCCTTAATGTTTCTTCTGTAGTTTAATGTGTATACACTACACAGAGAAACAGGTTATTGCATAGATATGGTATACAAGTCCAGATGCTGTATTTGAGGTGATGTTCATGTCATATCTTCCTCCTAACCTTGTTCTCCTGCAGCACAGCATCCATCTGTCAGGTTATTTAACATGTCTGGTCTTGCTGGTACATTGTGTGCAGCCACAGGTGTAAGACTGTTATTTTAAGTGTCACTGAAATATGTACCACCCATGACAACGGCATACATTATATCTGTCACAAAGTCCTCTGGCATTCAGTTCCTTCAAGTATGCACAGTTTTTTGCCTCATATTGTGTGTTTTAAAAAGCAGCCTTATTGTAATTTCAGATTGTTCAGACTGTTGAAGTGTCTAGATCTTTATTAATGTTTTACTACTTACTTTAACCAACAAACTTCTGTACCGCTAAAGAGCAAATATTCACATGGCATGCATGAGTGAGGAATATCCTTTCTGAATTATTCATGTATATTTCTATATTTTTATATTGTTGTGTTTTATAGCATCCTGTGGTGGAAAAGACATTTGAAAATGTTGTGGTATAATATGATTGGCTGATTTGACTTAAAAGGGATAGTTCACCCTCCAAAAAACTTTCAATCTGATGTCATTTGAACCCCCAATGTCTTTCTTTGTACTCTGGATCCCAAATGCCAATTTTTTTTTTTAAAGATGACATATCATGAAAATTTGAATAATGATAATAAATAATGATAATATTAACATTTTATTAAAGGTTTTCTGGTTACTATAGAAAAACCGTTACTATAGGAGTGAATGGTGACCTATAGTAACCAGAAAACCCCAAACCACCTTTTGAGGGTGAGTAAATAATGATAATATTAAACATTTTGGGTCAATCCCTTTATCTAGCATTTTGTGTATCAAAGATATTTATAAAAATATTTTAACACTGATAAAATTACAGTTGGGGTGAGGGACAGACTTCTGTAAATAATGTTATATCACAGGGCTATTAAATGCTTCATTCTCATTGGTTGAGAAAGGGTCTACAATGTGCATTATTTTTCTGTCAGCCCACCTATGAAGTAGTTCCAGGTCTGACCGCATTACAGTTATATTACTACGCCAAGTTTAAATGAAATAACGAATTTAACTTAAACAAATAAAGCATACATATATGTGTGGTAGCGAATTAAATAAATAATAATAAAAAATTAAATAAAATGAATAGCCTACAGTAAATTACCAGAGATTGCCTGCTTGTTCAGTTTTGTTTTTGCTTCATTCCTGATATCATAAAACTAGAACAAATTATACATAAATAACGTTACTGACGAAAAATAATATAGAAATATTGATAGCTACATCTTGTTCCCATTACTGTAAACACAGAGGCTTTAGGTGAGGTCTGTAAGAAAATACATTTTTTAATGTCTAAAACATTTTTATTTTAAGACATTTATTTTATTTTCCAGAGTTTACCGGAAGTTACGGTTTTTTCCGCGAAAGCAGTTTGCTTATGTTGTTACTGCTGAAACCGTTGTTTTGCGTTATTTCACGTTTTGTTTAGATTATTATACAAATAAAAATCAACAACCATTTGTGTGAAGGGCGTTTTTGAAGTCACACATGTTGATAAATGATTCCCAAAAAACAGAGCATTTCATCTAACGCACCATAGACGTTTGCATAAACAAAGCCGTTGATTGGACGAATGAATGACGACGTAAGTGATTGAAGCGTACGGGGATTGTAGCGTCGCGTCGCGTCGCTCGCGTGGTGTGTAGAGGTTCTGCGTAATATTTTGGACACCGTGGATGAAGAGAAATGATGAAGAGCTTTACTGGTAAGTGTTTATCTTCAGTTACAACAGATTTATATTCGATTTATGTTGCAGATGAGTGAAGTTATGTATGTTATGGCTAGCAATGTTATGTTTACAAACACAACAACTAAACTACATCTTAACCCGAGACGTTGAGGAAAACTGACTTGATACACTGACACTAAGTTAGTTGTTATAAAGTCTATAAAATATCCCAGAAAAGTTGCTTATGAAAACGCTTTAGCATCAATTGTTTATTTACAGATGCCACCTGCTTTGACATTTATACACTTTTAAACACGTCTTGGTTGTTGAAACACATTTTTGGGTTATAAATTTAAGACGTTTTTTAATTCGTAAACAATGAGTTGACACAACTTGAGTTTTGCAGTAACTGATTCATCACATGCATGTGTTTCATTTTTAAGTATGCATTATGCAGATTGACTGATTTATAAACTTTTAGTGAAATACACATTTAATCATGTATTAAAATGTTGTGATTAATGTTATCTCTATGCATGTGTCAGATATTTAGGTAAGTGATAAAGGCAATATGACTGAGAACTGATGTCATATGTCTGCTATATGTGCGTACAAATAGGCCATCACTGTCATAAAGCTAATGTCTGGTAATGATAACATTATATAGCTGGAGTTGTGATGTGATGCTTTGTGTCATGTCAGTTGAGCAGCTTGTATTTAGATTTGGCAGATGATAGATGCAAAAAATATTTTTTTAAATGAATATTAAAATCTAATTTTATTTCTGCCCTCGTATTCTCTTCTCCTCCACATCTTTTTTTCTGGGTAAAGCCTTTCTATAATCTGAAGGTTGATATGGGAATCAAATAGTTTCCCTCCTGCAAAAGCTCACAGTGAGTCATCTGTCCAGCTGCTAGAAGATAGACAAGAACAAAAAGGGCTTATGTACCAGCTGGAGATAGCGCATACTTCTTCACAGGCATCCCCTTCACATTACACACACATATAACTGTGCCTTCTGAGTGCACTTTGCGTTTCCCATGAGAGAAATATTTAGGGAATTACCCTTCAAACAGCTTTGATTTTTGGATTACTTGGTTTTTGGACTGCATTTTATTTATACTATCAATTCATGTATGTTTAATGGAAGTCTATTGCAAAATAACTACGTGAAATCGTTGCCATATCAAATTGGTTTCTGTTTACAGAGCCATATGAAAGTTAATGGGAATAGGAGATGTTTTTAAGAGATATTTGCGATAAAATGTTCCTGTCAAATACTTTACTCAAAAATTAAAATTCTTCATCGTCATGTCCAGGGCCGGTGTCAAGGGGGGGCATTCGCGGGCAGTGCCCCCCCAAACAGGTTGTTGTGCCCCCCCCCACAAAGTTTTTTATTAATTTAATATATATCAAGAATAATTAAAATAAATGAAACATTGAATGTTTCATGACTTGTAATGTAATCAAATGAGGAAAATATAGTTGATATATGTTTTCTTTAATTAAAATAGACCAGTTTCTCTGATTTGATGTATTGCCGCATCTCACCCGTTTTACGTCTTTAGCACGTTTGTGACTTGATACTAGCAAAGTGTTTTTTCGCGACATTTTATTGATCGTGTAAAATATAGATATTAGAATATTTAGAACGAACCAGCAGCGCCTGCTTCATCTGACTTCATGCAAACACAGACTGGCTCAAACTCAGAGATTAGAGGTCGAGGTGGAATTCACAAATGTACAGGACACTGTTTAAAGGAAGTTAAATGTTCGTACACGCCTCTTCAGCTATTTTAAAGGTAAGTTAGCGTTGTTTTAAATTACGTAAGCTTAAATGTGAAGTGTGGCTATAGACCGTTAACAGCATTACGATGTGATTATGGTAAAGCGGCTTTTTTCAAGCTAGGACGCGGTGTGCGCTGTGCTATGAAACCCATTCATTTCAATGGCTTGCGCCGCGCGAGGGCGGTTTGTTGTTGCGTCGAGCAAAGCGTGAGCGCAGCGGAGCTCAGCTTGCGCTCACGCCGCGGTCGAAGTTCAATAGTTTTGTGCATAGTTTGTGGTCTTTTGCACTTTATACGGGAAATGAGCTGACAGTCTGTACCAGTTGTATGAGTGTGTGCTTGCACTGTATTTGTTGTTTTAATGTCTTGTTTTTGCAAGTTATTGTTGCTATTGCATGCCCCCCGTTGGAAGCCAAATGCCCCCCCTGTTATATATGGTCTGGCGCCGGCTCTGGTCATGTCATTCTAAACCTGTATGACTTTCTTTATGTTTATGCAGTGAAGGTGAATAGGGACTGGATATGAAAAAATAGATGTTTATACAATGTAAAAACTAAACATGTAGGTGTTTGTGCTGCCTTAATTGAGTTAATTCAACTTAAAAATGTTGAGTCGACTAATATTTTTAACTTTTTAATAAAAAAAAAAAACATGTCCCTACGCTTTCCTGATTACCGAGTTTTTACGGTAATCTGTAATTCCGCAATTATCCACTAGATGGCAAAAAAACTAATTTGAAGCAAAAACTAATTTATCAACATTTAAAACTCTGTGTATTTTTTATAACCATTCTGAATCTGATCTCTTACAAAATTTCTTTACAAAAAAGCAATTAATTCAGCTTTTTGCTTTAAATTTTGTATTTTTGAAGAACCCTACCCATATTTAAGAGGTTATAAAAAAAGAGAACAAATGAAGGTAGGATCAAAAGGTTTTTTCCCCATTTTGTTTGTTTGTTTAAAACCAGATTTTTCCAAAACCAGTTTTTTCATTTGTTTTATTTGTATGTATATATATTTATTGAAGAAAATTTTCCTGGAAGGCATTTTGTAAAACTTTAAAAAAATGCTGGCGGGCAACTTAAAAAAAAGGCTAGCAGAGAATTAGTTAATATTTAAGTTGAATTAACATAAGGGCAGCATGAACACTTACCGTATTTTCCGGACTATAAGCCGCACCGGAGAATAAACCGCATCATTCAAAATGTGTCATTAAGACGAAATAACATAAATAACTTAAGTCGCAGTGGACTATACGTCGCGTTTATTTAGAACAAATTTTAACAAAATCCAAGCCGAAGAACAGACATTAAATCTGGAAAGGCAAGTTATTCAACTAAACAATACTAGACAGAACAGCAGGCTGAATAGATGTCTGTACGTTAAAGTAATATTAACAGTTATTTAAATGATAAACCCTACCCAGTCTCACAAAGTTTCGTGATATAGTCACGTATTTTTTTGATTCTTTTTTCGTGCTATTATCACGAATTTTCGCGTTTTTTCGTAATCGTATCACGAATTCCTGTTTTCGTGTGATTATCACGTATTGGTTACTCAACTGCTTTTTCCTATTTTTAAACCATTGTCGCTTCGGTTTAGGGTTAGATTTGGTGCTTGCATTAGACTGTCACTTTATATATTGGTTTATACTATTTTTCCTGATTTATTTTTTTATATGTCGCCTGGCGTTAGGGTTAGAGTTGGGTTTGGTTAGGGATGTCATTTTATGTAAATCTAACCCTAAACCGAAGCGACAATGGTAAGAAAATAGGACAAAACAGTTGAGTAACCAATACGTGATAATCACACGAAAACAGGAATTCGTGATACGATTACGAAAAAACGCGAAAATTCGTGATAATAGCACGAAAAAGAATCAAAAAAATACGTGACTATATAACGAAATTTCGTGAGACTGGGCTGGATAAACCATAGCATACATAATTTACCTGGAAGGTTGAATAGTCTAAATTAACCGAACAAGCCAACTAGCGTGAAGTTCGCAGACTCGTCATTCCACATCACTGAATGTATTGAATTACATAAATACAGAATCAGCATATGGCGGACTCTCGCGGCTGTAGACGGTAATGTTGTCTCTTGCCTCATAAATTTCAAAATTAATTAATACTGGCTTACAAGGCGCACCTGACTATAGACGGTTTCAGCAGTGACAACATAAACAAGCGGTTTTTATTCCGGTAAACTCCGCTAATAAAAAACAACAACAAAGTACTTTAAACGTAGTTTATTTATATAACAAGCAAAAAAAACAACACATAGATTACCTAGGAAACCAAAACATTTGTTATTTTCGACGAGGCATTTGTTCAAGAGATCAGTTTAGCAACTAGTCAGACCATTAAAAAACGAAACCGGAAGTAAAGTTCGGATCCAGATGTGTATCACGTGCGTCTGATGGAACCGTCTATAAGATACAGCACCAGCCAAGTTATGGAAATGCGGCTTATAGTCTGAAAAATACAGTAAGTTACCTTATTTAGTTAATCCAACTTTTTACAGTGGCCAAGATATAAAACTTCAGCTATAATAGAAAAGTCATATGGGCTACTTATATTTTGCTTTTATATGCATTTCGGAGCTCAACAATCTCAGTCTCTATCCACTTATGTAGTGTAAAAAGAGCTGGACATATCTATCAGTCTGCATAGATCATCTTTTGTCTTTCATAAATAAAGACATTCATACAGGTTTGAAAAGAGATGGAAGTAAGTAAACAATGACACATTTTTCATTTTTGAGTGAACTGTTCCTTTAAAAAAAGATTAACACTTCGCTCTGTCCTCTTCATGCAAATCTCCTCTGTATAAATCAATAGGATCTGTCTGAATCTGTCCACCCTGTTCTTCTCGAAATCTTTAAGGTTGCACGTTTTGTATCTTATCAGCATTTCTGTCACAGACAGATCAATCAAAGCCAAATGGATCTATTTTCATTTGTTACACACAACACAAGGGTTTATGTACTGCGGTATTACACAATGATTACATCACCGTTACCACTATCATTGTGTATAATTTTATCTTTGTGAAATAACTTCATGAAATAATTTGACACCCAATACATTAGTATTTAAAATAATAGTTCATACAGATCTGATGTGTATTTGTACCTTATTTTTTTGTATCTATAAAGAAGAATATAACATAAATATAATATATTTATTATTAATATTGTTATTTAGATTTTTTAAATTATTTTTTAAAATTAGAAACAAACCAACCAGAATCTTAGTTTTTTTAAAGCTCTTTAGAGTTGGATTGGTAAAGGTTGTGCCTCACAAATCTTTTGTGACTCTCTGAAGGGCCCATTCCACCCCCAAACGCCCTGACAACTCGTACCCACCCCAGTCCCACTCATCATTTTTTGTGTTGTTCAAACACTGGTCATGTGACTTTTGTCCCAGCACAATTGCAGCGCTCCCATTGGTCGGTTTCTTTAAAATAGCATCGGTCTCCTAGGTAACGGAATGGCGGCACCACTTCAGATTGTCTGCTTGGCCCCTCCTGATATTTCACACGGACTCTCACAGTGAATCAGGTGGCTGCCAGAAACCTCAACCGTCTCTCGCTTTAAATCGAGTCTTACACTTTTTAAAGATAGCTTTGTAGGTGAGTAACCAAATGTTTTGTTGTTGTTGTTTATAGCATAAATGTTTTTCTTGTCCCTGTGAAAAGCTGATGGAAAGAAAAGTTGATGTGCAAAAATAGGAAAGAGGTGAAAGACAAAAACATTGCTAGACAAACTAGATGCAGGCTTTTCAACTTAAATGAACACTTGAGGTGTTTAAGGCTATGAAATGCTGTTTTTACTAATGAACCAATTCCTAAGGAGTACTTGGCAATTTTTGATGTTACCATAGTATAATCGCATTGTGAATTCAACAGGTGCACACTTAAAGACAACATTACTAAATGGGCTCTTTTTTGTAGGGTTTTACTGGAATTACAATTGTACGACAAATATCTTTTCTTTATTCCTTTTTTTTTAGTTGGCGTCCACTTATTTCTCATCCATATATCTGCAAAAAGTGTTTTTCTTGTCTTTTAGAGTTGTCCAATACGATTTTAGGTCATGTTTAATTCATAACATTGGGCAATCCTAACATTACTAACAATTTATTTTAACAGCACGTTTCAATCTTTTGAATGTTAGTTAATGCCTGTACAGTTGTTCAGTGTTTGTTCATGTTAGTTTATTGTTAGCAGATTAAAAATATAGAAAATGTTAAAATTAACATAATTAAGATGAATACATGTGGCAGAAGTATTGTTCATTGTTAGTCCAACTACTAATGTTGGTAATTAAACTTTACAAAGGGAGCATTTTGTAAAGTAAAAAACACTTAACATTAGATATATCTACTTCAAGGATAAGATAATTTACTCACCACCATGTCATAATGTCAAAAATGTTGATGTCTTTCTTTGTTCAGTCGAGAAGAAATTATGTTTTTGAGGAAAACATTACAGGATTTTTCTCATTTTAATGGACTTTAACAGACCCCAACACTTAACAGTTTTAATGCAGTTTAAAATTGCAGTTTTAAAGGACTCTAAATGATCACAAACGAGGCATAAGGGTCTTATCTAGCGAAACCATTGTCATTTTTGGCAAGAAAAATAAAAAATATGCACTTTTAAACCACAACTTCCCGTCTTCCTCCGGTCCTGTGACGCACCAGCATGACCTCACATAATACATCATCACATCAAGAGGTCACGGATGACGTATACGAAACTATGCCCCAGTGTTTACAAGTGTGGAGAAAGAGGACCGTTCCAACGTTGTTGAATGTGGAATGATACTAATTAATGTCTTTGTGTCAGTTTATTGTTTAAAATGGTCCGCAAATGTGCGTTTCATATATGTAACACGTGACCTTTCTATGTCATTACGCAAAATTACGTGAGGTCACGCCAGCTCGTCACACAGCCGGAGGAAGAAGAGAAGTTTTGGTTTAAAAGTGCATATTTTGTATTTTTCTTGCCAAAAATGACAATCGTTTTGCTAGATAAGACCCTTATGCCTTGTTTGGGATCATTTAGAGTCCTTTAAAGCTGCATTGAAACTGCAATTTTGAAATGCATTAAAACTGTTAAGTGTTGGGGTCCATTAAAGTACATTAAAATTAGAAAAATCCTGGAATGTTTTCCTAAAAAAAACTAAATTCGGTCACACTTTATTTTACGGCATCACTGTTACAGTGTTATTATACATTTAAGTACTAAGTTATAATCATTAACAACATGTACCTACTATAGGGTTGGGGTTAGGATTAGGGTTTGGTTTAGGGTTAGTTGCCTGTAACTATGCATTATTAACTGTTATTACTATAATAATTACATGTAACATGTGTAACAAAGACACTGTAAAATAAAGTGTTACCCTAAATTCTTCTCGACTGAACAAAGAAAGACATCAACATTTTGGATGACATGGTGGTGAGTAAATAATCTGGATTTTTTTAAAGAAAATTGACTAATCCTTTAAGTGAAATGATACAAGATCTTAAGTCTTGCTTTCAGAGAAATTGAACAAAGTTTTTTGAGGTTTTTGCTTAAAACAAGAAGTAGCTGGTTGCCAATAGGACAGTGGTTATCAAACTTTTTTGGCATGCGCCCCCTCCCCCCCGTGTGTTTGTGCCCCCTCAAACAAAATTCATGACATAAAACAATTTAAAATTTAGAATTTGAAGTAAACAAAACATTAAATGATACATTAAGTTATATATGTTGCTTAGTGGTTTCTAGGGGTGTAACGATACACTAAGCTGACGGTTCGATCTGTATCTCGATGCATAGTTCACAATACGATACACATCACGGTTTTTGTGAGCAATTACATTTTTTTTACTGTTATTTAAATTTTAGATTAATTTTCATAATATTAACAATTTGAGTAACTTTTTTTGTTGTACATAAAACTTAATAAAGAACTTTAACATGAATCTTTTGTACTGCAGGTCTGTCACTGAAAAAAGGGACATTTTACATAAAGTTAGAATTAAGGGACTTTAAAGGGGCGTTAGATATAAAGCTCCACTGTGGCACATGCCCCCTATTTTATTCTGACTTTTTTTGAAAGCCTAACACTTCTATACAATGTCCTATTCCTACATGTATTTAAAAATATTTAAGTGTCATGTTCATTATACTTAACATAAACATTGTTAAGATGTTTGGAGGCATAAATGGCATAAAAGATTTGGAAATAATGACAGCAGAGAATATATAATATATATATATATATATATATATATATATATATATATATATATATATATATATATATATATATATATATATATATATATATATATATATATATATATATATATATATATATATATATATACAAATATACAATTATAAAAATGATTAATAACTTATTTTTACAAGAATATTTTTACAAGAGCACTATTTTAAGAAACCATTAATTTTATGACTGCTATACTAAAATAATCTCAGTCATAGTTACTGCCAACTGTGTCCTACAGCTAGTGAACTAAATATTAATTTCATATCTGAAAATACAGAACAGTATAACACATACGTGTAGATTTTTTTCAGCAACAATGCAATTCTAGACTTGACAGAGGTTTACTTGAGATTTTTTCTCTAATGTTTGAGACCTGACTGGGTGAGGATTAAACTCCCTTAAACTCATCATCTGTCATTTCTGCTTCCTTTTTCCAGCTTTGCACAAAACATTTCTGATGTCCATCTACAGGAGCCAATAGTGATCGAGTTAAAATAAGATTATAATTATTATTTATAACCTACTTTAGTTATGTTCTGTTTTCATAAGATATCTCAATCGCGTGGCGTTACCTGGTATGCGGCTAAGCGCTGAACGGACAGAAGCGCGCGTCTGGATATGTTTTTGTACGTGCATGCGTCCATGCGAATGATTAAGATTCCCGTCGAGTGATATGAAAACAAAATGCTTCCAGACGTTGGACTTGAAAGATGACGGGGCATTATCTATATCAGTTTCTGTTTCTACCGAAGTCATTTTGCTGACCTTCAGTTCAAGCTGCAGGTGATTCAAGCGATGTCTGTGTGACTGCGGTGAAGCACAGATGACGCTGGCGCGGAGTAGATCACGTGTTGACCGGTCAATTAATAAAAATCAAAGAACGTCATCGTATAAATATCCCCATCATGCATGATGCAACATCGTGGCATCTTGTTTTTTTTGTATCGCAAAGTATCGTACTGCGAAGTATCATTACATTCCTAGTGGTTGCTAAAATTTTAAGATAAATGAATGAATTTTATAAGATGTCATAAAAGTGGGGCCCCCTGGCACCCCCCAGTTTGAGAACCACTGCAATAGGGCAAGAAAAATAATCTAATTCAAAAGGAAAAACAAGATTATTTTTCTTACCCAAACACTTTTTATCGTTTTAATAAATTTTGTTAGGTTTCTCTGGAATAAAGACAAATATTTTTGCTTTTTAAATAAATTAATTTTGTTTTAAAGAGCGTTCAATTCACAATTTTTACATTTTCTTTGGTGTGTAATAGGGCTGTCACTTTTTATTCGATATTCGAATATGCATTCGAACATGACGTGAAATATCCGTATTCGAACTATAAATAAACCATCCGGTTTTTTAAATGCCATGTGTAGCGCATTTTTTTACAGTAACACCTCGTAATAGGAATGAGGCTGAAAGTGAGACCGACGACGGCAACTGTGCGCAAGAGAGGGAATCAAATGGGACCAAAATGAACCTCATGTGCATGTCAAGATAGAATTATAGTTTGTATATAAAATGACATATTGTTTATAGTGTTAAATATTATAGCAGAATAAAAAGCTTGTTTTAATACGTTCGCATTATGAAATTAGCATGTATGAAGATAATTTCATCATTTTTACAACGCAATGTAAACTTTATATTAAACAACAACAGCATTTGTCTTGTAAACGGATTTGAAATGATCATGTGCTGACTGTTACGCGTCACATTGACGACAAGTGAGATCTGCTTAACTCAGCGGTAAGTTTAATTTCATCTCAAGTATCAAAGGGTTTCTGCTCTCTATCATTGAAAACGGGCAAGCAAACAGCACGCGCAGGGCTAATGTACTTGTGAATGACGGCTAACAAACGCGCGAGATAGGCTTTGTATGTGTGCTTGTTGTCAATGACAGTTCTGGTCACAAACACACTCAAGCGCGGGATATGTGTGCTTGTCAATGACGGGCATTAAATCCGCGGAATTCTGTGGAGTTTCCTGCCGAAATCTGCGGGCGCGAATTCCGTTTGCGTCTGCCTATATACTCCTGCTGCTATTTAAGTTGTCATGTTATTGTTTGTAACTGTTCTGAATAATTTATATATATATATAAGTTTGTTATTCATAAGTTGATAACCTGCTGTTTCAAACATTAAGTAAAAAAGTAATCCAGACAACCCTGTTTATGACTGTCACTGTTAATAATTTTGTGATTGAATCTCCATTACGGTGGGTTTTTGATGCGCGTGGGGGGGCGGCGCCTAGATATTCGAATATATTCGGATACATTGCATGATATTCAAAATCCGTTCGAATTAGATTTTTCTCAAAAGTGACAGCCCTAGTGTGTAATTGTATGTTTAGTACATGTTAACGATATGCAAAAGTTAAGGTAAACGATGACTCGAGTTATCTTTTTGCCGTGAACAGAAACTTTAAGTTGCATTTAAAGGTGACATAGAATGATTGAACAGGGTATTTATCCTTGTTCTGTGATGTGACATATAGACAAAAATGCCCTAGAAGCTTCCTAAAAACCTCTCTCAGATAGCTCTATTAGGGTGGGGGATTTTAAACAAGTGGTTTTGCACCTATTTGGCTCCCCTACTGGCTTTACTTGCAATCTCATTACTGATTTGCTGACTTTGCTGCCACTCAAAAAATGTAGCCAATTATTTTAAAGTGGAGGGGCAGTGAGATGCCTGTGATGTCATAAGCATCAGTTTTTCAGATTGGGCCGTTTTCTGGCGGACATTTCTAAAAGAGGAATTTCTATGAGACTGAGATGTTTAGCATGTTTAGCACTTTTTGTATGTTTGTGAATGCGGGTAGACTACCATTATTTAACAAAGACAAGGTAAAAATGGTTTTTCATTCTCTGTTCCCTTTAAAATGTTATTGCGTTATACCAGTGGTCCCCAACATGGAGTCCTGTGAGTTGCCCGCCAAAACACATTCTAATAATCAATTTTTATTTTAAATCAATATTTATTTATTAAATATTTTTAGCTTGGATTATTTTATGTGTGTGTCCATTTTAAACAATGATAAAACATATTTACAAGTAAAATTAAATAAAATCAACTAAGTAAAGTAAAACAAAACTGCGGTAGCCCTTGCTCAAAAAAAGATTGGAGACCCCTGAATTTTACAATATAATATAATATAATATAATATAACAAATTTAAATTTGTAACATTTGCAAGTGGTATTTATTTGAAAAAAAGTCTATGCTTTTTTTTAGCAAAATATTTCACTGAAAATAGAGCTTACACAAGACAAAACAATGCATACTGTTAGTACAAAAGGAATAGTAGCTTTACAAAATGAAAAATAACACAGGAAGTGTGTTTAAAAACTGTATTCTTTAGGGTGTGCATGTCTTCCCTGGTGGCATTGTCCTTTGACCCATGTGTTCATTGACCTGTGACATACTAACAACAACTCTGAAAATAATTGACTCAGGTGCTGTTAAACAAGTGGGCTATATTTACCCCAGAGGAACAACTTTGGTTATTATTGCTCTTAAAATAAAAAAGGGCTGCATGGCTTTTTTTCAGCCTGTTGTTTTTTTACGAGTTGGCTAATTTGTATGAATTTATACAAAACCAAATGATTATCAAAAAAAACAAACAATAATGAAACCCCTAACCCCAACATCACAAATCTTACAAAAATGTAAGAATGTGCACTGTAAAAATACTTTGCTGCCTTAAAAATTTTTGTTGAATCAACTTGGATTTACAAGTCACTTCAACTTACTATTATTTATCTTAGAGATGAGTTGTTATAACTACAGGTGAGTTGTTATAACGTATAAAATTAAGTTGACTTTTCTCAACTATATTTTATAAGTTGTGACAACTCATCTCTGTTGACATGACTTGTAAATCTGAGTTGATTCAACAAAAATTTTTTAGGCAGCAAAGTATTTTTTACAGTGTGGCTTTACGAATTAATACGAATGAACCACCTCATAAAATACGTACGTATTGCCATGAAATAGCATATTTTCTATTCTTTAACTCTGCAAATGGCTCATCAGATCAGGTCCCAAGACCCTACGGGATAGCAAAATAACCAGTGGTTGTTCACTTAATCCGCGTATGCATCATGTACTGTTTTTTAAGTACTGTACTCAATACATGGCAATTATCGGACATGCTTTTTTCACTTGCAAAGTTGAACGCTATCTTGCTGCATGTTTTGCCATTTTATTGAAATACAATGACATTCCTATAAAATGTATTTTTGGAACACTCATACTGTATTGTTGTTGTTTAGTATTGAGTCTTGAACAATCCCGAAATTCCAGTTGAGTCATGCCCACTGGGAATTATTTCCAGTCTGGAATCCATCCAACATTGTCATTTACACAAACCTGATCACTTATCCACCTACGCTGGTTAAAAAAACATTTAACAGTGCCTTATTCATAGAGAAGATATGCTGATATGCTGGCTACATTTCAGCAACATCTGTTGGATACGGTTTGAAACCTTTGGAGTATCGGGTTCTACAAGTTTTTTTTTTATTCAAGGTTGTTTTCTGTTATTCAAATACATTTGAAATTGAACAAAAAAAATCTCTTCGTTGTTTGCATTGTGCTGCCTGAACCTCTTTGATGGGGTGGATTGATAAAAGCGAAGGTTTTGAAAGCATCTTTGTTCTTTATGTTTGGATATCTGTCAGACGAGAGAGCTTGGGTGAGCGGGAAAAGGGGAGGGGGGATTCAGCCTTTGAAAGATGAGTTCCCAAGCTCTTTGTTTCTCATGACCGATGACCCCTAGGCACATGACAGGTGATTTTTTCATACCTCACTTCCTATGCTTCAGAAAAGCTTTTGTTAGAAAGAATAACAACTGACCCGCCCAAAAAACCCCTGCAATTTTTTTTTGTTCCCGCTGGAGACCTTAAAGTTCTTGAAGTCTTTTGACGAGCAAGCCTTGTAGATGTTGCTCAGACTTCAGGTTCGTGAACTGGCACATTAACTTATGGTTTTGCTTTGTACACTTTACAAACTAAGCTTTACAAACATGACAAGTTCAGACGTGGCATTTTGATTACGTTTTTCACATTATTGTTTGGTTCATTTCCACAAACCAAAAATAGCAAAGCCATGTCATCTCATTACTTATATTACTTAAGTGATTTACTTTTACATTGACGGCATCGGATTACCAGTTAAAAAATGGTGAACTCATCTGTTAAGAATGAATACACGTTGAGTCATTGTTTTTGGGAAACAGAAATCATCCGAAGGTTGATTAGAGTGATTATGTTGAACTCAGCTTATTTAACTGCTGAATATGTCTGTGGGCTTTTGCTTGTTTCTGCTTTTAAATCTTTGGCAGTGTTTTCAAAGTTGTATTTTTATTGCTCAATACTTTTTGCCAGACTTTTTGTGATACCTGAAAGATCAGCGCCTTTTTGCTTGTTTGTATAAACATATCTTTAAATTTTTACTCTAATTGGTGTCAAATTTTAATATTATCTATGAAAGACATATGAAGAGCTCAGATGCAGAAAAAAAATCAGAAATAGCGATTATCTTATTTTCCACATCATGATGTATATCCAAGTAAAACGCCAACGGCTTCTGAAAAAGGTAGGGTGGGTGACTTGAATTTGTCCATTAAGAAATGATTGAATCGTTGGAAGTTGGGGCATGTTGCTTTTTTATCACTGCAATGTTTTTCCCGGCCCAGCCCTTTCACCATTCGTCGTGACCGGAAGTAAAAAGAGATCGTTACTAGGGCTGTGACGATTAATCGTGCAAATGCGCATTTTCTCAATAAATGAATTTGAATGAATTACGGTGAAATGGCGCCACATCCAAAAGCCAGAGGGTGCTCTCGTGTAGAAATGCCATTTGTGCCATAGAAGAAGTAGCATTAAACACACTATTCCAGGAAATGTCTACAGGGATATTTATATCGCTGTTCTTCAAATTGTATTTTCATGCTAATAAAAATATTTTGAATGATTGTGTTTGACGAGTGTTGCTTTTTTAAATTCACATTATAAACTACTCATACTCATTGTGATTTTAGATTGATAAGGACTTCCTACTGATCACAGAGGTACACGCACAAGCTGCGCATGAAACAAAGAATCGGAGCCTTTCGATTCATAATCAAATTTTTTCTAAAATAATTAAGCTCACAGATAATTCTTTTGTAAAATACCACAATATTTAATATAAAAATTTTAAGATTTTAATTTAAATTTTATTGTGACTTGAATGGATTCTGCCAAGAAATTAAGGTGGCGTTTAGCAAATTGTGACAACAAAAGCAGTATTTTTAAATGGCCTGAGGCCAGGATTAACTCTTTCCCCGCCATTGACGAGTTATTTTGTCAATTAAGAGAAAACATTTCCCTGCCAATAGTGATGCTCCGATCGATCGGCCGCCGATCGTAATCGGCCGATAACGACATTAAATGATGCGATCGGCACTCGCTAAATTTGCCGATCTCATGAGCCGATTTTTCTGTTTACTTTTGTCATCATAGCGTTCCTGATGCGGCTGCAATTAGAGACCATTTTACACAGTGCAAGCATTTTGTAACCTATTGCTCATGTGTGACTTGCAGATTTGGATTTCCCTCTCTGCCTATACAGAGATATGCGTATTTTCTATGAGGACGCGCGATGCGTCTTCACATCCCTATCAAACAGCGTATACAACACATATCTATCGCGGACAATTGCATCCTCGTGCCTAAAGTTTATTACTTGCATTCGTTTTAAAGTTTTGAAGGTTTAAACATCCCTTTTCCTCACAGCTGCTCTTGTTTGCGGACTATGAGGACGCGCTCTGGTCCTCAGCGTGATGCGTCTTCACATCCCTATCAAACAGCGTATACAACACATATCTATCGCGGACAATTGCATCCTCGTGCCTAAAGTTTATTACTTGCATTCGTTTTAAAGTTTTGAAGGTTTAAACATCCCTTTTCCTCACAGCTGCTCTTGTTTGCGGACTATGAGGACGCGCTCTGGTCCTCAGCGTGATGCGTCTTCACATCCCTATCAAACAGCGTATACAACACATATCTATCGCGGACAATTGCATCCTCGTGCCTAAAGTTTATTACTTGCATTCGTTTTAAAGTTTTGAAGGTTTAAACATCCCTTTTCCTCACAGCTGCTCTTGTTTGCGGACTATGAGGACGCGCTCTGGTCCTCAGCGTGATGCGTCTTCACATCCCTATCAAACAGCGTATACAACACATATCTATCGCGGACAATTGCATCCTCATGCCGAAAGTTTATTACTTGCATTTGTTTTAAAGTTTTGAAGGTTTAAACTTCCATTTTCCTCACAGCTGCTCTTGTTTGCCGACACCCGCCGCACGCATACACAGCAGCCAGTCATCAGTGCACGTGAAGAGAATGATCTCTCCCACGTCTTAAAGCTTCAGTATCCTAATTCATCTCTCAATAAAATTACTCTCTGCTCATCAGTGAAGAACTGTTGTACTTCATACGAATGCGTGTATATTTAATTCATACAGTAAAGACTGTGAAGTGTTTTATTTTAACTACTTTTAACAGACATAAACCTTTTTAAAGGCATATTACATTTCTCTTTGCAAGAAGAAATATTTGTTGTGCTTATTTATTTGATTCTCTATTAAGACAATAATATACCTAATTTACAGTTAATTTCATTTCTACAAATGGTGCAAACTCTGCTAGATTATAGATAAAAGATTCCCATTCCACTGCCATTCTGTGCTCGGCACTGATCGGCGATCGGCAGATCATGATCTTGGTGATCGGTAATCGGTGATCGGCCCCAAAAATGCTGATCGGAGCATCTCTACCTGCCAATGACGCTTTCCTGACAGTAATTTATAATTTCGCTATTATCCACTATGGGCGCTCTTACCCAATTTATAAATAACTGAAGCATCAACTAATTTAACAACATTTTAAACTCCGTGTATGTTTTGATTATCGTTCTGATCTGATTTCTAACCAAAGGCCTTTACAAAAATGCTATTATTTCAGCTTTTTGCTCAAAATTTTGTATTTTAATCCATATTTGAGAGTTTGTAAAAATAAAACAAACGAAGATAGGATGAGACTTTTTTCCCTGTTTTGTTTATTTTTTGTTTGAAAGTAAAGGGGCTGTTCTTTCATTTGATATATTGTATGTTTATATTTCCCGAAGAAAATTTTCCTGGAGGCATTTTGTGAAACGGGGAATGAGTTAAGCGGCGAAGGCAAATCGTACAAAAATTTACGCATGTGGTCATACGAATTAATATGAATTAGCCACATCGTAAAATATGTATGAATTGCCATAATTAAAAAATGTTACATTTTTTATTTAAATTTCATTGTGACTTGAATGGCTTCTTCCAACAAATCGACGTGGCATTTAGCGAATTCTGACAACAAACGTGGTATTTCTAAATGGCCTGAGGCCGGGATTAACTCTCTCCCTGCCATTGACGAGTTATCTCGTCAATTAAATGAAAACATTTCCTTGCCAATAACACTTCTCTGACAAGTTTTTACGATAATCTATTAGATGGTCTGTGTAACTTTCTAAAAGTCCTTATATCACTTAGGCCTAGTCCTGAATAATCTAAACCTTGTCCGGGAAACTGCTCCTACATCTTTTAACATGCTAGTATAATAAAATCGTTGGTTTATGCAAAGTTATATGCATAAATGTTCCTGTCAAAAAACTAAACCTGACAAATTTCATACAATATGTGCAAAAATACCACAAAGTAAATATCGTTTTTGTGTTTTATGTACAAAGTAAAGGACAAGTTTTTGTGTTGTATTTTGATGCTGCAGCTTCTGTAACATTCTTTAAAGCTCTTAGAAAATATTTTCAGCTACAAGGTAGATTTATAAATAGATATATTGTTATGCCTGTAAGTCAAGCTACATTGAAATTGCCTTCAGGCTAAGGAGAAAAGAGAAAACTCATTGTTGACAATGTGATTTGAGGTTGTGCTTTACTGGGTTATGAGGGTTTAACCGAAAAATGAGAAGTATAACTTTGACTGTGCACAAAACCAGTGAACGACAAAGAACTCTGTCATCATGTGGTGGCCGTAATGACAGAGCAGAGTTATATTTAACCACTGTTTCTCTAAACAACAATCAAGCATTGCTACCTTGTTTTCTTCTGGTTTTAATTTATCCTGGAAAATGTGGCCGCAATTGACACTGAACCAAACCGATGCATCTTATGCTTAGATTGTTTGTGATTACAATTTTCTTGTGCAACTCCTTGCTGACTTAGACGACTATTGTAAGTGCATTAAATGACGTTGCTTAAAACAATGTTATATTGTGTATTTGATGTAATGCAATGTGTTTAGGTGCTTTTTGTATTGATGATTGAATATGAGGAGCTCAGATGCAAAAGCCACTAAATGCCAACTTTGTGAAAAATAAGATATAAACTGAATCACACATGAGTTTTTATTCCAGTTACGATGCAACGTATGAAGGCTGCAAATAGTGAAGCATTTCATTTTAATGGCTTTATGGTAGCAAAATCCCATGTTAAGATCCAATTACAGGCTGGCATGCTTTCAATGCTGTCAAAGGTTATTTTGTGCTAGTTATTTATTGCATGAAGGCAACATCACAATTCAGAAGTCCACTGCTCGGCTATAGCCAATAGTGCAGTAAATGATGATTAAGTGCAGATATTTGATGTTCAGTCTGTGTTATGGCTTGTAAATGAAGCATGTAACCTTGGCTGAAGTCAGTTTGAGCCCGGCACACCTGTCACTTTATTGTCTAATGCGGATCTAAAGGCACAGCACACCGTCTCAGTCATTGTGTTGTTTAATGTGCACCTGCGCTTTGAAAGCATACTTGCATGGATGATGAAATCTCTTGTGTTGAATGTTGAAACAAGTTGAAGTGCTGGGTTGCCTTTCTCTGTGATGATCATGTGATCAGAGCTTATACAACAGATATTTGTTTGCGAATGGCATTAGTCATTTTATGATTGCTGTTTAATCGAGGAGTTAAGGAGTTGTTCGGCAAAAAGTCGTACCTTTTTGTTGTGGCTTATGATGTGGGTCATGTGATTATCTGGCATGCAGTCTGATGACCATGACATCAAATAGTGACTTTTTTGGTTTTTAGAAAGTTACATCTAAAGTTGTTATTTGTAAAATCGGTTTTAAATGTTTAGGGATGCTCCGATCAAGATTTTTGCAGCCGATACCGATCACCGATTTGTAATATTCGTGATCGGCTGATACTAGGGATGCTAAACAATTAATTGCGATTAATCGTTAGCAGAATAAAAGTTTTTGTTTACATCACATATGTGTGTAAACTGTGTATAATAAATATGTATATATATATATATATAAATATGAACACATTCATGTATAATTTTAAGATTTTTTTTATAAATTAAGTATTTATATTTATATATAATATAAATTATACATAAATATACAAATGTATATACACATGTAAACATTTCTTAAACATATACATGCATGTGTGTACATTTATTTATACAAATTTATTATACACAGTTCACACACATATATGATGTAAACAAAAACTTTTATTCTGCTAACGATTAATCGCGATTAATTGTTTAGCATCCCAAGCTGATACCGATTCCGATTTTTTAAAAGCTGATATGCAAGCTCTTTGATGACTGTAACTGTTACATTTTTTCTAGATAAAATAATACCACAGATGTTGCCTTTGTTATATTACTTGCGGTAATTAGGTATATTATTGTTTTAATAGAGACTCAAATAAATAAGCACAACAAATATTTATTCTGCAAAGAGAAATTTAATATTGCTTTAAAAAGGCTTATGTCTCCTAAAATTACTGAAAATAAAACACTTCACAGTCTTTACTGTATTAATTAAATATACATGCATTCGTATGAAGTATAAAAGTTCTTTAGTCAAGAGCAGAGAGTGATTTTATTGAGAGATGAATTAGGTTACTGCAGCTTTAAGACGTGAGAGAGAGAGAGATCGCTCTGTTCACGTGCACTGATGACAGGCTGCTGTGTGTGGGCAGCGGCTGAACGCAGACAAGCAGCTGTGAGGAAAATAAAAGTTTAAACGCTCAAAACTTTAAAACGCATGCAAATAATAAACTTTTGGCATGAGGATGCAATTGTCCATAATAGATATGTGTTGTATACGCTGTTTGATGGGGATGTGAAGACGCCTCGCGCTGTTGACCGGAGCGCGTCCGCATAGAAAATACGCATATCTCTGTAAAGGCAAAGAGAGACATACAAATCTGCACGCCGCACATGAGCAACGGGTTGTAAAAATGCTCGCGCTACGTAAAAAATGTCTTTTATTGCAGCCGCATTCAGGATCCTTTTGATGACAAAAGTAAACAGAAAGATCGGTTTATGAGATCGGCAGATTTAGCGAGCACCGATCGAGTCATTTAATGCCATTATCGGCCGATACCGATCGGCGGACGATCGATCGGAGCATCCCTAAAAATGTTATGTATGTGACCCTCACAGAATGTTGTTTTACATTATATAGGATGATTTTATGTAGAAAACCGTAATCACAAAAAATACTTTAGCTGGGTTTTCACAGACCGTGTGACAAATTCATATTAGAACTGAAGAGGACCACAGGTATTTCAGTGCCATAGACTAAAAACTAAAGGTAGACCGATTAATCGGTTTTGCCGATTAATCGGCACCGATAGTTCATTAGTGGAACAAACGGCTATCAGCAAAAATCTATGCCAAAGTTGTTTCGAGTTGCATCTGTTGCTTCATATCATTATGAAGTTATTTATTTGCTGACTAGATGCTGCATTAGAGAAACAACAGCAGGAACCCAAGCTTGTTGTCAAGGCTGACAGGACGCTAATATTAGTAGTACCTTAATAACAGTTACACAAAAATACATGCAGATAAATCCAAACCAAATGTTTAATGTCAGTATTTCACAGAAGTATTTAAGTACTTTAATACTTGTTAATATAATTAATATATTTTTATTTATACATTAATTTAGCACATTTTCATGGTTCAGTACTGTTGTTTTATTACTTTTCGGTGTTGTTGTTTTGTATCCATTTTAAAATCTATCGGTCAATTAATCGGTCAATTAATCGGTTACCTGCAAGTGGGTCAGTGACAAAAACGGTTTGAGAAAATCAAAAATCTTTTTAAAAATCTTGTTTTAAAAGCACACATGCGGTTTATTTCAATGCACATAGTGTATTTATGTTGATTTTTTTGCAATAAAGATTACATTTGCACCATTTTATGAAAGTTAAGACTGAATGGACCTGAAAATGTCAAATGGTGTAACCGCCAATTGCGCAAAAGAATGAGAAATATTAAATATTTTATCCACCTTGATGGCATGTAAGCGTAATGATAAAAAAAGAATTTTAAATATCATTTTATTAGTTATTTCTAAATGTAAATATTCAGACATATGCTGAAAACAGCTCTGTTTTTTAAATAATCTTTGAAAAATTATGTAAAAATGTATGTAAAAAAAATCACATTACACTAAACTAGATAATTATATTTATTACACATTTTTTATGAATATATTTATATTTTCATAAAAAATACTAGTTACACTAATTGACACAGGCCGGTTTCACCACACTGACATTTTTGCAATTATCCCCCAAATATTCTTTCAAAATAATATAAACCCAGAAATGGTTCTTATAAAAAGAGAATGTATGCAAGTAATCTGCAAATTTAATTTGAAATTGTATCCCTTTTACATTTAATTGAACCATACGGACACAAAATAATTAACGTCACGTCATTGATGGACCAACCTAGTTATCGTATCAGTAAAATCCACTATCAGTAAACTAAAACACATAAAAGTTGAATAAGACTTAATTGTAACTATTTTTTTAAATATCAGACATATTTAGTTGTGTATAATAGATTATGTAAATATGGTATTTTGCAAAACACTGCATCCATTTCGATAATCCCCAAAGTTCAGGACCACTTTTTTCTACCACCATAAAAAATTACCTGCCGCACCTTTAATTCACATAAATACAGCTCAAAACCAAAGGAATGTTCAGAGGATCGTAGATCACCCTGAAACGGACATCTGCTGAGAGCATGGGGGGTCTCAGATACCACGGGGGAGGGAGGGGTGAGATTATAGGTTTTGGAGTCGCCCTCAGGAATGCCTCAAAGGGGTCACAGAAACAGAAAGCAGACAAATCCAAGACTAATAAGCTTTAAGCTCTAAAAATATTGAACCCTTCTAATTCACACTTTTGTTATTTAAAAGAGACTTTAGACATCCGATGCCAGTAATAATCAATGATCGACACTTCTGTTTATTTGGAAAGCTTGCGTGTTCGTGTGTGGCCTTGTGCACATAGACAAACATATTGACAGGTATCAGGTTGTTATTCATTGTCTGCTGTCATTGACACAGTATAGTAAACAGGCTTATGAGTACCAGATGATGAGTGAATCTCATAAAGTGTGTAAAGAAAAGATGCAGGCCAAAAATAATGAAAAACATTTTACATTAAAAAAAAATATTTTATTATATTATATAAATATAAAGATTTAAAAATGTGTGACATTAAGTCATTATCGATTTGCATAAAAGTACTTATTAAATCATTGTATTATTTGTTGTATTTTAAAAAGGAGATAAAAAATAAATCAACATCAAACATGACCATGGCACTTTGGATTCAAGTTTATTTACTTTTAGTTTTATTTGTGTATCCGTAATTTGCATTACTGCATTGCATACAGAATAAAGATAAATACAAACAAACCAATTTGCATGATACCAAAATTCCGAAAGGTCCTTAAATTAGATAAAAAAGATATTATTTCTTACCGGTTATATCAAATGTTACCTGTGGATATGTTTTCATCAGATTTACCTACATCTTTGTTGTTGTTCACTTGATCTTTTGCTGTTATTTGGTTTCGACAGAAAGCTGATTGTGCGGTTTCAGTGTGTTCAACTCACAACAGATCACATCATGACCCATCACAAATGAGATCACTTTAATATTTTAGTTAGACAGCAATAAAATCATGATGGTGTGCAAATAGATTAAAATAATTGGTCGGCATTTATTCGCCCTCATGTGATTTCAAAAGGAGAATTGGACTAGTTGCTGTTAAAAACACGCTGAAGTTGCTTACTGAGAATTTTTTGTTCCTTAAATGTCTCCTATAAAGATAAAAGACCCCAACAAAGCTGAATTTATCTCTCAAGTCGAAAAATTTTCATCAGTCTTAAATTCCCTGATCTATGCAACTTACGTTTATTGTATACACTACACTTAAAGTATTAGTCCATTTTCTTTAAAAAAAATCCAGATAATTTACTCACCACCATGTCATCCAAAATGTTGATGTCTTTCTTTGTTCAGTCTAGAAGAAATTATGTTTTTTGAGGAAAACATTCCAGGATTTTTCTAATTTTAATGGACTTTAATGGAGCCCAACACTTAACAGTTTTAATGCAGTTTAAAATTGCAGTTTCAAAGGACTCTAAATGGTCCCAAACGAGGCATTAGGGTTTTATCTAGCTAAACGATTGTTATTTTTGGCAAGAAAAAAAATGCACTTTTAAACCACAACTTCTCTTCTTCCTCCGGCTGTGTGACGCACCAGCGCGACCTCACGTAAATGCGTAATGACGTCGAAAGCTCACGTGTAAGAAATATGAAACGCACATTTGCGGACCATTTTAAACAATAAACTGACACAATGACATTAATTAGTATCATTTCACATTCAACAATGTCGGAACGGTCCTCTTTCTCTACACTTGTAAACACTGGGGCGTAGTTTCACATACATCATGCGTGACCTCTTGACGTGATGACGTATTACGTGAGGTCGCGCTGGCGCGTCCCAGGACCCGAGATAGACGAGAAGTTGTGTTTTTTTGCCAAAAATGACAATCGTTTCGATACATAAGACCCTTATGCCTCATTTGGGACCACTTTTACGCTTTGAAACTGCAATTTTAAACTGCATTAAAACTGTTAAGTGTTGGGGTCCATTAAAGTCCATTAAAATGAGAAAAATCCTGGAATGTTTTCCTTTAAAAAACATAATTTCTTCTCGACTGAACAAAGAAAGACATCAACATTTTGGATGACATGGTGGTAAGTAAATTATCTGGATTTTTTAAAAGAAAATTGACTAATCCTTTAACATTTAAGAATGGTCCCATTTGTGTCTATGAGAGAGAGAGAGAGAGAGAGAGAGAGAGAGAGAGAGAGAGATCAGCTTGAATAGCTAAACATGTGACACAGTGACTTCCGTGGCAAGCGTCTGGTTACACTCACACCGAGATATCTGACTGCAAAAACACTCCCAAAATGCTCAGTCACCCCATGTGTCTCTTGTCTAAAGAAATCTGACATTAGGATAAGATAAATACCTTTTAAATGAGCTCTGACTTCATTTGTATTTAATTTGTGTTTTATTAGCAAAATTATAATTTTAACAAGACCTTTATTTAGGATGTCAAAAAATGTATACATAAAGTAATGTTAGTGATTTTGTGTTATAGCATTAGCAGTATGTTATATAAGTTATAGTCATGTAGTAGATAAATGTGTGTATGGGCGTGTATGTATGAGGGTCGTAGAAAGTGAGGGACACAGAAACTGCTCTGAACAAAACAAGACACTCCTCCTACCTGGAAAAGTGGGTGGAGCTTTGCTATATCAGCATAGTTCATTGAGGCGGGGTGAGAAAGAGCGAGAGATAGAGAGAAAGAGAGAGAGACGGCTTTAGATGTGAGTGGGAAAGTGCTGTCAGTAAGACACCGGGGATATCAGCATTCCTGAGGAGCTTTTACGCTTACAAGACCTGAACATCTGCTTCATGTTCTCCATAGATCTGCTCCTGTCTTCTCAAAGGAAATAGAGGATATTTATTGGTACACGTGGAAGCTACACTTAAACAAAAGTGGGATTTTATGTTTCAAGAGGTAAGAAACCTTCACATTTAGTTGCATTTGTAAATCAACCTGTTGGTCCTCAGGCGCTGATGTGGCGACCATCACTGAGATCTCTGAAAGTCGTTGTGGGTGGGTTTTTTTGGCATTTGTTTTAAGTTATGATCTTTAATAGCCCAGGGGACTTTAGATATGCTTCAAATATGTTTTCACTGAAATGTATTTTTTGAAAAACTGAAATGAGACATGAGTAATGTAGTCTGTGTAATTTGGTCTTCTGAGAATTCAATGAGAAATGTGCGCGTTTGTGTTGAAATCATTGACTTTGCAGAATATCTTAGCCATTCTGTTTGTGTTGAAACGCTTTCAAAACCTCAGGAGAAGCGGTATGTTTCATTTAATATTGTTAATGTTGTTGTTATATGAGATATTGTTGCAATCTTGTTTGTTTTTTCTCTTGTAAATGTCTTCAAATTTGCTCATGATGTCTTATCAGTCCGTACTGTATGTCATCACAGTTTTATGGCAGTGAGAGCAAAGATTAATATACAATGAGGTTTCAAATACTGGGTTCATTGCAGTATGTTAAAGCTCACAAAATTACCTACTGAACATGTGGAAATCATTGAAAAAAAAAACTTTTAAGGTTCTTCAAAGGTTTAAATATTAAACTTATAAAGTAATTCATGACAAGCTGCAGCAGACCACTGACTGTTTCTGTGAAACTTATCAGTGAGTTCAGATTGTGAGAAAAGTGAAGTGTATGATGGATAATGAATGAAAAAGCATTAAGCCTGGATTTAATTGTGTGCCCATGTGTTTAAATCTACGTTAATCATTAATCTCTGAACTTGATATTTGCTTTTAACTTAAATCCACAGTCAGTTGGTGTTTATTTGCTCTGGTGCTGACCAGAAGAAATCACGTTGGTATACGATGTTGCGTACACACCAAACGCGACCAATCCTCGCTCTAGATTACTCGCGGGATTTAACATTGTGTCGTGCAAATTTTTGAATATTTTCAACTTGCGCAAGATGCGTTTGAGTATATAATTGAGTATATAATAACGTGTGTTTTCGCAGCAATCGCCGAATCCGCCCAATACGTGTCTTTCGCATCGCCCTACACAAGTTTACGTCTGTTCACGTCTTTGCATTGACTTTGTATTTAATTTACTCGCGCAAATCGTTGAATGCGCGTTTGGTGTGTACACCCCATTAGGAGTCACGTGATACGTTTTTATTATCTCTGATCATCTTTATTTAAAAACTTTAATTTTTAGTATTTTTTCTGACACATTATTCGCCCCACACAAGTTCACATCTTTTCGCGTCTTTGCATTCAGTTTGTTTGTAATCTACTCGCGCAAATTGTTGAATTCGCGTTTGGTGTGTACGCCCCATTAGCAGTCACGTGATATCATTTTATTATCTCTGATCATCTTTAATTAAAAACTTAAATTTTTTGTATTTTTTCTGACACATTATTCGCCCCACACGAGTTCACGTCTATTCGCGTCTTTGCATTGACTTTGTATGTACGCTATGAGTTTATTTGCTTCTTTGCATTGACTTTGTATGTATTCTAATTGCGCAAATCATTGATTTCACATTTGGTGTGTACGCCCTATTAGGAGTAGTGGATATCATTTTATTATTTATCTCTGAACATCTTTACTTAAAAACTTAAATTTTAAAGATTTTTTCTGACACATTATTCGGCCCAAACGAGTTCACGTCTATTCGCGTCTTTGCATTGACTTTGTATGTAATCTACTTGCGCAAATCGTTGAATTCGCGTTTGGTGTGTATGCTCCATTAGGAGTCATGTGATAAAATTGTATTATCTCTGAACATCTTTACTTAAAAAACTTCAATTTTTAGTATATTTTTTGCATTTCAGTATATTCAATATTAATTTATTTTTCTTAAAAAATATTTGTTTATTTGTTAACATTAGTAAATGTTATGTAACAAATACACTTTTATTGTAAAGTGTTACCATTAATTCTCATCTTTACAGTGAGTTGTTTACCAGCTTTTGCACATTTGATCCAATTCCATTTTCTTACTATACACTTGTTATGGGGCGTACACACCAAAGGCGAGTTCAACAATTTGCATGAGTAGACTACATCCAATGTAAATGCAAAGACGCAAATAGACTTGAACACTCGATGCGATGAGAATGACACCAATTGGGCAGGTGTTTGCGCAAAAATATGCTATTTTCCCCAAACGCATCTTCGCGCAAGTAAAAAATATTTAATTCAAGCGAAAAATTCGAAGTTAAAATCTGTGAGTAATGTGGTGTGTGTGATTTTGGTTAAAATCATAATCCGATTATTTAACACAATTAATAAATGACTTTGAAAACATATTTAACCTTTTTATTATATCTATCTATCTATCTATCTATCTATCTATCTATCTATCTATCTATCTATCTATCTATCTATCAATCTATCTAAAGTTGATGACTGGAGAGATTTTTGAAATTCGAGAGGGACTTAAAGACAAAAGATGATCTCTGCACCTTTAGAGGGAGGGAGGTACAAAGTACTCAATTCAATCCATTTGTATGGTGTAGTTGGTAGTTAACCGTCCTTGGGACCTCTCTGGGGTTTTTATTTAGCCGTTTGAACGTCTGAAAGAACCTGATCTTCAAAGTGCATGATATGAGGTATCACTCACGTAGAAATAGTTTATACTTGGCATTCGAATAATCGACTAACTTCAAGTAGCAGTAATAAGAACAGTAGTCGGCGTCATTATTTCTCCTACACTTGCTGAATACATGATCATGTAATATTTATAATTCAATCGCCTTATATGTCGTAACGTACAGTAAAGTCAGATGCAGGTAAGCTCAGCTCTTTTTGTTATTAGTAAAGAGACGGAGGTGTGGGTAAAAGTGACAATTCAGCACTTGGCTTGTTAAGCTGATCAGGGTTGTGTCTGACGTGTCTAGCGCTGTCTGAGCAGCTGATATAAAGGCAGGCCGCTGCATTTATCAAACCTCCTGTTAACCATCATAGACAGCAGGTTTCGCTACACAGCTATCCATTAAAAATGCAGGCACACCACGGTAATAAAACATTGATTCGTGGGGAGAGAGGTGGGCGGTTGGATGTGGGAAGCTGTGGGAACTCTTGTGCTGAGTTAATGTCATTTTATCAACCAGATAGTGTTTATGTTTTTGATGATTGTGAAGTTTGTGGTGAAGACATTTGCTGTGTAACATTGGCTCAAATGGCAAAAATTAATTTAATTTTGGATGAATATTTAGACCATTTTGTTTTATTTTGACTTTATTTACATGATGCCACATTTCGGCCTAAATTCTTACTACTTTTTAGGGCTGCAAAATGATTAATCGTGATTAATCGTCTGCAGAGTAAAAGTTTTTGTTTAGATCATATATGTGTGTGTGTGTGTGTGTGTGTGTGTGTGTGTGTATTGTGTATAACAATTATGTGTACATATTGTGTATATATATATAAATACACACACAAACATGTATAATTTTAAGAAACAAAAACGTAATTTTTTTACATCAACATTTTTACACAGGTATTTATAATTATATTTAATTAAATTATATTGTATATGTTATATATGTATATAAACACATGTAAATATTTATTTAATATATACTTGCATAAGTGTGTATTTATATATACATATTAATACACACACATATATGATGTAAACAAAAACTTTTATTCTGCAAACGATTAGTTGCGATTAATCGGTTTGCACCCCTACTTTTATGTTTTTTTATGTTGATTTTGCTGTAATTTACATTTATTTACATATAAACCTCGGAAAAAGACTTAAACTGATTGAAAACTGAAACTGCGATGCTCTGCACATGTGCAATGACGTAGAATTGGTGTAAAATTTGGCGCAAATAACCAAAGGCATTAAAAATACCTAGACCATGCATTGGCCGCTTTGGTCCACTCCTGCGATACGTCAGCGGTCCCGACATATTAGATGTTGCAAAACAAAAGGGAGTAAATAAGGGCAGCTTTTTTTTACTTTTACATTTCTCAATCGATTTCAATTATTTTTGATCTGTGTGGAGTTACATAAAAACTTAGTCTGGAGTTGCTAAGAATCTGGATTGTTATACGACGTTCCATGTGCTCGTCGTTTACTATGACCTGAAATAGATACTAATCCTGCTTTCCAAAGCAAATTAAGTGTTTGTAGGAGAATGGCTTGTATGCGCATCTTGGAACATGGCGAAACTCAATATATTCGTGCAATACAATGTGCAAATGGCCCGATCGTTATTTAGTGTTCATGTAAACGCTATGATAGGATTTACCGAAGAAAAGTCCTTTAATATTGCAGTAAAATATGACCCTGAAGTGTTATTGACAGGTTTTCTGATATCCATATGAATGTCATTTACTACAAATCAAGATAAATTTCATTGACCACTTATGGGGACCACTTAGCTTGAGTTTATCGGATCAATGTTGAAAAGTCAATGCTGTGAGTGTTTGTTAAAGGTCTGCCGCTTATTCAGGATGAGAAGTCTCACCTTACATGTAGAGATCTTTAACTCGCATTCATTGAGCTTTCTCCATCTTTGTCCTGATCTTCTCGTCCTGCCTCTCTCTGCTACGCATGATTTGCAAGTTTCAGTTTTCACGCTCTATTGTCAAATTCAAGGAGGTGTAAAAATGAGTGCACAAAGGTGTGAAGATGCCCAGATAGCACTATGAAAAGTGTTTTGAATGCTCTCAAGGTCAGGCTAGGCAAATCAAATCCGCATAATAAACAAATCTAAGACTAAATATGTTCAGTTTTTTCTATTGCCTTAGTGGTTATTGAACAAATTGAAGGGAATGTAACCATAATCACAACTCCAAGACAAACAATTTATATACCTGACTACAAATGCAGGGTTGTCATTCAGGGTTGTCGTGCATTGTGATACAGCGTCTGCCGGACCACCCAGACACGTATGACAGATCCTGACTGGTGTAAGTCTGTGACGGCAATGCAAAATTACCACACTGGCTGTCTGCTTACACAACACAATGGGACTTCAAACAAATCCTTGAAGTGTTATATAACTATCGGTAAGGACAAGCAAGATTGTGTCTTTCAAGTTTGAAGTTGGACGTTGCGGTTGTAACAAAATGTGAATTCCTGAGACAAAATGGTTATTTTTTTGGAGAGAACAGCATTAATGTTTCGAGGGCGAGCAACTATTATCTAGTTCGGCCCATCATCCATTTTCCCATATCTCACCCTGACACCCGATAATTTGATAATCTTAGATAATCTGTTAAAGCTTAGATCGCAATCTTACGCATCTCGACTGAGGAATCGATCTCTTACGGTACTCTGCAGAACTGTTGTGTTTCTGCGAAGAGAACCGTGTAGAAATTCCAGGTGCTGATGCATTCCAAGTCCCAAGGCTCTTTGGGTAATTATTTTGTAAAGCTCGTTTAATGAGAGAGCAACCGTGCTACGCTTCAGCAGGCATCACCCATAAAAAATTCCCTCCCTAGGAAACCACAAGCTGTTCGCCGCTGTTGCTTGGTGCTGTAGAACCGAAGTTCCCAATTGGGACTTTGCTTGACTGTAAAATGTAACAAACCAATGACTGGCGACTGACAACGTCATGTGAGCTAACCCAAGTGATCGCAATAGTATGGTTTATCCATATTCATTTTTGTCATTGAGAAATCAGGCATATCTGCAGTGAGCTTAGAGGTTAAGCAATGATATTAAAATGTAAATATAGGCGGTGAAGGAGGCACAGTTATTCATAAATATAACGTTTAGGTGCAGAATTTGTGTCGAACTACACTACCCACAATCCTTAAGATATATGCACCAATCAGAGAAGTTGCTGTTACCATAGAGCAACACTGCGGCAATATCAGCTGTCAAATCCCAAAGATGGATTAAAAACGGAGTTAGTATGTTTTAACGCTCTATACTTGCAATTACGGATGCACCGAATCCAGATTTTTTGGGTTGGCCGAATCTGAAACCGAATACCGAATCCTATTTGCATCCTTATTCCATAGTAAGTAAACAACGTCCACAGAAGTGTATTTTTCATCTTTTAAAAAAAGGATAGGCAACATTATTCCAGGATGACAAGTGGGAAAAACTATTTTGACAATTACCATAAGCTTATGCATAATGAAAGCAATGCGATGCGACACGCTCACGTCCGCGAAATGTGAACCCCCCCTAAGGCTCACCGAAACAAAAAGCTTATCTCCACGTCAGCACCCGATGTGTGTAATCAATGGCCTCATGACGTCGACCAGCGTAGTGCAAGCCTAGGGTTCGGTTCGGTGGAAAAAAAATCTAGGATTCGCCCGAACCCCGTAAAAAGCCCAGTATTCGTCCGAATCCGAATCCTGGATTTGGTGCATCCCTACTTGCAATGTATATTTTAGGGCTCTCAATCGATTAATTTTTTTATCTAGATTAATCGTATGAGTGTCATGAGTTAACCCATGATTAATCGCAACTTAATCGCATTTTTATCTGTTCTATATTTACCTTACTTTAACACTTTTCAAGTTTTTTACTCTTATCAACATGGCAACTCTGGATGCTTTATACAAATGTATTTTTATTATTATTGAAAGAGTGCAAAAATAATTTTGTTAAAAAAAATCCATTTAACATATATTAACAATATTGTTGCACATATTGGGGGTGTGGACTGGTGACCCATTCTGTCAATGGGTGGTAAGTAACCGCAGATTTTCAGGTTCATTACACTTGTAATAATAGGTCTCTGAAATAAGGCACTCGGGGGGAGTCGAGAATACACACTTCCCAATGCTCCCACATCAGGAATGTGCTGTTTCGCAACACACACATTCCACTAACAGTTTTTCTGTGAAGCCGCAAATGCCTTTTCCCGCCACGGATTCAGAAAACACCACCTAATGTGACCTAAGTTTCGCATTCCAGACCTTTTTACAACATTTACTGATACTTGAAAGGGCCCAACACAGACCCTTGACCTTCACCAGCAGGAGGAATGAGAAAATCGGTCCTGTCTTGTTAGGGGTTCAATTCAACACAGTTTCTGAACGTTGGTAAACACGCAGCATACCTTGCATGGTAACATTTGGTTTAATGAACAAAACAACACTACTAGTCAAAGTGTCAGAACCGCTGGTTAATCAGTCTTCATGTAGCCTAAATGAGACTTTAAAATAAGTAAACTGTCAGACATTTAGCTAATAAATAGGCTAAATAATCTATTAGTGCAAAATTACTGTAATAGTTAAGAATCTGTCAGTCACTGTACATTTACATACGGTGTACGCGTTAACGCTTCTCATTTACTTTGAATGGGTGACGTCATGCGTTGCCAAACTATATTGTGGATCCATCAGCGTCGCTTCACTGCCGTTGCTCGTAGCATAAGTTGGACATTTTTAACCTTTCAAGCACCAACGCGTGTGTCAGCCAATCAAATTTGCCAATTACCTTTATGCAAGATCGGAAAACCGCGGAGCATGTGTTGCGGCCACTATGGTTGGCTGTTGGGCACGCTTCAGACACCCCTTCCATCAAGCATGATGTGGGAGCTTACGTCTTGTGTGAATGTACCGTGTGAGTATACCTCACTAACTGACTAGTTGGTTATTGGACAGCTAGTTGACCAACTTGACCTATCCCTCCTTCAAAAGAGCACATTTTCATCTTATAAAGCATTAGATGGATGCACCTGTCTTATACTTTCCACTTCTTTTTTGTATTACGAGATGAGAGTTTGGTCTTTGGTTTTATTATAGCCACTCACAGTGGGTGATATGCACCTGTTCGGTCATGCATTGAAAACAGACCAGTGCCTCAGGATGTTGGCAATACCTCAGGTGTTGATATTTATCATTTAGATGAATTTAGAGCGGATGTAAAGACACAGAACATTGTTGTAAATTATTCAGGGCATCAGGCGTGTACTGTACAGCAGCGATGAATAACTTATGAACAAAGTTTTGTGTTGCATGGAGGCAAACTGCATGAATAGAGTTGATCTTTCAGAATAAATACTCTTGATATGGCTGTTTTAGCATTATTACATTTAAAAATTGGAAAAATAGGCTGTGAAAAAATACATATGGAAAAAGCTTTGAATGATGGGCACAAAGGCTTGTTCACCCTTTTGGCTCTGTTACAAGGCTAATTTTCTCTGCAGACTCGCTTTACACCTGGACAGAAATGAAAACTGTCCACCTGTCGATAGCACCGGATCTGTGATCTTAATATCAGACAGAAAGTTTCTCACAGTCATGCGAATTTGTTTTTCAGATCTGCGGTGATGCAGCTTCTGTTTTTCGGCTTTCTGACAAAAATGCCTGCCCACACGCTTGCAGTCTATGTGGCTTGTGTGTGATTTTTGGGCAGGGAGTGGAGACAGCCTCTTTTGTTTTCTCAAGCTGGCTTTGTTTAGGTTAAAGGTGAAGCTTGGTCACTTTTTGTGCCCTCAGCATTCCTCAAGGGTCAGTGCTTCAGTCATTCAACGGTCTAAGTGGTGTCATTCTCAATCTAATGGTTTTCACATATATAGTCAGGGTTTCCAGTAGAAAATTTGTTAGTTAAGGTGGTAGGGTTGTGCGGGTGGACGGGGCCGGGGGCATGGCAATCAAAGGGGCGGGGCGTACGCGTCATGATGAAAATATTTTTATTTAAAACACTCAAATAAAACTCAATTTTGAAGAGACAGAAAATGAACACATACTAGATTATAAATAAATTAAATGTTTTATCAACTGGCTTGTTATGCTCCAGACAGTGACGGACCATGTCTTTCTCTCATTTCGGCCGTGTGGCAGCTCACGATGTAAAGCGCGTCCACGCTATTCTCCGAGATGCACTTGACGGCCTTTTGTGCAGCAAATATTTTTTGGACAAACTAGTTAAGGTGGTAGGGTTTCCCAGCTTAGGTGGGCCGCCCGAACTGAAAATTGCTGCGGGAAACCCTGATAGTCACGACTCATTTATGATACATTTTAAATAACAAAAGAATAGATATAGGGTTTGAAATTGATAAAAAAAACATTATTTTTCAGAAAACAAGATAGTGTATAAGGGTCAGTGATAAAAACGGTTTGGCAAGATGAGAATTTTTTTTAACTTGTTTTAAAAGCATGCATCAGGTTTATTTCAATGCACAGTGCGTTTATGCTAATTTTATGGAATAAAAAATACATTTGCACCATATTTATGAAAGTTAAGACTGAATGGACCTGAAAATGTCAAATGGTGTAACAACCAATTGCGCCAAAGAATGAGAAATATTAAATATTTTGTCCACATTAATGGCATTAATCGTAATAATAAAAAAAATTAGTTATTTTTAAATGTAAATTTTAATGCATTTTTGTAATATTTGTCCTGACATATGCTAAAAACAGCTTTGTTTTCTAAATAATCTTTGAGAAATGATGTAAAAATATGTAAAAAAATAATTTTACACTAAACTAGATGATTATATTTTATTCCACATTTTTTATGAATATATTTATATTTTAATTTAAAAAATACTTGTTACACCCCTTGACACAGACCGGTTACACCACATTGACATTTTTGCAATTATCCCCCAAATATTCTTTCAAAATGAATTTCTTTCAGAAATATTAGACTTGGTCCTCAGAAAAGAAAATGTATGCAAGAAATCTGCAAATTTATTTTGAAATTTTAACCTTTTTACATTTAATTTGTCCATACAGACACAAAATAATGAACGTCATGTCATTGACCCATAAATCATTTGTGGGAAGTTTTTCAGACAGGGCTTGAGTCTAGTCCAAGACTAAAGTGCTTGGACTAGACTTAAGCCCTGTCTGAAAAACTTTTTTTGTAAAAACTACTTAAATATTTACTACTAAAAGTCCTATCTTAATCTAAACCCTGCTGAAGAACCTCCCCTCTATGTTATAGTTTATTTCAGAGCTAAACTTTGAGACATTTGATTTTTAGATGTACAGTATAGTAGTGGCTGAAAGTGATGAAGAATCGACATTGCTCTTTATTCAAACATTTGATTAAAGATGCATTAAAAATTTTGTATGCATGTGGCATTGGGGTGTTTGGTGTTTGAAGCTCAGCTTTGAGAGAAATTTATGAAGGCTTGGCAAAAAAATGACAACACACTTTTGTAATAGCCCTGGACAATGGCTACAAAAGATTATTACCACAAAAGAGAATCAACAGATACTAAAGTGCACCTATTTCATTTCTAAAAACAATGTTATTTTGTGTATTTGGTATAATACAACATGTTCGCATGGTTTATGGTTAAAAACACATTATTTTCCCAAAAAAAAAAAACATACATTTTTGTAGCTCCAGATATCCTTCATCAAATGCTCTGATTTTGTACAAAGCTCACTGACCTGAAAAGCTGTCCTTGATTGGCCAGCTAATCTGTACGTTGTGATTGGACTGAATACATCTGACGTCAGATGGAAATGTGACGCCCCTTACCATGTTTGAAAGATTCGCTCACTCACAATGCAATGCTGACAGGAGATAACTTACAGGCTGTGAGTCTGAAACTGTTGGATTTATAATAACGTCGTTGTTTTTCACGTCAACCGGCCTGGGAAGTAAACTGTTGCCTACAATCCGTGTGTTTGTTGTAGTCCAAGAAAAGAGATTTATGTTGGAGATGATAACTCATGTCATCGTTTACTTTGGGGTTTGTTCCTTTTGCATATCATTAACATGTCCTAATACACACTAAAGAAAATGTAAAACCGTGAATCGGACCATAGGTGCTCTTTAATAATAACAGATAAAATCGTCAATTTATGCATTTTTTTAATAAAACCCAGATCAGCCTTTTTGCCAAAAAAATGTTGTACAATAAATATACAAAATTTAGTGTTTTTTCCACTTTGTACCGTACACCTCATATTTTTATGGTTTAATTTAAAAGCAAATCTGTTGTACCCCCATGACACTCCTTGCCTATATAAACATGCATTATTTTGGATCTGATTGTTGATGCATGGTATGAGCAACAGACTTATTATAAAAGAATGTCTGTTCGGTTATGGACGGAAACTTCATGTTGAAAAACTGAACCTGCAGTAATTCATGCGTGAAAGAAATGACACGTTTGTATAGTACGTGTTGATTCAAAGCACTATAATCACTCAGTCATCAGAGAGGAAATGCGTAGAAAAATGTTGACCGCAGACAGACTCACGTTTGGCGTCGTTTTTGGAGGGCATGTACAGGACTTGCTTTGTGATGTTTGACGGTAATGGACAAACTGTGTATAATTCTGTTAATAATACAGCGCTGTTAAGGGGGGGAAGAAAATGTAGGAACCACTGAAGGGGACAGTGAGAGAATGAAAAACCATTTTTTCCTTGTCTTTGTTGAATAATGGTAGTCTACCCGCATTCACGAACATACAAAAAGTTCTAGACATGCTAACCATCTCAGTCTCATAGAAATTCCTCTTTTAGAAATGTCAGCCAGAAAACGGCCCAATCTGAAAAACTGATGCTTATGACATCACAGGCATCTCACTGCCCCTCCACTTTAAAATAATTGGCTACATTTTTTGAGTGGCAGCAAAGTCAGCCAATCAGTAATGAGATTGCAAGTTAAGCCAGTAAGGGGAGCCAAATAGGTGCAAAACCACTTGTTTAAAATCCCCCACCCTTATTTTCCACTGAAACAGGACGTTAGGGTGGGGCATATCGACTGGCTCCTCCCATTTTTCTAAGTGCCATTGGGCAGAGATATCGCCAGCCTACACTGTAGTACAATGCATCACTACTGTGGGGTGGAGATGCCACCGTAATAAATCCCAGTTTGATGCATAATGAGTTGAGACAGCAATAATTCTCTCCTGTCACAGCCGATCTGTTTGCTTTCTCAGCACTGCATGCATTTCACGATTAACCGATGAGAAAGCATCGCATCGGAAGCTACCAAACATTTCTCATTGATGACAAACCTATCCTCTTAAGTATTTTAAAAGTCTTTGTTTGTGAAGGAAGCATTGCAAAAACATTGGACATGTTGGGCCATGTGTTAGCAGCAAGGCATTGTAAAATATTAAATAATCATCATCAATCATTTTCCATGTTGTTTGAGACCAAGCACTTGTGTATATGTGGAAACTGAAGAGCATCATGAGATTTGCAAAAGAAAATATGAATCTGTAAAAATTGCCTAAAAAAGTGCATAAAGTGCAAAACTTGATTCTTGTGTTCTGGATGATGTCCAGCAACTTACATGACATCTGCTTGTGTTAAGTGAAACGGCCACGCCTCTCATGCATGTTCCTCAGATACTCCCGCAAAATATAGATAGGACGATGAGGGAAGATTGGGATGATTCCAGTAATCATAGCTTTCGGATGACTCTTTAAGATGGGAGGAGACAGGAAAGTTTTAGATGTGACTGGGATGGATCTGCATTTCTGGAACAGTGCCTGCACATGTGTGAGTGATCGAAAATATGTGAAGATCTCAACGGATCAAAGCAGGCCGTGATCCACCCAAATCCAAAACGACTATAAAACTATAAGACCATGCGAGATATGGTTAGGTAAATCTGCTTCATGATTTATTAGTGTAGATAACTAGTAAAAAAGTGAAATTTGGTGTGTTACTTTATTTATTTTGATGCATTTGGTGGACACTTTTATCCAAAGCAACTTACAAAGTACACATTTTTATCATTATCAGTGTGTTCCCTGGGTTCGAACCCATTACCTTTTGCGCTGCTAATGCAATGCTGTACCACCACTGAAAGAGAGACTTTGCTATTAGGTTGGCTATTAGAAGCCATCAGGAACTGAATAACAAAATACTAAACCCCTCAAAGCACCTTAGCAACCACTTAACAATGCCCTAGCAACCATCCCAACAAGCTATCATTGTGGCAAAGGGCGAAATGTATTTAATTTAAAGTAACACAACCTCCCATAAATGAATCCAGTGTTTGGATGAACATAAATCCAAGCTGTCATCCTAATTCATCTGGCACCTGTTCATTCTCTCTGAACAATCTTCATCTTTCACGTCCATTTTTTGTAGTCTTGGTAACCGTAGGCTGTTGAAATGTGTACCCGGAGGCCAGCGCCTTGATTTAGTAAGAGCCTGTCGGAGCTACAGGAGACAAAGGAAGATTTGTTTTTACTCTCCAGTCTTCGGCACACAAGCCAAAAAAAGTAGCATTCCTCAGCTTCAAAGCAGGCAGGATGCTTCAAAATTAGCCAGGAGAGTTTTCGAACAAACACTAAGTCTTAAAACGTTGTGTCAGTGATTTATACATAATCTGAAAGGTTAATAAATAAGATTTCAATTGATATATGGTTTGTTCGGATATGACAGTATTTGGCTGGAGATGCAACTATTTGAAAATCGGGAATTTATGGGTGCAAAAAAATCTAAATATTGAGAAAATCGCATTTAAAGTTGTCCAAAATATACATTCTAAACCGCAATTAAGGGCCTATGTACTTTTATTTTATTTATTTTAGTTTTCAAATGTATTTATTTATTTTCCCCCTTTCTCCATGTGTACATTTATTTATTTATTTGCAATTATATAATTTGGTATTTTAAAGAAACCTACCCATATTTCAGAGGTGATAAAAAGAGAACAAATCAAGATAGGATGAAACTTTTTTTTTGAAAGAAGATGATGCTTTTCTTTCATTTTAGTTATTTTGTATTTTTATATATTTAAAGAAGAAAAAATTATAAAAAATGCTGGCGCTGGCTGGCAACTTTTTTTTAAACGCTGGCGAGGAAAGAGTTAATATCCTAATGAATTTTATCATTAAAAATCTATAAATTTTACCCATTCAATGTATTGTTGGTCATTGCTACAAATATACTCTTGTTACTTATGACTGGTTTTGTGGTCCAGGGTCACAAATGGACATCAAACTTTAGATGACTTCAAAGTTGATGCTCTTATGGTGACCAATAATGATTTATTTACATTTATCTCAATTACCGAGAATTTGAATAAGATCTTGCTGTATCTAGTAAGGATGCACCGATACTGGTATCGTGTATCGGCCTCGATACCACATTTTCTAAAGTACTCGTACTCGTTAAAAGTCCCCCGATACCAGGGATCGATACCACGGTCTGAGAAATGTCTATGTTTGAGCGGCGTGTAAGGGGTTAATGCCTCTTGTGTTGTCCAAAGAGGCAGAGTTTACAACAAACTGGAAAACTAGTCCCTTGTTTTTTTTTTGTTAAATTATATGACTAAAGCTGTTACCTGTAAATTTAAATCATGTTTTTTTATTAAGTACTCGGTATCTGTATCGGCAAGTACTGAAATGCAAGTACTCGTACTCGTATTCCAAAAAAGTGGTATCGGTGCATCCCTAGTATCTAGAAACCTGATTTTAATAAGATAAAATAATTTAAAATTGAATAAAACTCATAAAAACATTCAGGTCATGTTTATAGCAGGGTTTTTCAAACTGGGGTTCACGAACCCCTGGTGGTTCGTGGGGGAATTGCAGAATTTGTGAGTTGAAAATGAATTAATTACAACTAAATCATAAAATGTAAGTAAATAATTTTAAAATAATTTAAAAGTAAAAAAGACACTAACTAACAAAAATATGTTTAATGTACAGATAAAAGAAAATTACAGGTCCAATTACAGGTAATAATAATATCAGTAACTACATAAAATACTAATAAAATAAATGTTTTTGAAGGTAAACATGCAAATGTGCCATTATTTTAATAATTTCTTAAAATGTCAGGGGGTACTTCAAGTAAATATTTTAGGTCAAGGGGATTAAGCTGACAAAAAACGTAAAAGTTTTGTTATGAAATGTTAGAAATGTGATGAAAATTGCCCTAAAATTAGGCTTCTTTTCCTTTAAGCAGAACGTAACATATCATTTTTATTATTTTGACTTCAGAGTAAAATATGACCCAAACATTTCTGACTTCACCCAATCGTAATTCACCCAAAATGTAGTCCTCTTCATTCTTCGTGAAGCTTATCTTCGAATTGCCCTGAGGTTGAACATCCATCATTTGATGCATGGCAGCCTGCGTTGAATGTTTTCATAAATCCAGATTTGCAAAGTGCGTAAAAAAGCCAACATTTATCATCTCACCCTTCGGACAGGTATACATCTTATTTAGCATGGCCCAAATGCTATATGTTACCTTAGTGAAGTCATCTGTTCCCGCTGTGAGCTTCAAAGTAAAGTCGGACGCATATGCGGACTCTGAACATCTACGTTCTGCCTGTCTGCTCACATGAGCGTTAATCTGCAAGAATGCTTTTGAAGGAAGCCAGCAGTGCATTCAATTGGAGCAGATCTACGCGTCTGAGTCTGTCAACTTCCAGCTAATAATAACTCTTGAAATGTGGTTACCCACCGGACCTTATGTTCCTCACAATTTCTTGTCTTGTGGCTGGAAATCCTTTAGGGTTTGAGCGGTCCAAAACAGAAGAGACAGGAGGCTTTGTGGATATATGTCTCATCACAATGCTAGGTGGTTGCCAGGTGTGTTAAAAAAAGGTTTCTTGAAATATGCCTACAGTAGGTGTTTTGTTAACCCAATGCTATGGTTCACACGGGTCCTTGAAATCCTTGAAAGTTCGTGAATCTGGGGGGAAAAATTCAAGGCATTGGGAAGTTTTTGAAAATATAAATACATAGATACAGGTCATTGAAAGTGCTTGAATCTATTTTATGCAAGAAGTTTTCTGGAAAAAAATCCATATTATTCCCTGTGTACTCTCGGGTTACGTATGTAACCGTTGTTCACTGAGAAGGGAACGAGACGCTGCGTCTCCCTTGACGTACTTCCTGCGTCCCTGTAACGCCGTCTTTGGCAATATTTCCGTTAGCGATATACTTCCTGCTCCCGCGTGACCCTGTCTTTGTCGTTAAGCCACACCATTGGTTGAATTTGATATACACATTCAGATGCACTTACTCCTGGTGGCGTCCCCAAAGTGTCACCGCAGTGACGCAGCATGAGTTCCCCAAAAGGGAACTGTAACAATGTATCTTAAAAGGTAACACGATGTAACCTTGCTTTCCCTTAAAATGTGTCCCCACACTTAGTCCTTGAATTTGAGGGTTTGGGACCTGGAAAGTCCTTGAAAGGTCCTTGAATTTGAAGTTAACCAAGGTGTGGGAACCCTGTAATAGTTGATCAATGGACACCAGATGAACTCATCACTCCTACGTCTTTTTATTGTTTCAGAATCCAGACTATAAGCATGCACTGCTGATGTGAGCTGACCTTAGATCAGTATCTCTGATGGAGCTGAAAGTCTGGGTGGACGGCGTTGTCCGTGTGGTTTGCGGCCTGTCAGAGGAGACTTCGTGCCAGGATGTGGTCATTGCGCTTGCCCAAGCCATTGGTAAGTGACCATGAATGTAAAGTTCAACTTTTACCCCAAAAAAAACTGAAGCAGAAAACTTATATTGGATGATAACTAATAGGTTGTAGGTTTGAAGGAATGATCCATGAGCTATTACCATGGATGAACTAAATGTTGATCATTTTACTAAATCTGTGTTTTTACAGGCCAGACGGGTCGTTACATTCTTATTCAGAAATTGAGAGACACCGAGCGCCAACTTCTGGCCAACGAACGTCCACTGGAGTCTCTGGCCAAACTGGGCCAACACAGCAGCGAGGTGCAGTTCTTCCTGCGCCGGACCGGCCCCAGCAGCAGCGAAGAGAAAAGTCTTCACAACCACACGTTGCCTCTCCACAAGCCATCTACACCAGAAGCCAAACGGGGATTGCCGAAAAAGTCCTTCACGTTCAACCTAGGCCCTTCCAGTTCTTCTCGTACAAAACCTAAAACCCCTTCTCCCGAACAAAGAACGTCCCCGATTCCTCACGCAGGGTACGTGCCTGGACCATCCAAAGAGGAGATTTTCCGACGTATCCTCCAGCAACAGGAGCTGTTACGCACGCTCAATTCCCAGTTGGAGACCGTAGAGACGGAATGTGAGTCTTGGGAACAGTCGTCCGGCGAGGAGTCATTCCTGCAGGAGGAGATCGATGTGTTGGAAAAGGCATTGTGGATGAATCAGAAAGAGCTGGAGGAAGAGGAGTTCTGGGAAACGGATCTAAAGGTGGAAACCGATCGGGAGCGGGGGATGAAGCGGAGATTGGGGGAGCTGCACGCGAAACTGGACGATTGCGGGCAAAAGTTGCACGAATTTAACGCTCGTGCCGCGCAGCTCAAAAAGGACTTGCTTAAGGAAAGGCAAGAGGCGGAGCTCTCGCCCAGCCAAGATGATTCGAAAGACTCTGTGGAGGAAATCAGGGTGGAGCTTCAAAGTCGGCAAAAGCACGGGGAGGAGTTGGAGGCGGAGCTTACAGAGCTCCAGAAGGCACTGGGGAGGGCGGAGACTCTGCTGAAGGTAAGCAGAGAGGGCGTGGTTCTGGAACGGAGCCTTTAGCTATACGCAGGGACTTCATACAGTTGCGTATGAGCAATGAACTGATCCTTTGAAAGCAAAGTGATGAATTTATGAATAGCAAGTTGAATATTTTGTCTTGTATGTACACAAACAAGTGGTTTTATTTGTACTTTTTTGATTCGTGGTGCATTTTATACCTTGGAAGGAAAGACAAAATAAAGACATACTTGAGTTTTTATCCTGCTGGACTGCATTGAATTTCACACTGTGTAATTATGAGCCAGCCTGCTTTGAATATTTCAGTCCTGGCTTCTTAAAATCAAAGGATCTGAGATACTTCATAGGAGGGAAGGCAAAAAAATCAACTTTGACTAAACCACGTCTTGCATAATCAGATTTATTCCCATTAGATCCACCTTGCTTGTGAAGCAGGAGGTTGATATTCCTGCAGACAGGGAATTATCAAAGTTTTCAAAAAGCAAGTCAGGCGATTGCCCGAGTCTCATACTTTCTTGGTTACTTGACTTGTCTGTACAGTATTTAAATTATGCATATCGCATGATGTTACATTCCACCCGGCAAAGTGATAAAAACATACCCATAGAGTACAAATCTAGAGATTAGTGTAAATACAACCGCAGGGCACAAACTGTGATAAACTGTGCTGCCTCCTTGTGGTTGTCTGTGCAATTACAACGAAACATTTGCTGTTAAACTGTAGTTACATGAGAGAATATTTCTTTCATCATTTACTCATTTTCATGTTGTTACAAACCTGTATACATTTCTTTGTTCTGATAAATATGAAGGAAGATATTTTGAGGAATGTTGGTAACCAGACCATTCAGAGGCCCCATTGGCTTCCATAGTAGGGAAAAAGAATACTATGGAAGGCCTCTGATCGATTTAGTTACAAACATTCCTTAAAACATTTTTCTTTGTGTACATCAGAATAAAGGCATTTTTGTATGAGAAAATAATGTCATTTTTTTGGGTGAACTATCCCTATAAGTGAATACAATTACACCAGATAAACTTTAAATTTTACTTTCCAGTAATTGTGTTGTAATCTCAATGGCTAAATTGTTAGTTAGCAGTCGACCTCAGTCAAATAGTAAAGCATTGTGTTAGCAGTAGGGCTGCATAGCAACTAATCTCAACTAATCGTTTGCAGAATCAAAGTTTTTGTTTACATCATATATGTGTGTGTATTGTGTATAACAATTATATCTATATAAATACACACACATGGATGTATATATTTTCATGGTTATACATTTTTTTATTTTTGCTGGGCAACGATTAATCACGATTAATCGCATACAAAATAAAAGTGATTTTTGGCATAATATATGAGTGTGTGCTGTGTGTTATTATTATGTATATATAATATATTCATGTATGTATATAAGAAACATTTACATGTGAATATTTATTTATTTATATTTTTATATATTCTATATATATATATATATATATATATATATATATATATATATATATATATATATATATATATATATATATATATATATATATATATAGATATATATATATATATATAGATATATATAGATATATATATATATATATATAATATAAATCTGAAAATAAATATATATGTGTGTGTGTGTGAGAGATTAAATATATATAATAATTACACACAGTGTAATTTTTATTTTCACTTTTATTTTGTATGTGATTAATCGCGATTTATATTTATATATAATTTATATTATGCGTAAATATGAATACTTTTACTTCCTAAAATTGTATATGCATGTGTGTGTATTAATATATACATAATTATTATACGCAATACACACACATATATGATGTACGGTAAACAAAAACTTTTATTCTTCAAACGATTAGTTGCGATTAATTGTTATGCAGCCCTAGTGAGCAGTACAAAGGTTATGAGTTCGATCCGAGCAGGTAACACACCTACTGATACATTGTATCACTGTATGAGTAATTTTTTCCAAATATGTAACTATAAACTGTGTTTCATATGTCAGGGTTGAGCAGTCCGTCTGTGATCTGTGTTTTCTGTGTATAGGTAAAGCAGGATGATGTGGAAGAGTTGAATAAAGAGTTGAGACAGTGTAATCTACAGCAGTTTATCCAGCAGGCTGGAGCGCTGCCTATGTCTTCCCCACCCGAACACCGAACAGACATCATCGAACAACTGGACCTGATGTCACAACAGAAGGATAAAGACAAAAACAATGGTATGCATGCACACTAAAGCTCATGCAGGTAGATATGAGGATCTTAGATGGAAAAGCCTTTAATCACCGATGCATGATATTAAAGGGGACATATTATGAAAATCTGACTTAAGTGCTATAATTGGGTCCCCAGTGCTTCTATCAACCTAGAAAATGTGAAAAAGATCAACTCAGTAACTTAGTTTTGGTAAAGCATTCTCTGCAAGCATGTGAAAAATATAGGTCATTAAAATTTGGCTCCCCTTGTGATGTCAGAAGGGGATAATACCACCCCTTAATCTGCACTATCCAACCACAGCACTGCCATTTAGTTCAGAGATCAGCTCATTTGCATTTAAAGTGACACACCCGAAAACGGCACATTTTGCGAAAAAACTTCACAAACGTACTGTGGGGAAACCAAAGATTTATCTGACATCTTAAAAAAGCCTTGTGAAATGTCCCCTTTAACCGAATGCATATATTATACATTCATCAAATACTTTCACTTAAAAGCCAAATACTGTAATTCAGAAATACCGGTTTGTTGGCAGTGAAGTCCCACCGTGGTGAAAATCAAGTTATTATTGTTGTTTATATGTTTATGTGGTGTTTTTAATATGCTTTAAGACAAACCATGTGCAAATGCATCACTATTTCAACACTATTGCTGAGTATTTTATCCATAATATTTTAGTTTTCCAAAGACATCCCATTCCCGTGGTTTGAAATCGCCTTGGTTTGCTACGTCACACATGTAACCAATCACATTTAAACTCACACATGCTGAACTTGCATGCGGTATGTAATAGTGTAACCTGTGAACATCAGTGCTAAAACAATTTGTTACAAGCGCAGTTTACGTATGCATTGTAAAATGTGTCTGAAACTATCGAAATTAGCATCTAGTATTTACGTGTATGAACGGATGGAGGCGGGGACTCATTTGCATATCTATGGCCAGAGGCCGTTTCATCAAGCCTGGTTTATTTAAGTTAACTGAGCATTTCATTCGCAAGTCATAAGCAAATTAAAATTTTTGGTTAACTAAGTCAACTTTAGAATTAAAGATATTTTGAAATTGATGACGCATGCAGCTACAAATGCGACCTCCGGAGGCTGAGAAACGTCCAGAACTGTGCGTGTGAGTAGAGGCCGAGACTGATTTGCATATTCATAGATCTGCGTATACTAAATGAGGGAATTGCATTCAAGCCGTTTTAAAGAATGTAAAAATGACTTTCACAGGAAAAACTTTTACATATCCTATTATAATGCTCAAAGATGGTACAATTATCAACTACAGAGTCTGATAAAAAAGCTAATTTACAAGAAAACATATCAGATCCACTTAGATGGTTTTGCATCTGAGCTCTTCATATGCATCTCCCCCTTAATGTAAAATACAAGATTGGGGCAGGGGAAACCTATTAATGTATATAAATATACATTATATTTTACTTTATTGGCAACTTACCTCAGTTTGCTGTGTCACAGATTCACCTCCACGTCCCACTGCCAAACAGTTCCTGGGTCACCCGCGTAACCTGCAGCACCCGCTGGTGTCAAGCCTGAACCCTGAGGGTGTGTATGTGTGACGGCGTGCCTGCTGCTTCCCTGTTTGCTCCGCCCTCCTCTCCCTGACCCCGCCCTGGCAGCTCTCTCTGGGTGAAGGTGCCTGCATGGTGGCCCTCTCTAACTCCGCCCTCTTTTGATAAGCGTGTGAATATTGTAGCACTTTAGCTGAAAGGCATTATGTTCATTATTTATCATTTACACTAACACTGTAGATTAATCACAAACTGATTGTATTGTTATATATTCTGTATATTAGCTCAATTTTTTATAAACATGTGGTCGCTGCTTATAGTGTTTGTAAATGTGGATGATTACAAAATGAGCATATAGTGCCTTTCAAATAGAAGTGTTACCTGAATGTGTTTAACACTTTATGGGATAGTGGGTTTGATCCGGACTCCTGTACTGATTTTCCGAAGCTGCTAACGTTTGCTGTCGTTGCTTTAGCTGGCTGAGATTTTCCGCCTGTAAAGGTGTGACTTGATCTAAAATGTTTTACATTTTTCTTATCTTCTCTGGTGTCTTTACTTTGTGCTTTGTGAGTCATGCAAGCTGTACATCTGATTCATGAAAATTCTGTCATTTATTCATTTTCACATGGTTACAAACCCATAGTAATTATAAACACAACCATGAACATTGCCCAGGTCCCACTGAGGTACTAATCATTAGTGGAGGGATACCCACCCATAAAAATTTGGAAATATAAGTAATGACCCTATAAATAGTGATAGAGGCTCTCAGATCCCCCCAAAATGTGAATGCAATGTGTACATTTTACTTTTATTCCCCCCAAAAATGGGTTTGTAACAATACTGGTGGTGAGTAAATGATAGCAATTTTTGAGGGGTCCTAATATGTACCATTTATGTATAGAGATGTATAAATTTGGTACCAATGTGTACGTTCAAGGTACTACCAGTAGGGCTGTCACAGTTATGAATTATTTGGCTGTGGGTAAATCGTCTAATAAATTGTGACGATTAATTGTCTGTTTTATTGCTTTGACATTTAATTCTCATACAATTTTTTGTTTGTTTATGAAATAATTTTCACACATTGTTGTGATTATTTAAATAATATCTTTTGCAAGGTTTACCTGGCGGTAAATATTAATACACATAACACATATTTAAAAGTAATATGATAATGTTTCATTTATACAGGAGCTGCAGCTCCCCCTTGTGTTTTTTAGAGAGATGTGCAATCATTGCGGTGATCTAAAATCATCACGATGAGGTCAAACAATCGCAATGAGGTGATTATTTAATCATTGTGACAGCCCTAACTACCAGTGTTCGAATTGAGGGGGGCTGGGGTGGTCCCAGACATCTTAGCATTGAGGGAACCCCTTTAAAGCATAGAAATATAAATTAGGGAGGTCCCCTGTTTTTATTAAAATTCAAATACTAAATGAATTTTAAAATTTTGTGCTGTGCTGCCACAAAGCTACCCTGTCCATTATTTGTCCGATTTCACAATAAACTAATCCAAAAGATTTCTGTGTAAAATAAATATAAACTCACAAGTGTGCCTCACACTGTTTTCAAGAGGAATTGACAGATTGTTAGATTTAGGTTTAGGATTGGGTTTTATTATTTCACACTAATTTGAGGGGTAAAAATGGTTAGGGTTTGAGTTAAGGGTAATTTGGGGTGTCTTTGATTTATAACGTTGATCCGGGATCACATCTTATTTTGTAAAATCACGATGACCCTATATTGTCGATGGGTGGGTCGTAGCTAGGGGACCGTCCATAATCTTTAACATAATTCAAACACTGGGTATTACTACGAAATGCTTTATGTACCTAGGCATGCTTTTTGAAAGGGTACCTCCCCATGACAGCTTGGCACAATTTTTTCTATTTTTGTGACAGTGTAGGGGGTTACGTTTATTTCCGATACAATAATTTACCTTGTTAAACGCAAGTGATGGTTACTACAATGTTAGTAGAAAATTTGAGACCAGGAATCAAGAATTATTCTGAATCAGGTGCTCAAAAATATGGACTACTTATTCATTTTAACTATTTTAAAATGGCACAGTTTTATGTGCTATTTTATGGTAAACCTAAACATTTAAAATAGCATCAAATGCTTTATTATAAAAACTCCCAATTTCATTCTTTTCCTGTCTGTGATGAATGAACCGGTTCTTTTTCTTTTGTAATTGCTATTTCCAAAGTCAAAATCTTTTATTATTTACCCTAAAAATCCCAAACATCAATGCCTTGTGATTTATTAACCAATATGACTGATATTGAACATTGGTTGCATTGTCAGAAATAAAGGTTTAAAACCATTTTCTGTTGCTGGGGTGGTACCATAAAGTTTTGTTTTGTACCTTTACATTTATACTAAACAATGCAATATTGTACCTTTTTGGGTACATAACTGTACCTTAAGGATCTATTGTGTACCTTTAAAGGTACAGTTAACGGTTTTGTACCCTTGGTACAAAATAAGATACACTATGGGTCCTCCAAAAGGTGCAATATTTCAATGGGTTATATGCCCATAAAGGTACAAAAATTTACCTTTAAGAGTACCACCCCATTGCAGTTTTGTACCTTTTTTCCTGATGGTGTACAACAGGACTCTGTGTGTATACTGTATATAGGATATAGTAGATCAGAGCGTAACGCAGATGTTTAGACATTTCTGGGTTTAAGGTTTCACTGCTGTGTGCATGGAAATGCATCTGATGATGATCATGTTTGCACCGACATGGTTGGTCGCTATATAAAGTGCAAACCCAAAGCATCTCTCAATGTACTTTTCTGTGTCTTGCAGTCCTGACATCCAGAGAATCATCTTGGCGGTAAAAACCTGAATCATAGGGCTATGGATTTGTATTGACTTTCTGCTATACCCAACCCCTCATGTCTTAATGGTCAATATAACCATGTATGTTATATATTTACTGTATATATGAATGATATATTTACTACTTTTTGGTACATATTTGAAAGATGTCATGTATTTACTGTAAAATATTAGCAGATGATTTTATCTCGAGAACTTTACTTTTGTGTATGTATTTATGTACAATAAAGATGTGCATTGTGTCTTAAATAACATGGCTGTGATGGAATGCTTACACTTGTTTTAAATAAACATTTGCAGTTACATAATTCAGGACTCCAGACATTTTGCCACCAAAATTTAAGAGTATGCCACTGAATTTTACACATGTGCGACCAGTAAATTTGACCTTTTTTTGTGATGTGACACTAAATTTGAAACAGCACATTGTACTTTCTGCATCTATAATCAAAGTATGTATTAGTAATACAGTGAAAATTTGTAGAAATGTAATTATTTGGATAGCATGTTGATTTACGGTGTGTGCCCCTAAATTTTTTTGGTTGCGCCCCTAAAATTTTCAGTTGGGGGCCACTGTGCTAGTGAAAAAAGTTAGTCTGGAGCCCTGTAATTAATGCTTTATTTACAAATATATATTTTTTTACAATTTAATGTAAACGTAAGCATAATAATGAGCTATAGTGAGTATTTGGGGTAGGCTACAAAAAAGAGCACTAAAATATGAAAAAAATGAGTTTATTTGAAAACATTCACATACATTTAAAACTACTATTATTAGTTTAGTGTTTTGCAATACTAAAACTTTGTTAAATTACAGGTACACTGCAAAAAAAGGATTTTCAAGAAAGAAAATTCTTAGTATTTTTGTTTTGTTTTCAGTAAAAATATCAATATATTCTTAAATTTAAGATGCTTTTTCTTGATGAGCAAAACGACAAGAAAGTAAGTCTAGTTTTTAGACCAAAAACATAAAATTTAAGTGATTTTGTGCATAAAACAAGCAAAAAAATCTGCCAATGGAGTAAGAAAAAAATCTTGAATATTTTTCTTAAACACTAAATTCAAGAAAAATTTGCTTATCCCACTGGCAGATTTTTTTTGCTTGTTTTATATACAAAATCACTTTAAATTTCATATTTTTGGTCTAAAAACTAGACTTATTTTCTTGAGTCGTTTTGCTCATCAAAAAAAAGCATCTTAATTTAAGAATTTTTAGATATTTTAACTGAAAACAAGTCAAAAACTACTAAGAATTTTTTTTCTTTAAAATCATTTATTGCAGTCTATATTGGTTGGGTTAAAATTTTTTATTGTTGTGTCAAAATTGTGTGACATAAATTTGTAAGTGCACACATACATTTGGAAACCAAGCGCCCCCTGTTGGTAAGAAAATGATGAATGTATTTTTAATGATATATGTATTACTCTTTAATGCATAAGATACATTTTACAATAGTTTGATCAAATCAAAGTACTATCTGACGTTTAAGTATATTTTAATAAAATAGTTTAGCCCATCTGATATTATTTAGCAAATTATTTGTAATTTATATGTTAAAAAATTGCTCACATTAGCTCACAAGATGTTATCTTTGCCACATTGTATTAAAAAAATAATCGCCTGTTTTAAACATTCATTTTAGTGGTGAACAGAACCACATTTTTTTACAAAATCTCTTTGTTTAACCACACCCATATAGTCATCTGAATTGCATTTTTTTAACTTAAATGTATTATAAATTAATTTCATTGAGAGGGATTAAGGAAATCTGGTTCAATTAAATCTCTTACCAATGACAGATTCCTTTATATGGGCCACTACCATTAACAGTATTAGATTCACAGCCCAACATGGATGGTGGTTAATAATAAATAGACTTTTTTTTTGATACAAGGAATATTGAATTTTATTTTTTTAGTAACACATATAAGACATTTTGAGATTATATATTATATTTTGCTAGTCCAAAATCTACTAGCAAATAAACATTGTTCAGATTTTTAAAAAATTATTTTGAATAAATATTAAGTAAATCTTCAACAAATATGTTGCAATCTGATTTGTTAACATTGCATGCGTCAGATATTGTAGGATTGGCATCCACCATAAAACACCCACAGTGGTCAACCACTAAAGTGACAAAATCTGCTTAAAAATGTGACCACTTGTTGAACCGTAAAACCTCTATTTTAAAGTTTCTTTTTAATAAAAGAAGAAACAATAACACACACACCTACATTGGTGTAAAAACATATGATTCATAGTTACAGTATGTATCAGTGTTGAAATGCATGCTTTGCATGCTATTATACCAGCACATCCAGTTGTTTAAAAGTGCACGAGTTCATAACTGGTGGTCATATGCAGAATACAGGTAAAATCACACAAACATGCCCATGAGTAACATCTAGAGTAACAGGTTAAACCATTTATTCAGTATTTCATAACACATTTCCTTCAGCCCATGTACAGTATGGATGATGTACATCATCGTGACTGCCTGCACGTAGTTTGACGTCACAGCAAAATTAACATTTAAGCAAATGCTTAAAAGTGACGTGGGATTCAAACCTATCACTTTGATGTTGCAGTCAGATAACAGTGACTATATTTGATCCTTTGGTGATCCTCCAGTGGGACATTCATGAAGACTGGCAGGCACACATCCAAAAGCTGGTTAGCCGCTGTCACACGCACAGTGGGATGGATATTAGGCGCAATGTGCGTTAGTCAGTGGCTTACCTGCTTTCAGAAATCAAACATTCCCACATGATGCCATAGGAAACCATGGAGACAAGGAAAACCCCTGTGAAAACTGAATATAAAAAATATATTAACTACTTCCGCCACTGTATAGGCTATATGCAGCAGGACAGTTAACGTTATTACTGGTGATGAGAGCAAATATTTTATATATAATCATTGATATAAATTTCTATTATCAGTTTTTCGACCATGTGACCTGTAAATGAAACGAAGTTTGTCCATATACGTACATACACAAAGCATATTTGTGTATACATGATCATGTCGTTAAAATATATTTTTTTTATATATGTTTCAATAGATAAATGAACACAGTTGGAAATGTATTAATTACAATACACTGTATGTATGTATGTCAGTCTCTTTTCAATAATTAAGTATATATGTCTGATCAGAATAACCATAAGAAAGAAAAAAATTAGGGGGGTATAGTTATACAATATCGTTTGACTATTTACCGTCCAGATAAAATCATAAATGCTCTTACAGCTGAAATCTCAAACAAACAAAAAAAGCCACGCTTACCTCAAATTCCAATAAACCAGTTAATTGCTTGACAAAGAGAGAATTGAGCAGCCATCACTGACGTCCCATTAAAATATACGACACGTTTTTATTCAACGAAATTAAATTTTCACTAAAGTACCAAATTGAGAATAGTACACTACACCAGTGCAGAAGTTCAGCTCACTTGCGCTATCCCAACCCTGCCCACTCCCCTGCAACCGCAACCTGACCTGCTTATGCAAATCAGCATTAGATTTACGCGACAGCCAGCCAATAGGCATAGGCGTATTTCGAAAAAGGCCCGCCTTTCGGATGGATCTTTCGAATTACAGCGCAGAGGGGGCGTGGCTGTAACTGTCGTATGTTCGGTGGATTTTCTCTGAGTTATAGCGGGGTGCGGCGCGTTCTGTTTTGCACGTCGTACTTTGGGAACGAACCATTTTTAATTATCTCATTTTCCTGTCGCTAACGACACCCCTGGTTATTTATGCAATTTTCTTTCCTGCTTTGTTTATGAAAGCGTGCTGCAGTGTAAATGTGCTCAGCTGAGACAGATGTGTGATGCTTTCATGTGCTTCTACAACAATGAGCTCCACCCGCGTACTGAAAGTGGTTTGACTCAGTTCAGCTGTGTATGGTAAAGCCATAAGGCTAGTGTGGATGTGCACGTACGAAGGATGCAGACAGAAAGAGAGAGAGAACGAGAGAGAGTGAAAGAGAAAGAGAGAGATGGCGCGAAAAATTAATTTTTGAAAACTCAGATGTAATTTGTCAATGGCCCTTACAACGTAAACTTAAAGTAGAGAGACTTTTACATTAAGATAAACATAAAAATAAATAGTATTATACTGTGACTTTAAAAAAAATTGTGATTCATATTTACAAAATAAATAATATTATAATTATATAAATTAAAACAAAGTAACATTCTCTAAATGCCTATATAGTTAAAAATAACTATTAAAATATTAAACTTACCTGTTGTTGTGTATAAAGAATACTGATGGATTAAATATATATAGCTAAACCAAATTTAAACTAAACGTATTGTTTTGTTACTTGTGAATAATTAAACTGTTTTGAGTAGTGATGGGCGATTTCGAAGCACGCTTCATGAGGATTCGAAACATTTATGAATCTTTTGCTTCGAATAATTGGTTCGGAGCTTGTTTCAAACTGGCCAAAGTCACGTGATTTTAGCAAACGAGGCTTCATTACGTCATAACTGTTTCGAAAATCCGACGATTCACCACTAGGGGGAGTTGATCACAAATGACCAGTGTAGGTGAACTCGGGTCAGTTTTATTGTAAAAGTTTATAAAACATTCATCCTTCTGACTAATAACACTACCATTTTGTCTACTTTTGTTTATAGACGGATTTAATAAAAAAAAATTGCATAATTAAAAAGGGATTTCGTTTTAATGATTTGTTTGCCATAAATAAAACTAAAAACACAGAATACACTTTTAATTAAATTAAATAATTAATGTTTCTTAAAAACATATTTTTAGAACAATCTTGCTATAATTTTGTAAAAAGTGTAAAATGTTTGGACAGATCTTGCTGCTTCTACACTATTTTGACCAGCAGGTGTCGCCAGCGTGTATGGTGTTTCGAACGCTTTAAAAAACTGAATCAGTTTATGAAGCAATTGGTTCAATTGATTCAAAGCTTCGAAAAGCTTCATTTCTTCCATCACTAGTTTCGAGTTTCGAGTGGGTTCAGCGGCTTTCATTCATGAATATTAACATTACCATCCTTCTTTATTAATATATAAAAGTCAAAATATCTTTGGTCAAGCCTATTGGTTTACGTCACATAACGTAATTAATATTCATGAGGCAAGTCTTCGCCATAGTAGAATTCGTAAATTCTTTAACCGGCAGCGTCAAAGACAAACGCCGTGTGGACTTCAAAACACAAATAATGTCTTACACAGATTTACTGGGTATGTACAAATACTTAACATGGTAACTACCCCTATTAATTTAATAAATGAGACATCTACCGCGTTTCGAAGCGACCTGGATTTGAATCGGTACAAAAATAGCCGATGAGTTAAATTTAGACAGGACAAGAAACACACCTAGCATGTTAGCTTTAGCCATAGCTTTAGTGTACGTGCTTAGGGTTGTTTTTTATTACATTTAGGTTTTTATTTTAAAACATTTTAATGTTAGAAAGCCTTCTCATTGCAACCTTCCCTGTAGTTTGCTGAATATATAAACGATAAAGCCTGGGTTGTTTTTGTTGGCTAGCTTTGTGTTAGCCGTTAGCATGGACAGCAATAACATTGTGTTTGTTATCAAATAATTGAATAATTGACATTTACGTGCATTGAGTGTTAAACTGGCAAGGTAAAAGCATTTTTGAAGGTGTTTAAACATTTTGTGTATATGTAGTGATAACAAATAGTTTATATGGGACTGTCAGCAGCACTTGGGTAACAGTTTAGTAGGCGTGTGCATGAAAAGAGGATACCTAACAGGTAGGATTGATATGAGCACAAACAGTCCCACCATGATGCTAAAGATAAGGATCTATAGTTAGAAGGTTAGTCTGTGTATTTGTCCTAACAGTGACATTATGGACCTTTCTGTTTTCCCAGAGTAGACTGATGTTTAACCATGGATGAGGATGACAGTCAAGATGAGCTGATCAACAGGAACGTCTCTCACGGAAAAGGCAAAAGGCCTGCAATGTCTATTGTCTCTGATGATGGTTAGTATGCAGGCTTTCTTTGCATCAACATCTAGACAAGCACTCATAAATAATTTCTATCTCCGTTCCATTTATGCATTTGGAAGATGCTTTTATCTAAAGTGACTTACATCTTGGTATCAAGATGCGTTTTGGTCGATCGGATTACAAGGGGACGAGAGAGACACGTTCCCTGGTGTTTTGATCCGTCTCTTTTGTCCACTTTCAACGGCTTTTGTCCTGATTACTATGAGGGGATGGTCTATGGGCGAATAAAACACAAGCAGGAGAAATTACTCACTGGCAGATATTGTCAGTTTTAAGCATAAACTGAGTTGATTTTTATATTTGACTACATTTTTATTGACTTAATTTCTTAGGTCATTTTGCTTCTCAGGTAAATCCATCTTTCTTTAAGAATTTGTAAATATTTATGCTGGAAAACAAGGCAATGATACATTCATTTTTGCAGTGCATCAGTGTATGTAGTATGCCACTTTTTTGCTAAACGTTTTTAATGCATGATGTCACGTTTCAGAAGACAATTCAGAAGATGAAGGAGAATCGGAAGAAGAAGAGACAGAAAGTGAGGAAGATGCTGATGGAGAGGAAGTTTTAGATGGCGAGGAGGAAGATGATGGAGAGGAGGATGACAGTGAAGGTAAGCATCAACATGTGAAAATTTGTGTTGACTTTGTTCTTCCCAGTTTTTTAAAGAATGATGACACTAGACATTAGCTTTGTCCCAAAACAAAGGCTGGATTTTTTGAAGGTCGCGTCCTCTGAAGGCTAGGACTCCGTCTTCTAAGGATGCTTCCTTCGAAGTCCAAGAAGCGAACTGAAATGAGACGGTCTAGCATAATGAGGATCGAAAGCTGCTAGGACTGTCAAAAGATTAATCACGATTAATTGCAAACAAAATAAAAGTTTGTGTTATGTATTGTGTATATATTTGTGTGTGTGTTGTGTGTAATTGCTATGTATACATTAATACACACATACATGTATACATTATAAAAAAAATTATTTATGTATATATGTTTTTATTTTAACATAATATAAAATATATAAAAATCTAAATTTAGCTATCGTTCTGTCTATTGTTCTATCTATCGTATCTATCTATGTTATTGATCTATCATTTGTATCCATCTATCTATCTATCGCGTCGATTGCATCTTGTACACACGTAAATGTTTTTTTAACACAAAATTCAATTTCAATTCATTTTTATTTATATAGCGCTTTTCACAAAAGTTAATTGTTTTAAAGGAGCTTTACATTAATAGATGTATGAAAAGCATAGAAAAACGAGCATAGTAATAATGTAACGTATACAGTAAAGTGGTAAGTTAAGCCAAAGGTGGCAGACTCTAGCCTGGCTCCGCTCTCCTACGTGCTTCCGCTTATTTTTCATTTCGCTTCAGCAGAACGTCTGGGACTGCTCTAAAGAGTTTCGTTTTCTCCTGCAAAAATCTGCAGGACCATTCAGCGAACAGATGGGGGTGGCTAAGAACGATGACGTTGAGGTCGTGCGTCAGTTTGAGTTGTAGTTCAGTAATGGCAGCGGAGAAAGACGTGAGAAAAGCTATTCGGTCCGTTGTTGCAAAACCGCAGAATATACAGAAGTTAAAGCCGGAGCAAGAACCAGGTTTGCTAACTTTTGTTTGTCTGATTATTCTGACTTGTTGTTTCCGGACGGTTTCGGTGCATGATATACGTCACGACCACATGTTAGCGATTGGCTTTGGCAGATCCTGAGTGACTCTGGGCAGATCCAATAGTTTTAAACTTCAACAATGGACCCTCCTTAACGGAAGTAACGCTTTGCTATGGAGCGTGGCCAGACTCTCTGTACAAATGAAATGAATGTACGAGAGTCTGGTTATACCAGGCTAGGCAGACTCTCCAGGGAATGAAAAAAAACCTAGGAGAAAAGAAACAAAAGGGAGAGAGAAACAGAATCCTATTAGCGTAGGGGCTGTTCACATGTAATGCAAGTGTCATACAGTATAGTGGTTTAAGTCAGCTTGGTTCCAGACAGGCTAACTATTGCGGCATACGTATATTACCCAATATGAGGTATGTGAGTGCTTTATTCTAGACAAACTAACTATTGCGGGATAAGTATATTTACTGGACATTTTATGTGAATGCTTTGTTAAAGAAGAATGTCTTAAGTTTAGTTTTATAAAACATAATTTATAATACTGAAACTGAATGCTGCGTTCACACCAGCGGCAAAAAACTGCAAAACTTGCTTCATTCGTACATGCGTGAAATTCTAGTCATTTGACACATTCACTCGGAAATTCGCGTCATGGGAGGGGCTTCTGAGTACCGTGCCGCAGGAGGCCTTATCGCATCTTTGCAGTGACTTAACATGTAAATCACTCACGCTTGCCGCCTCTATAGCGTCTGGTGTGAACCCTACATGACAAGGACCATTTTTTAGCAAAATACACACAGGATTTAAATGATCAACAGCCTTTGAATTGGGACAATCTTACTCGCAATGCTGTGACATAATTGGTCTCGGCATGCATTCGAATTGGGACGCAGATATTTTGTCTAAAAGCAATAAGTATTAAAAGTCACTGATGCATTTATTCCACAAAGTGCTACATCATTTTTACAAGGTGTTTAGCACATACTGGTTTGCATTTTAGCACAATATATGCGCATCATAACTCAGACCAGACCACTTAAAGCAACATGAACACACCCTATATCAAACATATACTGGTTGAAAACAGGGAAATAATCTGTCTGTATGTTTAGATGAAGACTCTGGTAAGGTCCTGGAGGGAGCTGTAGGGAATGTTCCTGAGGAAGCAGCGGATCTGAGCTCGGATGAGGACTCTGAGAAATGCCCGATCTGTCTGAACTCTTTCCACGAGCAGCCCATAGCCACACCAGAAGCCTGTGAGCACTACTTCTGTCTGGACTGTTTACTGGAATGGTCAAAGGTAAGATTTATAAGATGTTTGATTGATTAGATAGCAAATGTTACTTGTTTCCTTCACATGAGTTTTCAAGGTTGAATGAATGACTATGTTAACCTGTACAGCATGTACTCTTATGAAGACAGATTAGTAAGAAAACATTTAAAAGATTTCAATGAATATTTATGTTAAAGGAATAGTCTACTCATTTTCAATATTAAAATATGTTATTACCTTAACTAAGAAGAGTTGATACATCCCTCTATCATCTGTGTGCGTGCACGTAAGCGCTGGAGCGCGCTGCGACACTTCGATAGCATTTAGCTTAGCCCCATTCATTCAATGGTAACACTCAGAGATAAAATTAGAAGTGACCAAACACATCAACGTTTTTCCTATTTAAGACGAGTAGTTATACGAGCAAGTTTGGTGGTACCAAATAAAACGTAGCGCTTTTCTAAGCGGATTTAAAAGAGGAACTATATTGTATGGCGTAATAGCACTTTTGGGAGTACTTCAACTCGCCTGAAAAATCCGCTCCCCTTCTCCCTCTCATAATGGGAGAGAGAGGGTGTTACTGCGCCGAGTCGAAGTACTCCCAAAAGTGCTGTTCCGCCATACAATATAGTTCCTCTTTTAAATCCGCTTAGAAAAGCGCTACGTTTTATTTTGTACCACCAAACTTGCTCGTATAACTACTCGTCTTAAATAGGAAAAACGTTGATGTGTTTGGTCACTTCTAACTTTATCTCTGAGTGGTACCATTGAATGAATGGGGCTAAGCTAAATGCTATCAAAGTGTCGCAGCGCGCCCCAGCGCTTACGTGCACGCACTAAGATGATAGAGGGATGTATCAATTCTTCTTAGTTAAGGTAATAACATATTTTAATATTGAAAATGAGTAGACTATTCCTTTAACAGGCAATTTATTTAGCAGCATTTAGTATTGTTCTTAACAGGCAAGCTTTTGCAAATACTGTATATAACGGTCATTGTGCTTTGGAAATACTGTGATATCACCTTTTTCCTTTGTCTTTTGTCAAGAATGCCAACTCGTGTCCCGTGGACCGCAAAGTATTTTATAACATTTTCCTGAGAAAGTGTTACAATGGCAAAGTCCAGAAAACAGTGAGTAATCTACTAGCATTTTTCCAACAGTAGTGTTTTTATGATTGATTGTTGAAATGATTTATGGTAGTACTGTAGTGTTGTTGGAGGCAATCCACTAGGGTTACATAAATAATTTTTATATGCATTTGGGTAGATTGCAGTTCAGAAGCCAATAAAACCCGGACAGGAGGAGCAGGTGGATGTGGACTTGGATCAGACCAGCTGTGAAGTATGCGGAGGTCGAGACCGTGAAGATCGACTCTTGCTTTGCGATGGCTGTGATGCAGGGTAACACATTTTTTACAGCTGTGCTATATTTACAGATCTGTATTAAAAATAACACGTCATTCAGATTCACAATTTATATATTTTAGATGCTCTATGTTGCTAACCTGTCTTTTATTATAAAAGGTACCATATGGAGTGTCTTACACCTCCTCTTGATGCTGTACCAGTAGAGGAATGGTTCTGCCCCGATTGCACCCCCAACAACCGCAACTCGGGTAATATATATTTTATTAAAAGACATCCTTAGCCACAAACATTGTGGCTTCTTTAATTTAATATATATGTATGTTTATTTATTTTTAGAAGAAAAATTTCTTGGAAGGCATTTTGTGAAAATCACAAAAAATGCTGGCGGGCAACTTTTCAAAAAATGGCTGGCGGGGAATGAGTTAAGATGTACTAACACTATTAATAATAATATTTGCTCATATCTTATTGTCTGGTTTAGGCTCCGATCAGGTCAGCGAGGAGGACAGCAGCTCTCTGCCCACCACCAGCCATTCCCGATCCAGACCCACCCGTGCCATCGCAAGGACTCAGCACAGCGAACGGGTTCGGGCCAACGTCAACAGGCATCGCATCACGCAGGCACGCACAGCAGCGCAGGTTTGCATGATGCTTTTGCTCGGCTGTCTAATTACAATTGGCGCTTTCATTTTTTTGACTGAAATTATCAAGTTTGACCGTTTTCTAACTCTTACACTTTAGGGAATCCCTAAATATTTATCTACCTCACAGTATTTGTTACAAATCGTGGTTTATTAAGTGAAGTGTGCAAGCATTTTGGCATGAATTTTGGTGTGGTTGGTAATTAGTTTTTTTTGCTAATTATGAAAATCACAATAATGAATATCTGTAAGGTTTACGAGATGCACATCTGCGTATTATGAAATAATATACACTTCATTCTTGAGATGTGTTGTGCTGTGTTATGCAATAAAGTCAATTTGCTTGATGTCCCGAGCAGTTAAGTGATTTCATATTCTGCGGGTGTTTTCAGCTCGCTCCAAGATATCTGATGCAGTCCACATGGTTGGATGACACCATCAACGCTGTAGTGGCCGGACTCAACACTGCTGTGTATGTGCGAGACCTTACCCCACGACCCAAGACTCGCCGGAAGAGGAGGACAGGTGAGACAAACAGAAAAGTTTCAGATTCTGATTTCGTGGTGTAGCAAGTGTACCTCTGTTTCTGATGTGACTTTGTGATCAAACAGTTAAAAGAAGGAAAACCAAAGGCAAATCCTCAGCAGCCTCCGGAGGGAAAACAAACCTGGGTGTTAAAAGGCGGAGACGCAAAGTCAGGAAGTCAAAATCCAGGCGAAAATTGGTGAGTTTGGGAAAGATGCAAACACTAGAGACTATTGTGTAAAAAGTATATAACTATATATTTCAGAATTTATCCCTAAAACCTATTTCTATTCCCAATACAGAATACAGATCTGCCCTTGTGTCAATTTGGTGCCAAAATTTTAACCAATAAAATCATAGTACCAACACATAGGTTCTGTATTAAAGGGGTCATGACATGATTCCTTTTATTATTTTATTAGGATCTCTAAGGTGTACCCTATAATATTACTCAAAATGTTTTGCAGAAAAACCATACACATTTAAGTAATTTATGACCTTTTCCCAACCTGCTTTTCATCCTCAGATTGAAACAGTCTGATTTGTGTGTTTCCCCTTTAAGAGTGTTCGGCCTGGCTCTGTGTCCCGCCCACTTTTATGATTGACAGCCTACATGCTGCGGCTACTATGCAGTTTCACTACAAATACAGTAAATTATTAAATCAAATAAGTGATGCTTCCCTGAGTTAAAGGGCACCTATTATGCAAAATCCACTGTTTGGTCATTAATGAGTTGGCACACAACAATCCTACAATGAAAAATATCCACCTTCTTCTTATTTTAACCCCTATTAAACCAAAGCAGCCTCTTAAGACATGCTGTTTTAATTCTCTTGTTAATGTGACATCACACAAACAAAGCCCTGCCCATGCCCACTGACTGACTGGTTAATTTTACACAAAGTTTTTTTTAAATCTGTTTGTTAGCACACTAATGCGGATAAATATACTATTGTTTCAGACTGTATTCACAGGAATCAAATCTGTTTTAACTGAAAGTGCTTATTGTCTGTTGGAAATGGAGTAAGGAGTCATAATAGCTAATTTGCATTTAAAGGTACAAACATGAAAAGGCACTTTTTGTTCCCACCCAGATAGGGTCATTTTGGACATGTTATAACAAATTATCTTTGCGGTATGAGCTTTAACTTCACAGGCACATTCTAAGCACACCTGAAACATATATTATCTTGTAAAAATAGCCATAATATGTGCCCTTTGATACATTACATGATATAGTTAACATTACATTAGAAATAATTAATGAAGAAATGAAAAAAAGAGTTGTATTTTTGATGTGTTATTCTTACGATCAAAATGTCGCAGGCAACTAGGTAACAACATTCACATCTGTTTTAGTGTGTTGGTATGCCCTATAACTTGCACACTCTTGCTACACGTTAAAAAGGTATATACTTTCCTATAACAAAAACAGACGTACTATTAGGACATAGTATAAGTAGGCGAATTCTGATGCATTGTTCCTGGGCTAAGCCTAATCTGAATTGTTTTGCCATTGCAGGTCGTAAAAAACAAAACTAATTCCAGAGGTCGTATTGCACGGAGTTTAGGGATTAGGAAACCCAGATCTGGTTCAACCATACCTTCAGTTTATCGACCGTCTGAGTCCAGTTTAGGAAGTATGCGGGCAGAAATCGGAGCAGCCTCCTTTTCTGTGTATGGAGATCCCTTTGACCTGGACCCCTTTGATGACCGGTACAGTTTTACTAAGAATCATTTTGTTTTGTCTTTAAACTGCACACTGTTGAATTATTGTGAACATTTGTGTTGGTTCTTGTTAGAGAGGAGGAGATTGAAGTTCAAACACCCTTGTCTGTTCTGGATGCCAAACGCCGTGGCCTGTCTCGTTCTGCCCTGCGCTCCCATCAGCCTGTGGCCCGTCCCATTACTGCCGGTCTCTCCAGGTTAGTACTAGCAGTGGGCTACAGAATCTTTTTTTGGGGGCCAATAAATGTGAAAATATAAAATTCTAGCTTTTATTCACTTTTTCCAATGCTTTCTAGGAGTGGTGGTGTGAGTTTCCCACATTTGGCAGAGGTCGGAGCAGAAGCTCCAGTGCCTGATCTTCTGGGGAGTATTCTTAGTGGTCAGAGCATGCTCCTTATGGACAGTTCAGATGTTGTTATCAACAGAGACGGCTCTCTTAAAGCCACTAAACCTGGTAAGTCATACTAAGGAAAACTATAAGTTTATAACAGCTGTGGACTTGAGCTGTTGGTTGCCATTTACAATCTCACACCTAGATGCCAGTAAAACCTACACCGTGGACCTTTAATAATGGAGCACATTACTTGCAAATGTTCCCAATACTGCACAGGACAAGTTTAATTCTTGCATTGTGATTTTTTTCACTTCGTAGCTTACGTTGCATTATTGTCATACAAAAGTGTTAATTTTTTTAATTTACAGTGTGCCTGTCCTTGCCAAGGAGCACAGTCCCTGGAGGATCAAGCTCGGGGGAAACCGCAAACCTGCCAAACTCAGAAACGAGTCCTTTTCACAACGGTGAAGGTGCCGGTCCTTCCTCTAGCCCCTTAAGTTCCCCTGGTTCCTGTTCAACACCACAGAATCCCACATCTCCATGTCCACCCATAAACTCTCCACATCTTCCTTTCTCTTCTACGGGACATCCTCGCTTACATCCAGGACCTCCATCTAAACCAGTCGCCTTAAACCCCCAGAGACCTGGAAATGGGACTAGAGGCCTTTCTGACACTCAACATCAAGACAAGGGCAGCACCCCCCATCAACCGCCTGTAAAAAAGCCCCCTCCCAAACCTGTATGGGTGGATGTTTCAATTTTACCAAGGATACCCAAAATTAAAAAGGAGGGTACCTCCAGTGGCAATAATAGTGGAGGTGGTAGTAGCAGTAGTTTGCCAGAATCTTCTACGACCAGCTTAGCAGGCAATACAGGTAGGGCCCACACTGTCGACCAACAAGGGACAAGTAACAGGGAGCCAGACAGGACAGTGGATGCTCAGAGGCAAAGACCAGACAGGGCCGGTGCTTCATCTACTTTTTCTAGCTCTTTCACCTCCACCTCATCTTCCGTAGGTGCCTCTTCCAACTCGCATCCGTCCTCTTCTTCCGTTAGTTTCCGCATTAACTCCAGCGGAAACCCGTGGCATGCTCGGCGACTTTCTGCATCAGGAGGGACTCTGCCAGGCAATAATGAGGAAACCGTAAAGAGAAATGATAAAAGAAAAAAGATGATGATGTCTTTCAGATCACAGTCTAAAGAGGTCAAAAAGGAGACCTATGACCCATTTGACCCTACAGGGTCTGATTCTTCTGATAACGAACTAGAGAATCAAGGTCCTGAGGTTAGCACCCCAAATACTGAGTCTAGTGTGCCTGTAGGACCCAATGAGGATGCCTGTCATCAGGTCAAATCCGAGCCTGTGGATGTAGATTTTATGGATGTGGAAAGCGACTCTGAAATATGTCCATTAGTTAAAATGGACCCAGAGTCTTCAAGCGAATCCAGACAGTCCCCATATCAACTGGAGACGGTCCAATTTGATACACCTAATGTTGGGGATTCTAGCAGTTGGGAGGTAAAGCTTGAAAATGATCCCAGTGGACAACAGGAAAACCCGTTTAAGAAAAACTCAGAATCAAGCTCATCCTGCAATGTTAAAAACGTTACGATTAAGGTAAAGCCTGAGCCTGGGACTGAACCGCTATCTGACAGCCCTCAATCAAAGTCACTTAAAGAGCAGCAACCAGTGAATTTACAGCGATCTTCAAAAGGGAATATGATGAGTAAAGGTCCGTCTCCAGTCCGCGAGCCTTGTAATGCTGCTAATATCATAGCAAAGGAGAAAGGGGAAAGATCTCACAAGTCCGAATCCAAGGACAGGAGGAGGTCACCCTCCGATTCCCAAAGTCCTCCTAAAGATGCGCATAAAAAGAAACACTCAAAGTCGAAAGAAAAAAGGAGGACACGCTCAAAATCGAGGGATCGGCATCAGTCAGATTCAAAATCTAGAGAGAGGCCAAGGTCTCGCTCAAGATCTAGGGAGAGAAAACGTCCACGGTCGAGAGACAGGAGGCGTTCGTCTAGTTCTAGCAGTAGAGAGAGGAAAACCAGGAGGAAGAGAGCCAGTCGTGAGAGGAGTGACAGCAGAGGACGAGAGCGACACGGGAAGAGATCGAAAGAAAAAAAACGCTCTCGATCCCGTTCGCATTCCAGGTCGAGATCGAGAGAGAGGCGGAAGAGATCAAAGGATTATGCTGAGAGGTCAAAGAGGCGCAAATCAAGATCAAAATCAAGGGATAGAAAAAGGCGAGAGGCTCGATCGGAGAGCTCTCGACATACAGACAAGATCTCTTATAAATCAGAGCCCATGTCCACTGAAAAAAAAGATACGGCTCTAAGTCCAAACAAGACTATAGCTCATTCGAAAGTAGAAGAAAAAGATTTAAGAGCAATTGAGTACAAGAGTACACTTTCATTACCATCAGTTAAACAAGAGGTGCAGTCGGTCAAGAGTCCAACTCCAGGGTCATCAAGGCATGGGGACAAAACCGAAATGCTTACAGAAACCAAAAAAGACATTTCGCTTGCAGTGTCAGAAGAGCTAAAAATGTTTAAGCCTCAAGAAATCAAACAGGAGAAACCTTGGCCCATTGGTAAAGTTAAGGAGTTGGAAGATATCAAGAAAGAGGAGGAACTCTCGGGTGGAGAATTTGATGCTGATAAAGACACAAAGATCGAAACGTTCACATCACAAATCTTCAGGGAAGAATCTCCAGAACTGAATGAGATTAAGTCAGACATCATTGATTCAGAAAAGAGCCAAGCTTGCAATCCAGAAGATGAAACCAAGAATATGAACGTTGATCAAATATGGCCCGATGAAGATAATTCGCCACGTTGCAGTGACAACCCGCTTGTCATCAGTTTAGATGCACCTGATGCCGACTCTGAAAACTGTAAAAAGGAGAGCATGGAGCCAAATTGGTCTCCTCCGTTCATGGATGAGATTGAGGTGACACTTGCCGAACCATCAGACCCAGTGAAACAAGACCCTGTTAATACCTCTGATGAAGATATCAATGTCGATTATTTGATCGACAATTTGGATTTCATTAAGAAGGAAATGAGTGAGAGCTCTGCAGCCAATTCAACAGATGTTGTTGAAGAAGCTTCAGATAAGGATAAGCCAGCAACCGAATTTGCATCAAGTGGTGGAAAGTCCAAATCACAGGGAAAGCGAGTAACCTGGAATTTGCAGGAACCAAAAACCCAGTCTGACAAAATGAGCAGTGAGTATATTTTAAATGGTAATAATGTTAAACATGATGCATTTATCTTCCCCAAAATATTCATATGCAATGTTTATATATTTTTTGAAACTGTTGTGTCCTTTATTTACATTAGAGATGCACCGATCGACCGGTCAAAGACCAGAATTGTCAGATTTTACCTGGCTGATTTTACTTTTTAACCAACCGGTCAGTCTCATGATATTCCGATACCGACCCGATCCTTTTGTTGCCAGTGACGCAAGCAATAACATCGGTACCTGAAAACTATTTGACATACAGACCGCAAAAAAAATTCTAGACGTTTTAAGCACATGTGCTAAACTGTTTGCTTTAAATGCTTATATCTTCTGTATATAAATGTTGATTTAAACCAAAATGCTTTTTTGCAAAGTTGTGTTTGACACATCAAACGTCTCGGGTTACGTATGTAACTGTTGTTCACTGAGAAGGGAACGAGACGCTGCGTCTCCCTTGCCATACTTTCTGCGTTCCTGTAACGCCGTCTTTGGCAATATTTCAGTTATCGATATACTTCCTGGATCCCGCGTCACCCTGTCTTTGTCGTTAAGCCTCACCATTGGTTGAATTTGATATACACATTCAGACGCAATTACACCTGGAGGCGTCCCCAAAGTGTCACCGCAGTGACGCAGCGTGAGTTCCCTCGAAGGGAACTGTAACAATGTATCTTAAAAGGTAACATGATGTAACCTTGCTCTCACTTAAAATGTGTCCCCAAATTTAGTCCTTGAATTTGAGGCTACTGGATCTGGAAAGTCCTTGAAAGGTCCTTGAATTTGAAGTTAACTAGAGTGTGGGAACCCTGTCTGATGAACTTTCTGAGCCAAACTCAGACGTCGAGTTGTTTAATCTTGTGTCTTATCACACACACAGCCAGTTACAAGTCAATCCTGAAGCAGCAGTCAGTATCGGCAGGTCAACATCTATAGAAAAATCTAAAAATCGGGACAAGAAAATTGAAACTGGTGCATCTCTAATTGATATTGATTGAAGTGTAAATGTGTGGGAATGTTTTTTTTTTAGCTTTCGGTTTTTGAGTGTGTTTCTTTTTCACTTTTAGAAATTGCCCTGTTCAAACTTAAACTCAAGCAGGAGGGATTTCGCCGATCTACTGTCGCCCAGCAAACCTCCAGTCAGGTACAGACTCTACTTGTGTCTTCATTCACAAAACTACGGTGGTTTCTAGAAATGTATTCCTTAATTTCACATTGATTTAAATTTTTGAGATCTTATAATGATCTTAGTCATTATAGTTATATTTTCACAGAATGTTCTTTACATTATTTAGGACTATTTTTAGAAAAAACGACTGGAGTCAATTGGGTTACATTAATGATGGATGGTGTGTGCTATCGGAGCTATTGGGACATTTAATAAATGTCCCAACAGCTCCAATAGAATACTCATGGGCTCTGATTGGAGAAACGTATACAACTACTACTGGTAAACTAGTTTTTTATAATAATATGCGTAATATGCAATGTCCATGTAAATTTTATATGGATATTGCATATTATGCATATTATTATAAAAAATACATATACATTTGTGATGGAATGAGGGTGAATAAGTTCAAGTTCATTTTATTTGTATAGCACATTTACACAGCCAGTAGGCTGACCAAAGGGCTTTCCAGTAGCTCAAGGACCATACATGCATATACATTCAATTACACAGACAAAAATAAGTAAAAAATAAACCACATATGGAAAAACACAAAAACAATAGACCAAAGTGCTTTTCAGAGGATAAATCATAGACGCATATACCTGAGAATGCATAGACCAAGAGTATAAATGGCATATGAAAGCAACAGGTAAGGACAACCCATTTTACAGAGAACCCTAGCATAAAGTCAGTACATTCAGAAAAACAGATACGTTTAAAGATTGATAGAATTAAATGTTGTTTGATAAACTAATCCTTCACCCATATGTAGTTACTTTAGACAAACAGTGGGTGGCATCAGATTACTGTTTGCTTGCAATCTCTCGGAGGTCAAACAATGCTGATGTAATTCTCTCAGTAACCGTGAGACTGAGACTGAAACTGAAAACAGGCCAGTAAGGCATCATTTCAGACGAAACGAAAGTTAACGTTACACTGGAAAAACTGTATCTACCTTTGTCAAGACTTCATCAAAAACAAAACTAAGTAGTCATTATTGATATATTTATAATAATGATCACTGAATTTGTGTATAAATGACTCTTTACATTTTATTATGTAAAGCTTTAAAGACATTATACAGCCATACTAAAAAACATTTAAATCCTCTGAATCATCCTTCCAGGGAATACCCTTCGGATATTACAGGAAATCAAAACACACCTCCTAAATCTTTCAAGCATTTTATGGGAATTTTACCGACATTCGAGCATTGCTACAAGTCATTACAAGTTAATTGCAATAGTCTCACAAGTCTGTTTCATCCTGAAGGATAAAGCTCAGGCTGAACTCACAGAAAACATTTCCAGCCCGCTGTCCCAAGACAAACCCAGCAGACGAAAATCCCAAAAGGAAGAAGTTTTTCAGGATCCCCAACAGAAGGAGATGGTGAGCCAGGCAAAGTGCACCCAACATCTGCATCAAAAATAACACACACAACATCTTCTTGAATCCTGGTTGTCCTTTTGCACATTTCATCTTGACGAAGATTCATTGTAGAGCTAAACGTCAATCCGATTTTCTGAGAAAATTTAGACTTCTAAGCCTTGAACCGAAACAACCAGCTCAGAGATTTAGCAGCGTTCAATCACTGTTATGAGGAAATTAATTTATTATTTACTAATTTATTACTTTACATCTAGTCCGACTCAGAACCGCCCAGGAAGACGAGGGGTGGTTATGTATCCAACCACACTATTTGCATAAGGGTAAAGGGTGATGAAAGATAAGATCTAGTGATAAAGTAAATAAACTGGAATGTGTAAACAAACCATGTGTGCCTTGCAATTCTGATTTGGGGATTTAAGATTATGGGTAGTCTAGTTATGTTTAAGTGCTTATCTATGGTTTTACAGAAGCATCATCACATCATGACAACTTCCCAGCACATGCAATGTCTTCATTAAAGGATTACTCCACTTTCATAAAAAAATCTAGATAATTTACTCACCCCCATGTCATCCAAGATGATGATGTCTGTCTTTGTTCAGTCCGAGAGGAAATAGAAGTTTTTTTTTTTTTTTTGAGGAAACCTTCCAGGATATTTCTTCATATATGGACTTTAGTGGACCTCAACGGTTTGCAGTTTCAATGCAGCTTTAAAGGACTCTAAACAATCCCAACCGAGGCATAAGGGTCTTATCCAGCGAAAGAATCACCAAAATTTAAAAAATATAACTTAGACCTCTCGTCTTGCACTAGCCATGTGATGCGCCAGCGCGACCAACTGTATTACGTAATCACGCCGCAAGGTCACATGTAAAACGCACATTTGCGGACCATTTTAAACAATAAACTGACACAAAGACATTAATATCATTCAACATACAACCACATATAAGCGGTCCACTTGCACTGCAAAAAATTATTTTCAAGAATAAAAATTATTAGTATTTTTGTCTTGTTTTCAGTAAAAATATCAAAAAATTCTTAAATTTAAGATGCTTTTTCTTTATTAGCAAAATGACCCAAGAAAATAAGTCTAGTTTTTAGACCAAAAAGATCTAATTTAAGTGATTTTCTGCATAAAACAAGCAAAAACATTGCCAATGGGGTAAGCAAAAAATCTTGAAAATTATCTTGAACACTAAATTCAAGAAAAATTCAAGATTATTTTGCTTGTATTTTGCACAAAATCACTTACATTTGAAAAGCATCTTAATTTAAGAATTTTTAGATATTTTTACTTAAAAACAAGACAAAAATACTAAGAATTTTTTTGCAGTGTAAACATTGAAGCGATACACTGCAACTACTTAGTATTTTTGTCTTGTTTTTCGTAAAAATATCTAAAAATTCTTAAATTAAGATGTATTTTCTTTATGAGTAAAATGACCCAGGAAAATAAGAATAGTTTTTAGACAAAAAATATAAACTTTAAGTAAATTAGTGCTTAAAACAAGCAAAACAAAATCTGTCAATAGAATAAGAAAATTTTTTGGTTTACTTTTTTCATAAACACTTCATTCAAAAAAATTTTTTTTTTGCTTGTTTCAATCACAAATTCGCTTAAAGTTTATATATATATATATATATATATTTTTGTCTAAAAACTAGACTTATTTAGGTCATTTTGCTCATCAAGACAATACAATATTAATTTAAGAATTTTTTGATCTTTTTACTGAAAAAAAGACAAAAATACTAAGTAAGAAAGTAATTTTTGCAGTGTAGTTTCGCATATGTCATTCGTTACCGTTTGACGTGATTAAGTAATACGTAAGGTCACGCTTGCGCATCACACGGCTAGTGCAAGACAAGAAGTTGTGGTTAAAAAGTGCTTATTTTGAATTATTTTGGCAAAAATTATGATTGTTTCGCTAGATAATACCCTTACACTGCAAAAAATGATTTTCAAGAAAATATTTTCTTAGTATCTTTGTGTTGTTTTCAGTACAAATATCTAAAAATTCTTAAATTTAGATGCTTTTTCTTGATGAGCAAAATGACCCAAGAAAATAAGTCTAGTTTTTAGACCAAAAATATCAAATTTAAGTGATTTTGTGCATAAAACAAGCAAAAAAAAATCTGCCTTGAATTAAGTGTTTAAGAAATAATTTCAAGATTTTTTTGCTTACCCCATTGGCAGATTTTTTTGCTTGTTTTATGCACAAAATCACTTAAATTTTGAATTTTTGGTTTAAAAACTAAACTTATTTTCTTAGGTCATTTTGCTCATCAAGAAAAAGCATCTTCATTTAACAATGTTTTGATATTTTTACTGAAAACAAGACAAAAATACTAAGAATTTTTTTTCTTGAAAATAATTTTTTGCGGTGTATGCCTCGGTTGGGATCATTAAGAGCTCTTTAAAAACTGCACTGAAACTATAAACTGTTGAGGTCTGTAAAGTTCACTATTTGGAGAAAAATCCTGTGATATTTTTCATAAAAAACTTAATTTCTGCTCAACTGACAAAAGAAAGACAAACATCTTGGATGACACTGGGGTGAGTAAATGATCAATTTTATTTTTAAAAAGTGGAATATTCCTTTAAAAGATTTATGTTGTCATTGATTTTGCATAGCATTTACAAACCCAATTTTTGGTTGGTTTATATTTTTGTAGTACATGAAGAAACTTCACATGCAGGAACGGGCTATAGAAGAGGTCAAACTGGCCATAAAACCCTTCTATCAGAAAAGAGACATTACTAAGGAGGAATACAAGGAGATCTTGCGTAAGGCCGTTCAGAAGGTAAGCATTTTTTTAGTCACTTCCTCTTAAGTCATGAAATAACCCGACAAACACCTGTGACCAAGTTTCTGCAGTACAAAACAATAAGATATAAATAGACATGCAGGTACTATTTCGTTTCAGTATGTTGTTGTATGGAAATTACCCTATACGTTTCTCCTTTCATCCATTTAAGGTGTGTCACAGCAAGAGCGGCGAGATCAATCCAGTCAAAGTAGCCAACCTGGTCAAAGCCTACGTGGATAAGTATAAACACGCAAGGAAACACAAGAAAGAGGACAGTGGGCAGAGCCAACACACAGATACGTCAAACAGTATCGACTAGATTTTAATCTACGATGAAATTGAAAACTTTAAGGGCTCGGTCTTGTTTTCAAGTAAATCCGTTTGTATGTTTTATTGTGAAGATGATTTAAAAGTATATATCTTTTCGATAATTGTGTGTCTAAAATACTCTATACGTTCAAAGTCGATATACCATTGTTTGAAAAGCGCTCAAGGGTTTGAGGTTTATGATAAATGATGGGTGGGGTACAATACACGTCAAGCTATGACAAAAACTCGTAAGAAATGTCTAGGGCAATAATGGGTTACTGTCAGTTACTGATTTGTAGGTATGTTTGTCTTTTTTGTTTGTTTTTGCGAGTTGAGTTGAACTTTTTATGATGGCCGCGAACAAAGTTTTTTTTTTTTTTTTTTTTTACAGTTGCCTCGGTTCAGGTAGAAAGTTATGAGGACTGTTTAAGCGTAGGATACTAATATGCTCGAATTATTTCTGTGATGAGCCACACTGGAGAGACATTTAAATCTAAATGATTTCTTTTTTCGAAGAAGAATTAAGTTTTGTTGTATTAAAATATGCACGTTACGTTAAAATATCAGTAAGATCGACGTGTATAAAATAATCTGCAAATAATATTGATTTAAATTATGATGAAAATCCTATCTCATGTTGAGTCTTCACGAGACTCGTAAAGCAACTTGGTTGATTCAATTTTGACTGAAACGTTACTAATTTAATTCAAACTGGAAAACTTGCAATAGACCTCACCTCACCCAGTAGACACTCTTGTTTTTTTATTCAGGTTTTGTAATGTAAATAAAGTGATATATAAAATTCTCCCATGATGTACAACTGTAATGCATCTTTGCTCAAATGTGGACATGTATACTAATTTGTTTCTATGTAATTTACTAATCTGTACAAATATACGTCGAGAGAAATTGATAATGGCTCAGAGGTGTAATCCAAACGGTCTTTCAGAAGGTTTTCGTGAATTAAGCTTTTATTTGTTCCAGAAGTGGATTGTAATATTTTGAAAATCAGTTTTCTCATTTAATTCGGTGGTGGTGAGGTGTACAGAATGCTTGGTCCGTTGACATATTGCATGAAATAGACTTGTGAATTGGAGCATCCATGTTGCTATTTGTAAATAATTTTATTAAATACATTATTTAATAAAAAATAAATTTCACTTGACACATTCATTATTTTACAATTCAAATACACTGCAAAATTTCCTTGTTGCACTTAACTTTAAAGGGACAATAAGTAGGATTTTTCCCAATGCGTGTTGCAAATACGGGTATATGGTGGCCATAAAGGGATAGACATGGTCAGAAACAATGCTCAGGTAGGCCGTGGCATTTAAATGATGCCCAAATGGCACTAAGGGGCCTAAAGTGTGCCAAGAAAACATCCCCCCACACCATTATACCACGACCAGCAGCCTGCACAGTGGTAACGAGGCATGATGGATCCATTTTCTCATTCTGTTTACGCCAAATTCTGACTCTACCATCTGAATGTCTCAACAGAAATCAAGACTCATCAGACCAGGCAACATTTTTCCAGTCTTCAACTTTACAATTTTGGTGAGCTTGTGCAAACTGTAGCCTCTTTTTCCTATTCCTATTGGTACCCGGTGGGGTCTTCTGCTGTGTTAGCCCATCCGCCTCAAGGTTGTGCGTGTTGTGGCTTCACAAATGCTTTGCTGCATACCTGGGATGTAAGAGTGGTTATTTCAGTCAAAGTTGCTCTTCTAGAAGCTTGAATCAGTCGGCCAATTCTCCTCTGACCTCTAGCACCAACCAGTCATTTTCGCCCACAGGACTGCCGCATACTGGATGTTTTTCCTTTTTTACACCATTCTTTGTAAACCCTAGAAATGGTTGTGCGTGAAAATCCCAGTAAACCCTAAATACAGGACCATACCCCTAAATGCATTGAAGCAACTGCCATGTGATTGGTTGATTAGATAATTGCATTAATGAAAAATTGAACAGGTGTTCCTAATAATTCTTTAGGTGAGTGTATATTCTGTCAGGAGAGATCCTTCTAAAAGTTCCACAATGCACCTTTAATAACTTTCGAGTTTATCAAATACCATTCGATATTTTCAAATGCCAACAATAAGTTGTTTTGGTGTCGGTATCTGTGTCCACCAATGAAAAAACACAAATCTATTACTGAGTTTAAATAGTGATTCATTTATTTTGTAATTTGACACCAAACTTACAACATGTGCAAAGAAGCAATACACTATAATAAGCAATGCAAATTCGTCTCTTTGGGACGATGTGTGCAAGACTCTTCACAAGAAGATGTAAATGTAAATACAAAGAAGATTTTTATGAGAAAAGTGTCTGCTCATTTGAAAAATACAGTCTCAATAAAATCAGGCCTTTTCTTACAAAAATTTGACCTATTACAAAACCAAAAACCCTTCAAAAATCCCCATGGAAATTTCTGCTGATAAGTGCTCTAACTTTTTATTCTGTTAGAAGTGCAATATAAACACTATACATGCATATATACAAAGGAATAGATTTGAACATGGGGGGGTGTTTGAAGTGTCAACTGTACATGTTTTCATTAATCACTGAATAAATATGTGTGTGTGTGTGTGTGTGTGTGTGTGTGTGTGTGTGTGTGTGTTTTAGAGTGCATTGCAATCCGCCGAAGGCAGACCCAAAGAATTTATAAGGTCAAAAAGGCTGTTATGATGAGATATTTGCAAGCTAAGGTTTTCGTTAAGAGATGACGCTCCTTCGTTCTGAGCCATCATGTGAAGTTCACGGCATATAAGCGGTACAACCTGCGTGGGGTGAAAAAATATTAAGTTATAGCGTGTGAACACGGGCAAAAATATTCAAGCATTTAGAGAACGTGCATTAGGTGATATATTTACTTTGACAATGATAAGTTTCTTATTCAGTGGTTTTTCATCAGGCAGTTTCTCCCCGAAGCACAGGTAGATGGTGTAATCTGGAGACCCTCGTTTATTCTCGACGAAATCCTTTAGATCTGAAATGAAGAAGAAATGTTGGTGTGCTGGGTAATGTATATTGCAATAAAAACAAAACGCAGCCAGCATCTTTTCATATTTCTTACCTATCCAGTACTTCTCGAAGCTGAACAGTTCCTCTTTGAATTCCCGTTGTAGTTTCCTGGGTTCTGGGTTTTGGATCTCGGAGGGGTCCTTGGTGCTGACATAGACTATACACCTGTCCTGACGGAAGCCGTAAATGCCGCTCGGTGTGATTTCCAGTTGTAGGCCTCTCTGAATGCTGTCTAGGATTCGTTCAGTGAGTTTGATCTGTACGCTGTCGATCAGATTAGCAGTAGCAGTGGACGGGAAGCATATGGGGAATCCCTTCAGCTCGGAGGGGTCACACTGGTAGTGAAAATGTACCAATTGTGAATTCAGGCAGTCTTTAAAAACCTCTGTTTTTCTGTAGCTGATAGTGATCTCCAGGTCATTGATGTTACAGAGGATGGGGCTCTCTTGAAACAACATAAATAAATAAAAATGTGAGTTGGAATATTATGCAGTGATGGTATATGCTAGAGATAAATAGTTTTTTAGGGGTTTACCTATAGGTTGTGGTAGCTGAACAGGGGGTGGCGTGTTATTCCAAAGGTCCTTCACACCTGAGTCGGGGGATCCGTTGTAGCTCATGCCAGGCTGTATGTTTTGTTGGGAGCTCTCCCATGGTTGGGGCTCTGCGCGATTAAAAGATATCGTAATTGTAGTCTCAATGGCAAACAATGTGAGTAGTAGAAAAATAACCATACATATAAGCAGTAGTAATACTAATGAAATGCTGGCCTTAGCAAATATCACTTGTTGTGAGTAAATCTTTTACCTGTATATTGTGGATTCAGATCTATAGTATCCATCTGGTGAAGCAAGTCTTGCTGTTTGAGAAATACGACAAGAAAACTATTAACCTGAAATAATATTGTATGTAGCCAATAGGCAAGAGATCAAACATCAACAGACAAAGAAACTCTTATTTAAATCATGCTTTACATTTGACAAAGTTTCTTGTTTACTGTGTATGTATCTATTGATTTATACGTTCAATAGTTACCTCCATATCTTGAGACATGTCAGTTGTATTGTACACTTGTGGAATGAATGGCACATTCGGCTCGATGTTCTGGGTCACTTGGTGATCTGAAATGAAATCGATTTGATTTTCAAATGCTGATCGTTGATTTCAATGCTTTTTTTATTATTGTGATGAAGAAGTTTAACTCACTCTGAGGATGTATTATGCGGAAAATTTTGTGGGGATCATCCTGGTCTTGGGAGTTATCATGTACAATCTCGAAGTTTTTCAGGCTATTAAGTGCACAACGGAAATTCCGCTTCCATTTTGCTTTGTCATGAGGGTACTCCTGGATTTTACCACTAACTACAGCCCATTCCTGTAACACATCGACAGACATCAGTAAGTTTATAATGTAAATAATTATTAACAATACCCAGCTGTGTATTCAATTGGTAGAGTTTGGTGCTGGCAATGCCAAGATTATGGGTTTGATCGCAGAAAACGCATACTAAATGATGCCTAGTTTGGTCATAGCACCCCTAGTGGTGATTATAATAATAGTAATTTAAAAATGAATAATGCTGAAATGAAAGATTGTGATGCAATGCGCTACCTTAAATATTTTGTTGTCCTCATCCTCTAGGTCTTTTCGTCCATTGTGTTTCCAGGGTATCCGAAAAGTATCATTGTCGATCATGTACAATCCCTTATATTGGCCGCTTTTCACCTGCTCTATAAGCCATGGGCCAAGGTGAGGTTTACCCACTGCGCTGCTGTTAAAAATAATACAAAATCAGTCATCATTATATGCCACACACATCTTTTTTTTTTCTAATCTTCCAGGCTACAGTTTGTATATCATCCCACATGAAATAAATACCATAGTATATTGTAGGTTATAATATTTGCTATAGTAAATGGTATATTATTATAAGTACTACATTTTGTGAATACTATAGTGAACACTTAAAGTGTATACTATTCTGTAGTAAATATTTATTTTGGTAAGGTTCAAAACTACTATAGTATTTGGTAATTTTACTGCAGTTTACTATAGTATACTGAAGTATTTTGCATATGGAAAATATTAAAGATGTATACTACAACATTTACCGTATTACTGCCATACTAAGAAAAACAACTAAAACCAGCATTTACCAGACAGCTGGTTTAAGCTAGTCTCTCACTCTGGTTTTAGATGGCTATGCTGATTTAACAAGCTAGTTTTGGACATATTTTTGCCTGGTCAAGCTGTGGCCAGTTGCATACACTTCTTAGACTAGTCTTAAAAGTTACTCATGTATTTTTTTGTTCAAGACTGATTAAACCGGTCTAATTTAAATCCAAATAATAAGGCTGATTAGCCCTAACTAATTCCTAGTTGTTTTCAGTCTTTACTTAATGTTTTGTTTATTTGGTTAGGCTGGATCTTCAGCTCACCAGCACATAAACCGTAAGACCGAGGCAAGCACACAAATAAATTAACAATTTTTAAAACAACATTCAATAATATTTTTCAACGTTCACAAATTAACTTTTATAGCGTTTTTAAGCGTTCAGTCAGATATCAAGACGGAATACACCTGTGTTTATTTCGGTTATAGGAAGAAAGCGTCATGTGATTACGCAAAAAAAAAAATCATATTTTAAGTCTTACCTCCACATTGCCGACATGACTGCACGTTGATTACTACCAGAGATTATTACTTACAGTCCGTCTGAACTTGAGTACTACCCTAGATTGTTTTCTGTGCGTCTGAAGTGTCTTACTTGTTTTATATCGACTGTGAAGTACCGGGACATCCCTTTTACGCGTGACAGAAATGTAGGCGTACATGACTTCATGAGGCGCTGCGCAGATTGATCGAGATATGACGTCAAGATACCGCGAGAGCTCTGACTTAGCATCGCTCTCGCGGCACTCTGATGACATTCGCCAAAGTGTCTGCGCAGCGTTTTTTTTTTTCAATGATAGCCAGACATAATAAAAGTGACGTTGCACTTATTGCATCATATTATTTCCGGTGTGGGGAAAAAGTTCGCTACTGTAAATTTCCCAGGAGAAATCTCAAAATACTACGTTACACCTGGCAGCCGGTTATACCCGTTTCTGGGTGGTTTATCTTACCATGTTCATTATTTTAGTCATGATGAAACTAAACTGCACTATGTAAACATTATTGAACAGTAAGCTAACTTTACTTAGATTTGTTTTAAATGTGCTTAGACAATCAAATATTATTGCATTATATAACAATAATCAAAGCGACTCTTAAACATAAAGGTTCAATGTTCTTTCTCAGGCTCCATAAAGAACCTTTACCATCCACAGAACCTTCATATTTAGGAATGCATATGCAAACAAATAATGCTAGGGTGTTTTCTCCAAGCTTACTTTTCCTTTCTGTTTTGCATGTACCTTTAGGCATTTAATGCCATATAAACATCCTAACACAGGATCCTATCTTATCTGATTAGTTTCATTGCCATTTTAATTCGGAAGCCATTGGAAAACATTGATCTTGTCAGATTGGATTTAGGATAAAAAGTTTCTGTATGGCTCATGGTCCTAAGGTTGTTTTTAGTGTATGTGTAAAAGCAGTTCCCCTACACAGTTCCCCTAACAGAGTAACCAAATGTGAGTTCATCATATTAGACTATACACCTGTTTCACTATAAAGTATCTGTCCTTTCAGACCGGATATCTTTTGTTTATAGGCTATCACTTTAATCCTAATGAACTTCTTTGTGCGAAATGCTTTTGAAAAGTTTGTTGCGGTATTGTTATCTATTGTTCCTCATACTTTCAGCTTAGTCATCATCTAGAGTACATTGAGGGCAAAATATACAGCAGTCTTATAAACTTCCATTGGAAATGACAGATTCACTCTTTATTGTTGACATGTTGCCTCATGGGAAAGCCCCTGTGAAGGGAATAGTCTATAATTCCTCTATTATTATTATTATCTAGTTATTATGATGACAAACCCCATCTGTTAATGATTATGGCATGAGGCCATTTTATTGTGCACGCCAAAAGAGGTTGGGGCTTGGCTCACTACCTTTATCTCTATGTTATTATCTCATGTTATTGTCTCAAGTTGGCGTAATAATCAAGGACTTTGCTGATGTAACATGGCTGCAGCAGGCAAAGTGATATTACGCACTGCCCAAAATAGTCCCCTGCTTTTGAAAATAACCAAGGGGACTATTTTCGGGCAGTGCATAATATCACTACGCCTGCTGCAGCCATGTTACAGCAGCAAAGTCCTTGATTATTACGCTGTAATGAGAGTATAGTTCCTAGCCATATCTGCCTCGAAAATCGCAACTTTTAATTTTCTGTCGGTCTTAGTACACTATGTAACTTCAGAAGAGTCAAGTATTAAATAGGAAAAATATCGAAACACTTTGGTTATTTTTTAGCGCGATGCTAATGGTCTAATCAGATTCAATAGATTATGCTAAGCTATGCTAAAAGTGGTAGCGCCAAACCCGGAGATCAGCTGAATGGATTCCAAAATGGTAAAAATCAAATGTTTAACTCTAGGGGAGCTGGAAAATGAGCATATTTTCAAAAAAAGTGGAGTGTCCCTTTAATATCGAAAGGTAATTAAGGTAGAAGCGTTATCACATTCATATTCCTGTATTAAGCAATATAGTCTGTTTTTTCGTTTATCAATAAATTAAGTGTTAAAGTTGCAAATATTTGCCAAAGGATTTACAAAAAATCACAACAGTAAGCTATTTCATGATGGACAGACGTCATCGTCTGAGACAATGAAGGGACAAAATGTTCTTTGTAGAGCACTTTGTCCGTTTAGGGCTACTATAAAAACATGATGCACGAAATGGTGACTTCCTTTAACCTCTTCAACCCTGAGGACCCTGTCCCGGGTCCAAAATTTCGTATTTTGACTTAATATAAAATATTCTTTTAATCTTTAATGCTCCGTCATGGACCCCAGTAACACATATGAGATACTGTTTGAAAGCTTAGAGTCTCTACTTTCTGCAGATATGCATCACTTTGACTTATCTTTTACTGTAAGAAAGTTATTTACACTTAATTTACACTATCACCCCCCCAATATTTTTTGATATCATATAATATTCACATATTTCATATTTTTCAAAAATGACAAACATGGGCAAATCTTATATCAAATGAAAGCTCTGATTCTCAGGAATAAGACTACAGTGTTATTTTTGTTCTATTATCAACACATATCCAACAATCATCGAATGAATAATAAGGTAAAAAATGGTCTTTTGTAAACATATGTGAAACTTGAGCGTGAGCTGCCTCAGATAGCACAGATAGCCACAAATGATACACCATCTTTTATTTTAGGTCCTACTCTAAACAATGAGTCCATTCACAGCATTTTCTTTGGTTGTTTGCATAATTAATCCCTAGCTTTTTATTATATGTGCAAAACAAAAAATTAATATTTTTATGAAAAATGTATTTCCGCACCCTTCAGTAAAATAAGAATATCTTTTGAATGCGACATGCTAAAGAGTTCATTCTTTTTTTGGGTGTTTAATGTCTGCTGCTGCTAACAACCAGAACTGTCTGCAGTCTGCTAGAGCACCCAGAACCAGAGTTATACACTATCAAAGACAGTGTTTACAACATAAAAAATTAAATTTGGTGTTTCATCATATGAAAAACAACATAAATAACAATATTTGTCACAAACAGCAGCTTTTTATGTAACTTCAAAGGGTTTTCTTTAAAATGATATAAAGAAATTGCATTTATTCCACTGTATGTGGTTATGGTAGCACTTCAAATGTTTTTTGGCAGAAATTGTACACCATAAGCGTATTATTCCTCCCATCAGTTGGAGTAAAATAACTTTTGCATATATTATGATAGAGAAAAAATTCCTTTTTCCTCTGTAAGCTGACAATTGCTGGAATCAAACAAAACTGTCTGCAGGGACCTGAGATACCCAGGACCAGAGTTATATACTTTCAAATAAAAACTTTAGAAAAAAAACATAAAAAGCGCCTATTTATTTTTGTGTTTATTAGAGGCCTGACATCACATACAACCATGTAGAGCACTTTTAACAGTGTTTTATGTAATTTCAAAGGGTTTCCTGTAAAATGATACCAAACTTTTGTATGTAAACCTCTGCATGTGGGTATGGGAAGCTTTTGAAATTGGGTAGGCCAAATCCAGGCGAAAATCCCCAAAATAGCTTCAGGGTGGAAGAAGTTAAAGGGACCTGCGGTGTATGTAGATAAAAATGGCTCATTCTAAGGTAAATAAAACAATACAGTTCATCTGATAATATAGTTATGTATATTATAATGCATTTCTATCAAGGGATCCTAAGTTACCACCTTAAATAACTTTGTGAGTTCATCAAATATTTTCAAATATTAACAATAAGTGGTTTTGGTGTTGGTATCTGCGTCAGAAAAAAAAACACAAGTTTATTACTGGGTTTAAATAGTGATTCATTTATTTTGCAATATGACACCAAACTTACAATATGTGCAAAGAAGCAATAAACTATCATAAGCAATGCAAATTCGTCTCTTTGGGACGATGTGTGCAAGACTCTTCACAAGAAGATATAAATGATATAAAAATAAAAGATATTGACAAAGACAAAGTTTCTGCTCATTTGAAAAATACAGTTTCAGTAAGATTAAAAAAAAATATCAGAAAGACCGGGCCTTTTCTCACATAACTTCTGGCCTATTACAAGACTAAGACTAAATCACCTAAAAAAATCCCCATGGAAATTTCTGCTGATAAGTGCTCTAACTTTTTATTTTGTTAGCAGTGCAATATGCTATACTATACTATATACTATACATACATATATACAAAGATGTGTGGCTGAAGTGTCAACTGTACATGTTTTCATTCATTACTGAATAAATATGGGTGGGGGGGTTACACCCCTGCATATTTCTAAAAAAAAAACATTGTCAAGATTTAGGGTGCATTCCAATCCGCCGAAGGCAGACCCAAAGAACTTATAAGGTCAAAAAGGCTGTTATGAGATATTTGCAAGCTAACATTTTCATTCAGAAGAGATGACGCTCCGTTGTTCTGAGCCCTCATGTGAAGTTCACGGCATATCAGCGGTACAACCTGTGCAGGGTGAAAAAAGTAAAAAGTTAAAGCACACGAAAATTATCAGAAAAATTCAAGCATTTAGAGAACATGCGTTTCGTGATATTTACTTTGACAATGATAAGTTTCTTATTCAGTGGTTTTTCATCCGGCAGTTTCTCCCCGAAGCAAAGGTAGATTGTATAATCCGGAGACCCTCGTTTATTTTCTGCGAAATCCCTTAGATCTGAAATAAAGAAGAAATGTTGGCGTGCTCGGTAATGTATATTGCAATAAAAACAAAACGCAGCCAGCATCTTTTTATATTTCTTACCTCTTATGTACTTCTCGAAGCTGAACAGTTCCTCTTTGAAGTTCTGGTGAAGTTTCCTGGGTTCTGGGTTTTGGATCTCCGAGGGCTCACTGGTGCTGACGAAGACTTTACATCTGTCCTGACGGAAGCCGTAAACGCCATTCGGTGTGATTTCCAGTTGCAGGCCTCTCTGAATGCTCTCTAGGATTTTTTCAGTGTATTTGATCTGTACGCGGTCGACCAGATTCTCGGTGGACGGGAAGCGTAAGGGGAATCCCTTCAGCTCAGTGGGTTCACACTGGTAGTGAAAGTGTACCAATTGTGAATTCAGGCTTTCTTTGAAAACCTCTGTTTTTCTGTAGCTAATAGTGATCTCCAGGTCGTAGAGAGAAAAGATGGTGGGGCTCTCTTGAGAAAACATAAATAACACAATTTTGCGAGTTGCATTATTATGCAGTGATGAAATATGCTAGAGATGAATAGTTATTGTTTTTTGGGTTTACCTATAGGTTGTGGTTGCTGAACAGGGGGTGGCGTGTTATTCCAAAGGTCCTGCACACCTGAGTCGGGGGATCCGTTGTAGCTCATGCCAGGCTGTATGTTTTGTTGGGAGGTCTCCCATGGTTGGGGCTCTGCGCGAATAAAAGATATCGTAATTGTAGTCTCAATGGCAAAGCAATGTGTGTAGTAGAAATATAACCATACATATAAGCAGTAGTAATAGTAATGAAATGCTGGCCTCAGCAAACATCACTTGTTGTGAGCAAATCTTTTACCTGGATATTGTGGATTCAGATCTATAGTATCCATCTGGTTAAGCAAGTCTTGCTGTTTGAGAAATACGACAAGAAAACTATTAACCTGAAATAATATTGTATGTAGCCAATAGGCAAGAGATCAAACATCAACAGACAAAGAAACTCTTATTTAAATCATGCTTAACATTTGACAAAGTTTCTTGTTTACTGTGTATGTATCTATTGATTTATATGTTCAAGGTTACCTCCATATCTTGAGACATGTCAGTTGTATTGTACACCTGTGGAATGATTGGCACATTCGGCTCGACGTTCTGGGTCACTTGGTGATCTGAAATGAAATCGATTTGATTTTCAAATGTCGCTCGTTGATTTAAATCCTTTTTTATTATTGTGATGAAGAAGTTTAACTCACTCTGAGTACGTATGATGCGGACAATTTTGTGAGGATCATCCTGGTCTTTGGAGTGGTCATATACAATCTGGAGGTTTTTCAGGCTATTAAGTGCACAACGGAAATTCGTCTTCCATTTTGCTTTGTCGTGAGGGTACTCCTGGATTTTACCACTAACTACAGCCCATTCCTGTAACATATGCCAAAATTATGGGTTTGATCGCAGAGAACACGTACTAAATAATGCAAAGTTTGATCAAAGCAACCCTAGTGGTGATTATGAAAATAGCTATTCAAAATTGAAATCTATGTGTTATCTTCAGGGTATAATCTTTGTTGTTTGGTGTTGCAAAATCATTAATGCTGAAATGAAAGGTTGCCAATGCGATGGTGATGCAATGCGCTACCTTAAATATTTTGACGTCCTCATCCTCTAGGTTTCTACGTCCATTGTGTTTCCAGGGTATCCGAAAAGTATCATTGTCGATCATGTACAATCCCTCATATTGGCGGCTTTTCACCTGCTCTATAAGCCATGGGCCGAAGTGAGGTTTACCTCCTGGGCTGCTGTTAAAAATAATACAAAATCAGACATCATTATATGCCACACACCTCCTTTTTTCCACCGAATCTTCCAGGCTACAGTTTGTATATCATCCCACATGAAATAAATTAGGGCTGCATAACGATTAATCGCGATTAATTGTTTGCAGAATAAAAGTTTTTGTTTACATCATATATGTGTGTGTACTGTGTATAATAATTATGCATAAATAAATACACATACATGTAGATATTTAAGGCGTATTTACATTTTTTTTAAATATAAATAATTTATATTATATATATTAGTATTTAATCTATAAATATTTTTTTCTTAAAATTATACATGCATGTGTGTATATTTATTTATACATAATTATTATACACAGTACACACACATATATGATGTAAACAAAAACTTTTATTCTGCAAACGATTAATCGCGATTAATCTTTATGCAGCCCTAAAATAAATACCATAGTATATTGTAGGTTATAATATTTGCTATAGTAAATAGTCCATTATTATAAGTACTACATTTTGTGAATACTATAGTGAACACTTAAAAGTGTATACTATTCTGTAGTAAATATTTATTATGGTGAGGTTCAAAACCACTATAATATTTGGGAGTTATACTATAGTATACTGAAGTATCTTACATAGGGACAATATTATAAACGTATAATAGATGTATACTACTATCCTTCTGATCAGCAGGTTTTAGCTGGTCTCACACCCTGGTTTTAGTGGTTATTTGGTTAGGCTGGAAGACCAGCTTATGTCCAGCTTAATTCATAACAAACCAGCTCAGACCAGCTTACAAGCACACAAACAGTAAGACCAATGCAAGCACACACATTAATTAACAATTTTTGCAACAACATTCAATAAAAATTTGAAAATCAACAAAATAACTTTTAAACGTTTTTCATAATGCCAAAACATAATGCAGACTGGACGCGCTGATGACGCACGGGACGCGATCACAGGACGCGTCCTTAAATCGCCTCCACATTAATTTGAATTATTACGTTAGGGTTTTTTAATGTCTATTTGATTTGACACCTGCGTTTATTTCGGTTATAGGAAAAAAGCGCCCTGTGATTACGCAATAAAATCATATTTTAAATCTTACCTCCGCATTGCCGACATGACTGCAAGTTGATTACTACCAAGATTGTTGATTACTACCAAGTGCCTCTGAACTTGAGTACTACCCAAGATAGTTTGCAGTGTGTCTAAAGTGTCTTTTGCCTTTTATATCCACCATGAAGTACCGGAACATCCCTTTTACGCGTGACAGAATCTGTAGGCGTTCTCGACTTCACAAAGCGTTGCGCATATCTCACGGGATGTGACGTCAGGGCACCGCGAGAGCTATTCAAAATCACAGCTCTCGCGGTGCCCTGACGTCACATCCCGTGAGATATGCGCAATCGCTCTCGCGGTGCTTCGATGCCAAACAACAATGGGTCTGCGCAGCGCCCTACACGCCTTGTTTTTTCAACAATGAAACCCTTAATAAGTGACGCTGCACTTATTCGACGTATTGCATAATTTTATTTCCGGTGTGGAAAAAGGTTTTCTAAGATAAGTTTCACAAAAGAAATCTCGGAATTGGCCTACTACACCTGGCAGCCAGTTATACTCGTTTCTGTGTGGTTTACCCTGTTTATTATTTTAGTCATGATGAAACATCACTACGTAACCATTACTGAACAATAGGCTAACTTTACTTAGATTTCCTTTAAATGTGCTTAGACAGTCAAACGTTCATGCATAATAAAGCAACTAAACATAAAGGTTCAAGGTTCTTTCTCAGGCTCCATAAAGAACCTTTAACATCCACAGAACCTTTTTTATGAATGCATATGCAAACAAATAATGCTAGGGTGTTTTCTCCAAGCGTACTTTTCCTTACTGTTTTGCATGTACCTTTAGGCATTTAATGCCACATAAACATCTTAACACAGAATCCTATCTTATCTGATTAGTTTTCATTGTCATTTTAATTCAGGATCCATTGGAAAACATTAATCTTGTCAGATTGGACTTAGGATCAAAAGTTTCTGTATGGTTCATGGTCCCAAGGTTATATTTAGTGTATGTATAAAAGCAGTTCCCCTAACAGATATGAGTTCATCATATTAGACTATACACCTGTTCACTACAAAGTATCCAAACACTTATCTGTCATTTCAGACCGGATATCTTTTGTTTATATCGCTTTAATCCTAATTAACTTCTTTGTGTGAAATGCTTTTGAAAAGTTGTTTGTGGTATTGTTATCTATTGTTGCTCATACTTTCGGCTTAGTCGTCTTATAGAGTACATTGAGGGCAAAATATACAGCAGTCTTACAAAACTTTCATTGGAAACTTTCATTCACTCTTTATTGTTGACATGTTGCCTCACGGGAAAGCCCCTGTAAAGGGAATAGTGTTTAATTCCTCTATTATCATCTAGTTATTATCTAGTGTGTAAATGACTATGGCATAAGGCCATTTTATTGTGCACGCCAAAAGAGGTTGGGGCTTGGGTTAATATCTTTATCTGTATGTTACTGTAAGTGTTTTTAACAACACTTTGGTTAATAATGAAAGGTAAATAAGATAGAAGTCTTATCACATTCATATTCCTGTATGGAGCATTATAGTTTCAGTTTTGTTTTATCAATAAATGAAGTGATAGAGTTGCAAATATTTGCACAATTCACAATAGTAAGCCATTTTGGTATGTTGTGGTCATGAAATATGCCAGTATTATGATGATTTATTGTCACGTTATCATAAAATACAATAAATAGTGCATGTCTGTATTTCAACCAAGATGTGCATGTGTTTGCTATTTAGGAGGGTAATAAGGAAATGAATCTTTGTCTCTGATGGGTGCACTTCTCCACACAAATTCTTAGGAAGAGCTTTTCTCCCGTGCAAGGTTGATGACCCAATTCCGTTACTCTTAAATCGGCAGTTTTCATATCCCCTTTTCTTGCTATTTCACGAATAATTGAAAGTTTCAGTGTCTGCATAGAAATAAAAACCTATTTCAATACCTTTCACTGCAGCTGAATATATCAGAGAAATTCTTGTGCCCGACACTTCCTCCCATTTTTATGCAGAGATTATTTACTGCAACTTACTTATATATTGCAACTTAAATTATTTTTCAATTTCAGGTACAGGAGATTCAAATTAAAGCATGAATCAAAGCATGTAATACTACTACAAATAGATAGTTTTACCTTGTCCTTTACTGCCCTCTTGTGACAATAATGTTAAATTATAAGGATAGTTTAAAACACGGGTGCCCAAACTTTTCCTACTAGGGCCATAAATCAAAACTGTGGGCCAAAAGTAAATGTTGCTTGGTTATATTAAAATTAAAGTTGCCCTGATTCTCCTAATTTATAATGTTATAATATTTAAAAAATAAATAAGCAAACATTACTCTGTTTATGCATAACTAATGCAGTTTTATTTTCAAAGGTAAGTATTGTAAAAAAAGAAATCATTTTGCCAATCATTTTAAAATTGTATTTTGTCGGTGTGTCACTGCCTCGATCTCTCCATTATTAGCCTATAGCACCTGAATTCATTAAGTTTCGTGATGCATGCTATACACCTTCAAGTATGCATGTACATTAAAAAAACTTTTTATTCACTTTAATTCCTTGCATTTAATTTCAATTTACATTTTTGTAAAGTACAAATAAAACATTTTTTTTATTACATTTTAGAAAATGTTTAATTAGAAATATGAACATCTGTGTCAAATACGTTTATCCTTTGTCCTTATCTCACGTGGCATGATGGGCCAAATTAAAGATAATTGCGAGCCAACTTTGGGCACCTCTGGTTTAATGGGAGAGTTAACCCAAAATTGAAAATTCTGTCATCATTTTCACATCATCATGTTGTTCTACACCTGTATGAATTTCTTTTTTCTGATAAACACAAAATAAGATATTTTGATAAATGATGGTAAGCACACAGCTGATTGTAACCATTGACTTCTATAGTAGGAAAAACAAATAAAATGGAATTCAATGGGTACCATCAACTGTGTGCTTACCATAATTTATCAAAATGTCTTCTTCATCATTTATCAAAATACTTCCATATTATTTGTTTTCCCATGGAAGTCAAGAATTTTCATTTTTGGGTGAAATATCTTTTAATGTACTGTACATGGAGGACATTTTGGGGTTGTGGGACAAATTTTCTAAAGGTAAGGTTAGGCTAGCCCATTTATAATCTTTATCTTCAAATGATTTCAGACTAAAAGATGTCTCAGGTTATTGAGAGTTGTAGTCTGCGTTTTACCAAAGATCAATGCAATAACCCATATTAATATTATCAGTTGAATACAATGGTATTTGATTACGTATGTTATTGCATTATATAATATTGCAACGTAATTTAAAGTATTTCAACTTTATTGTTTGTTTTAATTGAATATATGTCCAATTGAAAGATTGTGCATGCAATTCCACTATTGACCACCAGAGGGCACTCGATAGCTTCAGCTATTACCACTGCACCTGCTCCTGTACCAAACTAGCCGAATCTGGAATTACAGAATAAAACTGCATTGACTTTAAACTTTGAAACTTTAATTTATCACATGCTGTATGTTTCTATAAGCCATGCATTTATTTTAAATAGCATATTAAAAGATTAGCTTTCAGATAAATTGATAGAAATTATTTACTAGCCTAATTGCTATAGTGCAGTACAATTTTGAGCCAGTGGGGTCTTTCTGAAGGACTCTGTGGTTGCTATGAAATCACACAAATATGCTCCCCTCAATGTCTTTTGTGTTAAAGGGGTGCTGTCTTAATTCCACAGGTGCACAGAGGCGTACATTAGCTTTTAATTGTGTCAAAACCTACGTTGGTTGTTTTTACATTTTACTTCTATATGTATATGCAGCTTTAGTAAGATTTTACTGAAATAAATGTTATACTGTATCACTTTTAATGATTGTAATATATGTGGTACTTAAAAACGTCTAAAAATAAGTAGGTTCATATAAATAAAAGTTATGACGAACAATGTTTTGCTTTCTGTTTAAGAAAGTTTAAGACTTTTATCATATTAACAAAAATAAAGTGACAAAAATTTATGTAAATAATTGTAATGAATTTGACAAATACAAAGAACATTGGTGTCTTTGCATTTGCATAAATATCAGACTTTTGTTTGGAGAACATACTAGCAGTAAGATGATTTAAATCTTTATGGTAACATTGGATGTAGCAGTGCAAAATGAGAAGGGTGCGTAAAAGCCGAATCTAAACTGGACTCTTGCAAAGCATCATTGTTGCATTCAAAAGCATCCACATTTTTGTGCTTCTCTCATTCGCGTTGTAAAGCGCTGGAATCCACCAATAGGCTTTCAGACTGCAGGTATTGGGATGCAAATGAGCGCACAAGCGCGTGCTGGCGCGGTGAAAGCGTCCGATTGTTTATTGAGCTCGCGGAGCCACGCGCCCGGCTCGCGGAGCATCACCCCGCGGGGGCGGAGTCTCGCGCTAGAAGCGTGCGTCTTCAAAGGAGGCGGGGTGTGGAACGCGTGTTGAAAAGGCCGAGGTCTGCCAAAGTTTGTATCAGATCGACCACCGATCCGAGGGGCAGCAGGACTCGGACCGATAGTCCACGCGAAGGACACGAGAGTCGCGCGTTGCCAGTTTATTTGTCCTCGCGTGACAAGTTGCGCAACTTTACGAAAGGTTCACCTCGAAAATGAATACGCAGTTGACGCAAAGCGAATGCGCTTTCGGAAACACAGTCGACTTGCAAGAGTGCGCGCTCTCGAGCGCAGACGCGAAGTCCAAGGTGCTGAAAAGACAGCGCTCGAGCTCGCCGGAGCTTTTGCGTTGCAAACGGAGGCTCACGTTTAACGGGTTGGGATACAGCATCCCGCAGCAGCAGCCCGTGGCGGTTGCGCGGCGCAACGAGCGCGAGAGGAACCGCGTCAAGCAGGTCAACATGGGGTTCCAGACGCTGCGTCAGCACGTCCCGAACGGCGCGTCCAATAAGAAAATGAGCAAAGTGGAAACGCTGAGGTCCGCGGTGGAGTACATACGCGCGTTACAGCAGCTGCTCGACGAGCACGACGCGATCTCGGCCGCGTTTCAGTGCGGCGTTCCGTCACCGACGCTCTCCAACGCATATTCCGCGGACCCGGAGTCACCTCATTCCTCTTACTCCTCAGATGATGGGAGTTACGAGCACCTAAGCTCTGAAGACCAAGAGCTGCTGGACTTCACCACATGGTTTGATCGGTACTGATGAGACTTCATCTACTCCATCATTTGGCCTTGGACTCTTTTGTAGGAACTATACAAATGCTGCTCTGTTGGCTAGGCAGGCAGCAGTTTGGGGTGCTTTGGCTCACCGGTTATTGAGGTTCGAACCCCAGTGGGCACCTACAGTGGTGTGCTTGATCAAAGCACTTAAGTTGCTCCAAAATGACTTTGCATTCAAGATCTGAGTCCAAAGGGGACAGTGCAAAGTTTTCCAAATAATCTCCGAAACCAGTAATCCAGTTTGAGCTGTGCTGGATGGACTCCATAAGTGCAATTGTGGGTATTAGATGTTTGGGGCAACCGATGCTGTTGCTCGATGATGTCCTTTATGTTGTTTTTATGAAACAAACCTCCCTTGTCAATTCCAAGAATGTCAAGCTAATCGGATTATTGATTATTTCCTACAACCAACTACCAGGTCTGCTTAAAGACTGAAATTTGTATGATAAGTTTTGTATTAATGAAGATGAAGATATATTTTTGTAAGCGGAGCGCATGAAATGTCAACTGCCTCTTTGTGACAATGAACGCAGCTAGTTTATTGTAACAATAACCGTTGAGATCAAAGTTGTTTTAACACTGGAGAACAATTGATCTGTCTGTATTTATCAAAATGATATTGTTTAGATTTACTGTAGGTCTTCCTGTGAAACTATTGATGGCAGATTTTTCAATGCACTTGTCCATTTCTAGTAGCCTACTTAAGTGTATATAAATAATGTTAACAAATATATTTTGTGAAAAATGTTTTTTATAAATAAATTTGCTCTATTTATACACACACATTCATGAGTGTTTCTGTTTTTAACTAGTTATAAACTAACGACAGAGAAGGAATAATAAGCTTTACCGCTTGACAGGTGATAAAACAATCCTGATGGTTTATTATCGTTCAGATGAATTGCACAAAAAACTTTTTGTCCCTTTACAAAGACATGGCTATTTCAATTCTTTCTAATAAAGCAATAGAAGTATTCGAAACAGAGCTAGGTCAATTTGCAATAACAAAGATGGGTCAAAATTTTTATTGTCCAATGGTGATCCATCTAAATGAAGCCATTTTTATTGTATAACCCCAACTGTGTTTTTCAGCCCTGTCAAAACCCAATCAAAGAAGTCCTCTTTCTATTGTGCAACCCATTGTAGGGGCTTTTATGTGTTGCTATATGCATTATGGGACCGCCTATTGCTAATAATTGAAATAATGACTTTAAATTTCACCTGCAGGCTTTCGCATTTTAAACGGGGACAATAAAAACCGAGGGCCCCAATTTAATGATCACTTAGCAGAGGGGGCAGGCATCCACTTTGGACAATAACCAAAGCCCAAACTCCGGTCGTAAACGTCGAGATAAAGATGAACTCTTTGCGCAACGAAGGTTAAGGTCCTCCTCTCCTAAAAAGATTATTTATGTTTTTCAACAGGTTTCTTATCACGCAAGTATCCTAATCGGAGCCCCCTCAATGCCGGCCATCATAAAAAGTTTTTTTTAAGCAGGTGTGAGCCACGTGCCCGTGTTTGTGATGCGCAGCTGCTCCACCCCATTGGCTCGATAATGAACTTTCTCGGTTGGAGTTTCAAAAATTAAGCGGGTGATTTATGACACCAATTATTCATCTCTTTATAGATTGGGCTATATCTAGAGCGGTGAAAGAAAAAGTATACTCGGCATTAATCACCTACTGGTGGGCTATTGTTGAATGTCTGGAATATGGTTTGTCTTTATTGACCTTCTTGGGGTCCAAAATCATGCCACGGTGGTTAATGTTAAGGTCCTCGAAATAACATACTGGATGTGATGTCTTTAGTGCAAGATGCGACAGATATTGTAGACCTAGTTCCTTTAGATGAACTTTCAGTATACATCCAGTTTTAAAACATCCATAATACAGTAACTTAGTTACACAATTCACCTCATTGATTGCTGAAGTGTGAATAATCTAGAAGTGGATATTTTTTTGAAAAATTATTAGCACAGTCAAATTGAATTAACCACCATATATTGGTTTAATCTCATATTAATAAAAAGGGCAGCCGGTGAGTTCTCTTCCAAGGGGCGCAAATTCAAAATATGTGTTTGTTGAATCATGTGAACCATGTGTATCATGCATCTTGTCAAAATACAAGCCTGCTGCACACGTGTCGAAAGGATTTATGATATAAAAGAGACGCTCACGTTCACAAAATACTTTCAAGATGCTAACTTAACAGTAAACTCTGATTGCACATGAGATTAAGCGAGAATCTGGTAAACGTAAGCGTCTTTTTTATCATAAACCCATTCGAAGCGTCTGCAGCAGACACGTATTTTGATATGACACGTGATGCACATAACGCATCAAACACATATTTTGAAATAACGAGCCACACACATGATGGGCTAAATACATGTTACGAGTGCCGCACTGCTAATAAATGTATTGACTTTTGAACAAACAAATAAATTAAAGTGTATAAAAATGTATCTGCAACGTTAAAATGTTTTAAAAATAGTTTTTTGTTCAGTGTTTTATTATAACATTGATTTAAGGACCAATCAGGGAGTTATTGATTGAATGAATGAGTGAATCAGGGACCAATCAAAGCTTTAAACCACACCATGAAGCACCTGTGTCTGCAAACAAAACCCAGTATGATAATAATCCAGCCACTGTTGTTTGTAAAGTGCTAAAAATAGACGTTGTCTTGGCATGTGTTGAAAATGTAATCCCTCTATGTTGTTTTTTTATAATCAGTTCAATTCAATTTAATTCAGTTGTTAAAAGTGTGATAGTCTTAACCAGTGGTTCTCAAACTTTTTCAGGATGCGGCCCCCCTTGTGTATGGTGCATCTCTTCATGGGTCCCCCAAAGAAAATTGATTAAATAAAACATTCCATAACTTGAAATTTGAATTAAACAAAACAGATTAAGTTATAAAATGTATTGCTGTTGGTTAGTAGCCTTATTTTTCTGAGGTTTTAGTAGGCTACACATAATCAGGGGCGTCATGCACCAATTTTTTTTAAGGGGGCACAGTGTCAACAGCTCACAGAAATTTGTGCATACACAGACATCAAACGAAATATTATAGAGCTTTCAGTCTTTTCCATGGCACTTACATTTCTAACAATCTGAAAACCCCTGCTTTCATGCAAAAAAACTCCAAAATACGAGTGATGACTAACTTTAATATCAAATACTATTCAATCGGAATAATGACACATTTGCATCATATTTACATCTGAAACGGCATGTTTTATTTAAGTCTTAATGGCTTGTTTAATTGTGTCATTAATGCATTTTGCACAACAACTACATTATCATATAAAATTAATGTAATTTTAAATCCATAAAGTATATAAACAACGAAAATAACATAATAGCCACGTGATTGATTTTAATGTTCAATAATGATTTTAAAAAATATGTTTAGATAAAATTATTAGAGGAACGGATTTTTGCATTAAATTTTACCTCATTAGAGCATGTGAGATTCCGCGCCCGCGTGAACTCTGGCGAACCATACATTTTCTACACAGAGGACACATTACCGTACTGGGGTTTGGAAATGTTGTGAGCGTTTCTAACACGTTTTAATTCCTCAGATAGCCAAATGCAGCAGCAAGCCAGCAACAGCAGAGAGCTCGTGAGCGCGCCCAGACGCTGATGACGTCTGCGACTGCGCTCTGACTGCAGCGCCAGCTGCCGCCAGAATAAAAGTAATGTAACATGATGAAAACACTATCAAAACGGCGAAAATCTCCGAAAAGTGACAAGGATGCAGCACAGAATGTATAATATTGTGCATATTAAACAGATTAAAAGTCAAATAACAGATTAATGGACGCTTATTTGATTTTGAGGTTGGATGCAAAATCCATTGGCTTAAAAAAACCAAGGGGGCACGTGACCCCTCAGTTTGAATGGGCATGACGCCTCTGCACATAATGTATGATAAATTAATGTATTTTATAAAATGTCATAAAACTGGGGCCCCCCTGGCACATCTCAGGGCCCCCCAAGGGGCCACGGCTCCCAGTTTGAGAACCACTGTTCTAAACCAGGGGTCTCCAACTTTTTGTTGTTTCAAAACTTTTTTTAACTTGTTGATTTTAATTTTACTTTACTTGTTGATATGTTTTATCATTGTTTAAAATGTTAACATACATAAAATTTTAATTTAAATTTAAGCTAATATAAAAAATATGTCATAAATAAATATTAAAATTTTGGAAACACTGGTCTAGACAAACTATTTGCTTGGCTTTTTTAGGTGAACACTAAACTAAAACACCTCACCACATCTTTCACTACACTGTAGCAAGTAAAATCAACCTGTATTAGTTTTGAAATGTGATAAGTTGACATAACTTATAAAAACAAGTTGAAATTGTTTAAGCCAATTTTTAAGTTAAAGTAACATAAAATATACAACCCCAAATCAGAAAAAGTTGGGACACTGTAGAAATTGTGAGTAAAAAAGTAATGGAATAATTTACAAATCTCATAAACTTATATTTTATTTACAATAGAATATCAATAACATTTCAAATGTAGAAAGTGATTCATTTTGAAATGACATGCCAAATATTGGCTCATTTTGGATTTCATGAGAGCTACACATTCCAAAAAAAGTTGGGACAGGTAGCAATAAGAGGCCAGAAAAATTTAATGTACATATAAGGAACAGCTGGATGAGGACCAATGTTTAGGAATGGGAATGTTGTCCCATTCTTGTCTAAAACAGGCTTCTAGTTGCTCAACTGTCTTAAGTCTTCTTTGTCGCATCTTCCTCTTTATGATGCACCAAATGTTTTCTGTGGGTGACAGATGTGGACTGCAGGCTGGCCATTTCAGTACTCAGATCCTTCTTCTACGTAGCCATGACGTTGTAATTGATGCCGTATGTGGTCTGGCATTGTCATGTTGGAATATGCAAGGTCTTCCCTGAAAGAGAAGACGTTTGAATTGGATCATATGTATCTAGAACTTGGATAAACCTTTCAGCATTGATGGTGCCTTTCCAGATGTGTAAGCTGCCCATGCCACACGCACTCATGCAACCCCAAACCATCAGAGATGCAGGCTTCTGAAATGAATGCTAATAACAATTTGGGATGTCCTTGTCCTCTTTAGTCCGGATGAAATGGCGTCCCAGTTTTCCAAAAAGAACTTCAAATTTTGATTCGTCTGACCACAGAACAGTCTTCCATTTTAAATGAGCCTCGGCCCAGAGAAACCGCCTGCGCTTCTGGATCATGTTTAGATATGGCTTCTTTTTTGACCTATAGAGTTTTAGCTGGCAACAGCGAATGACACGGTGAATTGTGTTCACCGACAATGTTTTCTGGAAGTATTCCAGAGCCCATGTTATGATTTCCATTACAGTAGCATTCCTATATGTGATGCAGTGCCGTCTAAGAGCCCGAAGATCACTGGCATCAAGTATGGTTTTCCAGCCTTGACCCTTACGCACAGAGATTGTTCCAGATTCTCTGAATCTTTGGATGATATTTTGCACCGTAGATGATGATAACTTCAAACTCTTTGCAATTTTTCTCTGAGAAACTCAGAAAACTATTTTTCGCTGCAGCATTGGGGGAATTGGTGATTCTCTGCCCATCTTGACTTCTGAGAGACACTGCCACTCTGAGAGGCTCTTTTTTATACCCAATCATGTTGCCAATTGACCTAACATGTTGCAAATTGGTCCTTCAACTTTTCCTAATATGTATATTTAAATTTTCTGGCCTCTTATTGCTACCTGTCCCAACTTTTTTTGGAATGTGTAGCTCTCATGAAATCCAAAATGAGCCAATATTTGGCATGACATTTCAAAATATCTTACTTTCAACATTTGATATGTTATCTATATTCTACTGTGAATAAAATATAAGTTTATGAGATTTGTAAATTATTCCATTCCTTTTTTACTCAAAATTTCTACAGTGTCCCAACTTTTTCTGATTTGGGGTTGTATGTTGATTTTACCAAAATGCTGTTTTTTTTACAGTGTAGTCATAAAAACAGATTGCCGCGCCCAAACGTACATCATTGGTCAATATTACACAATGGTGAGGATGTACAGTACATGCACTTTTTGGGAAAATTAGCTGACTTAAAGTGATTTACTTAAAAAAAGGCTTTATATTAAAATACTTTAACATCAAAAAAATCACCTGTAAGTTTGTAAAAAAAGTCTAAAGTGCAAGCCATCTGTTAAAACTCTAAAACTTTTTGTTACGTACCCTAAAATCTGCCTTATGCAGTAACTTAAAGGGACACTCCACTTTTTTTTGAAAATATTCTAATTTTCCAGCTCCCCTAGAGTTAAACATTTGATTTTTACCATTTTGGAATCCATTCAGCTGATCTCCGAGTCTGGTGCTAGCACTTTTAACATAGCTTAGCACAATCCATTGAATCTGATTAGACCATTGGCATCGCCCTAAAAAATAACCAAATAGTTTCCATATTTTTCATAGTGATATTACGCACTGCCTAAAATAGTCCCCTTGGTTACTTTCAAAGGCAGGGGACTCTTTTCAGGCAGTGCGTAATATCACTACGCCTCCTGCAGCCATGTTACGGCAGCAAAGTCACTGATTATTACGCCTGAATGAGAGTATAGTTCCTAGCCATATCTGCCTAGAAAATCGCAACTTTTAATTTCCGTCGCTCTTAGTACACGATGTAACTACAGAAGAGTCAAGTTTTAAATAGGAAAAATATCAAAACTATTTGGTTATTTTTAAGCATGATGCTAATGGTCTGATCAGATTCAATGGATTATCCTAAGCTATGCTAAAAGTGCTAGGGCCAGACCCGGAGATCGGCTGAATGGATTCCAAAATGGTAAAAATCAAATGTTTAACTCTAGGGGAGCTGGAAAATTAGCATATTTTCTAAAAAAGTTGGATCCGTTTTTATTTTACTTAAGAGCAAAATATTGCACGCAATTTTTTGGGTTTCTTGCATGTCACGCTGTAAAAAATGCAGCATTTTTGTCAAATCAATAACGTTTGTTAAGTTAAACCAGTGGTTCTCAAATTGGGGGCTGCGAGATGGTGCAGGGGGGGGCAGTTTTATGACATTTTATATAAAAAATTATTTATCATGTAATTAAACCTAAAAATATGTATAAATGTGTAAAATTTAATGTTTTGATTAATTAAAATTTTACATTTTAGAATGCATGCATTTTTTTTGGGGGAGCTGCACAGGAAAAAGTTAAAGTAACATAAAAACATAAGTTAAACAATTTCAACTTGTTTTATCAACAGATCAAAACTCAAAATAGTAGGTGGATTTGACTTGCAAAACCAAGTTGTTTTTACTTTTTTTACTGTGCAGGGGTTCAAACCTGCCATTCCATCTTTTCTGCAAAGCCTCAGGACAACTATAAATCCTGACAAAAAGTCTCTTTAAAGACAGAAGTCAGGGGATAAAACTGGCTTTTCACTTGGACAGAAATTAAAAAGAGTTTGAGTCTTACGCATTTAACTGACGGTGTCTAAACTTCAGACGACCTAACGGGGACACTTTCAATGTGGGCGGGGGACGGGGGCGACGGTGGGGTGGCCGGGTTGCTGTCATTTGCATGGGCCATTGTGCTGCACAAGTTTGGCTTCTCTTTTTTCTGATGAGGGCCTTTTGGCCATTTACTTCCACCCTGGCTGGCTGTTTGGAGCTCTGAATGGCCTTCACTCCAGGGCCACACAAAGAAGCCTTTGTGCCACGGCCGCACCATATTCATCATGTAATGCCTGGAAGACAAATCTGATTGGACGCTCTTGTCACTTTGATGTGCGTTCAGGGGATGAACGTGGAGAAATTTCACTTTTTTCAACAAGATTTTGAGATGATAAAACAATATCAGAATTTATTCAATCATATAAACAAGGTGACTTGATTGACGTTACTTTACAAAACCGGAAATGGATGAATGTGCCACTGAGTGTGGACTCGATTCAAACTTAATCCCGTCGCACACCCCTCAAATGCTTTTCTTTCACTTTTTGTTGCTCTCTCCCTCTTTTCAACTTTCTGTCCAGTTTTTTTCAGTCCACAGTGTAACTCATACAGACACAACCGTTCATTAATGTTCATTAAACAGAGGCTGCTAGTGAGCTTATATCTGTGTAAAGATCTGTTGCAATTGGACACGGGTTTGTTGTTCGCTCAATAGATGTCTGGTTTTCTGTTTTTGCATCATGTACTGCTTCAGTGTGGCACTTTCGTACCCACTGAATTGGCATTTTGCTGTTTTTTCGAGCTGATTTCAGTCACGTTCATCCAACGCTATCTCACGAGAATTTGTATGTATTTTACGAGTTGGCTAATTCGTATTAATTAATACGACCACATTCGTAAGTTTTGGTACGATTTGCCTTGACCCCTGTGGGGTTAGGGGTTCGGTTTCGTTGTTGCTGTTTTCATGAGAATCGTACGATTTTGCGTGATTAATTTCGTACGAATTGATACGAATTAGCCAACTCATAAAATATGTTTGATTTCTCGTAAAATCTAGGCTGGTCACCCGTATCGAAATAGTGAGTACTTGTACACTCAATATCAAAGTGCATTGTGGGTAAAAAGTAGTGAACGAATGTAGGGAACGAGTTGAATTCGAACAGTACTACAAAATGCACTACACAGCTAACGTGATGTTAGGGTGAATGTTTACTGCCCAAAATCAAATAACCCAGCCTCAGGTGTCTGTCATGTTCGGTTACCTGTTGTTTCAGTCAGATTTTTTTAGCCGTTTTGTCATCTTGGAGTGTGCACAGATTGCATTTTGTAGTGCGATAAAATCTGTTTTCGTTACATGTAGTAGTTTGTTGTGTAAATGTCAATGCATTTCATGTCTTAAAGGGGACACTTTACAAGACTTTTTAAAGATGTACTGTAAAACAAATCTTTGGTGTCCCCAGAGTACATATGTGAAGTTTTAGCTCAAAATACCATAATAATAAAAGATAATTTATTACAGCATATTAAAATAGGTGTGAGCAAAAATGTGCCATTTTGGGTGTGTCCTTTAAAATGCAAATGAGCTGATCTCTGCACTAAATGGCAGTGGTTGGATAGTGTAGATTAAGGGGCGGTATTATCCCATTCTGACATCATAAGGGGAGCCAAATTTCAATGAGATATTTTTTCACATGCTTGCAGAGAATGGTTTACCAAAACTAAGTAACTGGGTTGATCTTTTTTCATATTTTCTAGGTGGACACAAGCACTGGTGACCCAAATATAGCATTTAAACATGGAAAAAGTCAGATTTTCATCATATGTCCCCTTTGAACTAATTATTCACCAAAAAGTCAAGCTCATGCCTCTGTGTAAATACTACATGGAATCTCTCCATTGTCCAAAATAGTTCACAAAGGAAACCAGTTTGTAAGGGTGGTCAACACTGTTTAGAAAAGTAGTTTTGTTTACCTTGTTACAGAGGCATCTGTCCATAAAAATTGATATTGCATGCATTTGTACTGAAAAGCAAATTGTTAGTGCATCAAATATTTGATGAATAATTTAAAGGTGCAGTGTGTAAATTTTAGTGGCATCTAGTGGTGATGTTGCAAATTGCAACCAACGGCTCAGTCCCTGGCTCACCCTTCACTTTTGAAACGCATAGAAAAGACAAGTTGGAGACAAAAAGTTTGGCCGTTAAGGGCTTCTGTAAAAACGTGGCGGTACAAAATGGCAACCTTCATGTAAGGTCTTTATACACCACTGATAATATAGTTATGTATATCATATTGCATTTCTGTCAAGAGATCATTCAAAAAGTTACACATTGCACCTTTAAATGTAATTTAAATTAATTGCTTGATTTTTAGTTGTAGTTATTATACTCATTGAAATTTTCTTGTTATGTTTCTGCATGTATAAATATGTTATGCTTGTTAACCATAACATAATTCTGTACATTATATAGTTAACACTGACTGATGGGACTTTTTTATTATTTCTGATTATTAAAGACTACAGATTAAAGCACAAACATTCTTCAGCATCATTTATTTGTTTTTGATCAAAACACAGTTTAATAAGCTATAAAGATTTTTCCTTTAAATATATTAAACATACTACTGGATCATATTCTTATGATATTCTCATTGCTCTTTTCCTTTCTACATTCTTGTCTTCTTTTAACTAATGTCTCAGCAAATAGGATTAGCGAGAACTATTCTGTCAAACTCTTTTCATTTCGTTAGCTTGTGACCTCTCCAGTTAATTATCTTGATCTGGCCAGAGACTGGGCTTTACTTTACCAACCCTGAAGTGACACGCTGGCCAGAAACACACACAATAGTTAACTCACCATGAGGAAATAAATGAGAGAGAGCGAGAGAGAGAGAGGGAGTGTGGCATTGATGGGTATAAGAACCAGGTTGGATTGACCAAATCTTTTTTGGAAAGGAATTAAAATGTCTTAAGCCTTTTGTTCAAATATGCAATTGTTGCCGAATGATGGAGTGCTCTTTTTGACAACATGAAATGACATTAAGCTGATTTAGGTGAAAAGAAAAGAATGAATGGTACCTCATTTAAAAAGCCAGAATATTTCACCTTAACTGAGCAAACTTTTAAAGCTTTATGTCACTAGGCCTGTACTGGTTAAACCCTGCATTTCTACATTTTTTAAGAGGACCCTCGAATGTTTCAGCTATAACTTTAGTTTAAACTTTAATTGTAGTTTTGGTTTGAACTCTAATTTGTAGTCTTCACTTGTTGAAGTTGTAACTGTAGTTTTTAGCATCATGTCAGAATTACCAGAACTTAACCAGAAGTGAGAAATCCTCCTCCGTGTTCCTGTAGCTCAGTTGGAAGAACATTGTGCTATGTGCAACGGTCTTGGGTTCAATTAACGCACATAATTATGAAAAAAATATATGGTTTAAATGCACTGTAAGGTGCTTTGCCTATATTTATTTCTTTGATAACACTCATATTGCCGAAGTGCACCAATGCATGATGTTTTTGGTAATGAAAATACTTAAAGGGATCATAGCGTGAAAATCTGACTTCCCCACGGTCCCCAGTGCTTCTATCTACCTAGAAAATGTGAAAAAGATCAACCCGGTAACTTAATTTTGTTGAACCATTCCCTGCCACAAGTCGTTCAGATTTCACCTGTTTTGTGAGGTAGGTAGCAAGGCCAATTACAATAATACCGCCCCTTAATCTGCACTATCCGACTGCCATTTATTGCAGAGAGAAAAAGAGAGAGAAAAATAATTGACAGCACAATTGAGTTTTAATTGCAACAAACCACCATCATTGTGATCAGTGTTTGCATTTCATCAGCTCATTTGCATTTTAAAGGACACACCCAAAAATGGCACAATTTTGCTCAGACCTACAAAATTAGAATTTTAACATCCTTTAATAAAGTATCTCTGGGGTATTTTAAGTAAAAACTTCACATACGAATTCTGGGGACACCAAAGACTTATTTTACCTCTTAAAAAAATCTCATAATATAACAAACAAACCTGTTAACACTGGCTGACATGAAATCAATGGTGGCTGGTGACTTCTCTTCTGAGGGGCACGAATTCAAAATATGTGTTCATTGCATCATGTGAACCTATGTGCATCATGCGTCATGTCAAAATGCGCAAATGTTGCACACGCGTCGAAACGGTTTATGATAAAAGAGTTCACGTTCACAAAATACTCGCAAGACACTCATTTAACAGTAAACTCAGTTTACGCATGAGATTAAGTGAGTATCTGGCAAATGCAAGTGTCTCTTTTATCATAAACCCTTTAGACACGTCTGCAGCAGGCACTTATTTTGACAAGATGCATTATGCACATGGTTCACATGACGTGCCAAACACATATTTTGACATGACGAGCTACACGCATGATGGGCTAAATACATGTTGTAACGAGCTTCGCATCATGCACTCTCGAAAAAGAAGTCGTCGGCTGCTACTGGATGAAATATTATGAGGAAGGTTGCTAACTCACATTACAATATTAGTAGACTGCTAGGGGTATGTGTTAGGGAAATGGTTAGCGTTGGTAGAATAGGTTAACATGAAGTTACTTACACACTTTAAAATGCTGGGTTATTTGAAATTAACCCAGAAAATAGTGTGTTAGCAGATATAAAGCAGACAGTTGACAAGAAGTTGCAATGTTACTTATAGTTAGTAAAATATTTTTTTAATTGCTATGCTTTAGTTGTGGTTATGCCAAGTGAAGCTTAAACTCATCCTTTACCAAAATTTGCTTAAACAGTGGAAGGTAGTAAATTAGTTGACATGTAGCAAACTTCGCAATAATTTGTGTAGATCTCTCTTTCTCTCTCTCTCTGTTTACTCTCAACTAATGTTTACTCTCCACTTTACATATGACATTGAAAACAAATGCAATAAATTTTTTTGTTCGGGCTCTTCGTCTGTACCTGTATTGCCAGGACAAAATTTTGCGCAAAGTGTTGCTGAAGAAAATTTTGTTTTTAAGCTCTCTTCCTTTTTTAGTACTCCCCTTTTTTCTGGAAGCCAGAATAGTCCGGTCTGGCTGTGCATGTAAAGAGAGTCGCTTTTTTGTTTCAGTCGTGGCTCCTGGCCAAAGTCTTCAAACATAACCACTCACCGCCCTCCACAAACCAACAAGCGACAATCTCCACCCCTCACCCCATCCAACTCGGACCACCTCACTGGAAAAGTGCTTCAACTTAGGAGGTGATCATCATTTAAAAAGCAGGTGTTTCGAGTTTAAATAATTTGGAAAGACAGACAGACAGACAGACAGACAGACAGGCAGGCAGACAGAAAGAAAGACAAACAGAAAGAAAGGCAGGCAGACAGAAAGACAGACAGACAGATAGACAAACAAAAAGGCAGGCAGGCAGACAGAAAGAAAAAAAGACAGAAAGACAAGCAGACAGACATGCTGACAAAAAGATTGGCAGACAGAGATGCAGACAGAAAGACAGATATGCAGACAGACAGAAAGACAGGCAGACACACACAGACAGGCAGAAAGACAAACAGACTGATAGAAAGAGAGACAGACAGAAAGACAAACAGACTGATAGAAAGAGAGACAGACAGAAAGAAAAACAGACTGATAGAAAGAGAGACAGACAGAAAGAAAAACAGACTGATAGAAAGAGAGACAGACAGAAAGAAAAACAGACTGATAGAAAGAGAGACAGACAGAAAGACAAACAGACTGATAGAAAGAGAGACAGACAGAAAGACAAACAGACATGTAGACAGAAAGACGGGCAAACAAAAAGAAAGACAGAAAGCCGGGCAGGTAGACCGACAGACAGACAGATATACAGACAGACAGACAGACAGACATGCAGACAGAAAGACAGGTAGACACATATAGACAGGCAGACTGACAGAGAGACAGACAGACAGTAAAACAGACAGGCAGACAGACAGACAGACAGACAGAAAGAAAAACAGACTGATAGAAAGAGAGACAGACAGAAAGAAAAACAGACTGATAGAAAGAGAGACAGACAGAAAGAAAAACAGACTGATAGAAAGAGAGACAGACAGAAAGACAAACAGACTGATAGAAAGAGAGACAGACAGACAGAAAGACAAACAGACATGTAAACAGAAAGACGGGCAGACAAAAAGAAAGACAGAAAGCCAGGCAGGTAGACCGACAGACAGACAGATATACAGACAGACATGCAGACAGAAAGACAGGTAGACACATATAGACAGGCAGACTGACAGAGAGACAGACAGACAGTAAAACAGACAGACAGACAGACAGGCAGACAGACAGGCAGACAGACAGACAGACAGACAGACAGGCAGGCAGACAGACAGACAGACAGACAGAAAGACAGGCAGGTAGACCAACAGACAGATAGACAGACATGCAGACAGAAAGACAGGTAGACACATATAGACAGGCAGACTGACATAGAGACAGACAGACAGTAAAACAGACAGACAGAAAGACAGGCAGACAGACAGACAGACAGACAGACAGACGGGCAGACAGAGATGCAGACATAAAGACAGGCAGAAAGCCAGGTAGAAAAACAGACAGACAGAAAGACAGGCAGGTAGACCGACAGACAGACAGATATACAGACATGCAGACAGATAGACAGACAGACAGAAAGACAGGTAGACACATACAGACAGAGAGACAGACAGACAGACAGACAGACAGACAGTAAAACAGACAGACAGAAAGACGGGCAGACAGAGATGCAGACATAAAGACAGACAGAAAAACAGACAGACAGAAAAACAAGCAGGTAGATCGACAGACTGACAGATATGCAGACAGACAGAAAGACAGGTAGACCGAAAGAAAGACAGGTAGACCGAAAGAAAGACAGGTAGAAAAACAGACAGACAGAAAGACAGACAGACAGAGAGGCAGACAGACGGACAGTAAAACAGACAGACAGACAGGCAGACAGAAAGACAGGCAGACAGACAGAAAGACGGGCAGACAGAGATGCAGACATAAAGACAGACAGACAGAAAGACAGGCAGGTAGACCGACAGACAGACAGATATACAGACAGACAGACATGCAGACAGACAGAAAGACAGGTAGACACATACGACAGACAGACAGACAGACACACAGACAGAAAAACAGCCAGGTAGATCAACAGACTGACAGATATGCAGACAGACAGAGAGACAGACAGACAGACAGACAGACAGAAAGGCAGACAGACAGAGAGACAAACAGGCAGACAGACAGTAAAACAGACAGACAGACAGAGAGACAGACAGACAGTAAAACAGACAGACAGAAAGACAGGCAGACAGACAGAAAGACGGGCAGACAGAGATGCAGACATAAAGACAGACAGAAAGCCAGGCAGAAAAACAGACAGACAGAAAGACAGGCAGGTAGACCGACAGACTGACAGATATGCAGACAGGCAGAAAGACAGGTAGACCGAAAGATAGACAGGCAGAAAACCAGACAGAAAGGAAGACAGACAGAAAGACAGACATACAGAAACACAGACAGAAAGACAGGCAGACAGAGATGCAGACATAAAGACAGACAGAAAGCCAGGCAGAAAAACAGACAGACAGAAAGACAGGCAGACAGACAGACAGACAGACAGACAGATATGCAGACAGACAGAAAGACAGGTAGACCGAAAGAAAGACAGGTAGAAAAACAGACAGACAGAAAGACAGACAGACAGAGAGGCAGACAGACGGACAGTAAAACAGACAGACAGACAGGCAGACAGACAGACAGAAAGACAGGCAGACAGACAGAAAGACGGGCAGACAGAGATGCAGACATAAAGACAGGCAGAAAAACAAACAGACAGACAGACAGTAAAACAGACAGACAGACAGAAAGACAGACAGAGAGACAGACAGACAGTAAAACAGACAGACAGAAATACAGGCAGACAGACAGAAAGACGGGCAGACAGAGATGCAGACATAAAGACAAACAGAAAGCCAGGCAGAAAAACAGACAGACAGAAAGACAGGCAGGTAGACAGACAGACAGACAGACAGATATACAGACAGACGGAAGGACAGGTAGACCAAAAGACAGGCAGACAGACAGACAGACAGACAGACAGACAGACATACAGACAGACAGACAGACAGAAAGACAGGCAGACAGAAAGACAGGCAGACAGACAGACAGACAGACAGACAGACAGACAGACAGACTGAAAGACAGACAGACAAAGAGGCAGAAAGACAGATAGACAAAGAGGCAGAAAGATGGAAAGGCAGACAAACAAACAAACAATAAATTGGATTTGAAGTGTGGCAGACAGACAGAAAGGAGGATGATCTGGAGGATGCATATTATTACCAAGACTGACTGGGGAGTGAAGCTGCAAAACATCTGTTTGAGTTCGGTACACAGTCTGTAATGTAAAGGATTAACATATCAGTTTCTTGCACAAAAAATATATAAACCCTGCTGGTGGGGTCAGTTCGGTGCGTAACAGTGTTGTCAGTATCAAGACAAATATCCCTTATTAATCTTTATATGAGATAATGCAGTGTTTCTGTCTCTATGCATCTTCAGGGCTACATACACAATCTATAACTTTCCATCTATTTTCCTCATGTAACCATTAGCCAGGCTGTCTGCTACCAGATAACCATCTGTGAATGTACATGCCAGTGAAAATTCCTATAGGAGTTAATTTATGAGGTTAGGATGGTTTGATTAGATATTGGGGAGATGTCGTGTGTCAACACTGAGGCAGGTGCTGGGCATTTTATAGCACAGTTTAAGTCCATCTTCAGGGGGTTTATGGGTAATAAAAGTTTAAACACTATTTGCTGTTTTGCTGTCATCACTGGGCGTAGTACAAATTTGTGAGGTGAGCTCAAGTGATGAGGCCATAGAAAGCAGATGATATGTATTATGCAAGCATTTCTTTATTGAACAAAATACAAACATTATAAAAAAATATGGTACTAGTTTGGTACTATGGTGCTATCATGTTTTTTTAAAGACCTACCAGTGTCATGGTTTCAGATAGCAAGCATATAAGCTGAGAATGATACCATCAATAAAGTTATCTTGGCATTAAAGCTATGGTGCATGAATATTTACATTTATTATTTACAATAATAAATGAATATATTATGAATATTTACAATATTTACACCAACTGACCTACAAGTACACGCAATAATGATATCATGGAACTACTGCATGGTGAATATATCTTTGTTAACCAATATTTAGTTTCCTTCAGGACAGGGCTGTAACAACCATTATGTGTTAGCAATGTCTCTGTTCATTCCAGATAATCACTATTTTTCAAAGATCCAAGCCCCTGCCTCAGGAGGAATTACGCCCATCTCATTTTGGCTGATGATGAAGAATGTTGTGGTGGTGTATTTTGTTGTTGGCGGCTGTTTTACAATACACATTACAAGGAAATTACCTGTTTTACATCCCTTAACCCATCCCAGAACATCTTGACTTATTTCACTCAGAATATAATAACAGTACTGTATGTTATGATTTATAGAAAACATAATCGGGGAGGTCTTGTTCACTTAGATCTAGGAATGTCCATTTGCTTCCGGTTTTAAAAAAGTTGTTATTTGTTTACCTTGCACAATTTAAAAATGAGATAAATTACAAAGAAAACACAATTTATATACACACTGTAAAAAAAATGCAGTATAAAGTAATAACAAATTGGTTTTACAAGTCAATTCAACCTACTATTTAAATTTTTTGGCTTGTGAAAAGTTGACATAGCTTAAAAAAAATAAGTTAATGTCAACAAGAAAAACAATTTCAACCTGATTTTATAAGTTAAAGTAACTTAAAAATACATATACAATGCTGCATATTTTTTACAATGCAGTGCAGAAAAAGGTTAAAGCACAAAGGGCTTATTTAAAGCCTCTTTCTAATAAAAAACTACATATAAAACTTAAGGGAAAATAAATAAATAAACAGGTAAATAAATAAAAAAATAGATAAAAAATAAGATTACAACGACAAATCACAACAATAAGAAAATTGTTAAGAATAAATGAATAACATAATTATAAATATATAAATGTATGTAAGCATGCAGGTGTAACGCATACACAGTATGCATTTATCTGTAGAAACTGCACAAATATTATGTAAAAAAATATAACCACCTATAAAGAATTACTACTTATACATCTAAAAATATTACAATGAATATATGAACAATAAAATAACAACTATGACATTGCAATAAGGTATTAACATTAGACATTGCATGACGACGAAGTATGTTAGTATGTTTATCAAAATGAATAATAATTAGCTTCTTCTATTAAAATAGCTTTATTTTATATATATATATATATATATATATATATATATATATATATATATATATATATATATATATATATATATATATATATATATATATATATATATATATATATATATATACTGTATATAAATGCATAGTAGGAGCTAAATAATTTTGATAAACAGAATAGGACCAGCAACATGATATATACACTCCACAAATGCTGGGTTATTTTGAGGTAAAATATGGATAAAAATTCAAGCCTCAGGCGTTGGGTTTTTATTTCAGCCCATGGTTGGGTCAAACACAGTGGCGTCTCGTGACTGCTCATCTGAGAGGTGCAAATTTAAAAAATGTGTTCGGAGTGTCATGTGTTGCTTGTGTTTTCAAAATATGTGTTTGTTGCGTCATGTTAACATGTGCATCATGTGTTTTGTCAAAATAAGTGCCTGCTGCACACGGATCAAAACCGTTTATGATAAAAGAGATGTTCACGTTCACATAATACACACAATACACACAAGACCCTTAACCCTTAACAGTAAACTGTGATTACGCATGAGATTATGCGAGTATCTGGCAAACGCAAGCGTCTCTTTTATCATAAACCCTTTAGACGCGTCTGCAGCAGGCACTTGTTTTGACAAGACACGTGATGCACACAGGTTCACTCGACACACAGAACACATTATTTTGACATTACGAACCACAAATATGACGGCTACATACATGTTGTGACGAACTTCACATCGAGCGCCCTCGAAAAAAGAAGTCACCGGCCGCCACTGGTTAAACATGGATACATGTGTAGGTTTGAACCAACGGTTGGTAAACCATGGGTTAAAAACAAATCAACATCTTTGAGATTCTCTGTTGGTTTGTAAATGTCTATTGAATCTAAATAACATGTTCTTGGCAGCCAGTAATTCACTGCACAAAACCAGGAGACCAGCTTGGGGGCCACCAAACGTTGATAATCCAACAAATTGCCTCTTCTGACCTGACTGAAGATATGAAACCATTAAGGCTGGCAGGACACATTGAAAATATAACCTCTGATGGTGTTTTGCGTGTGTTAGTGAGTTTGTTTGACACAAAGGACAACTAATCTCATTTCAGTTTGAGGAATGTTAAATTTGTTGTTCTGTTCTTCTAGAAGCTCCTTAATCAGATTCCTTAGTGACAGATTTCTGATAGTGTTCAGATGGGTACACAGCGTGAGAACCGATGCAGGCATTTAAAAACTGTACACTCAGTCAAAACCTGTCACAGCAGGAACAAGCAACTAACCCAACAGAGTTTGTACTTCTTATTAATGTCACTGTGCTATAATGAGGTTAATGTGATCCATCAGTTCAGACCTGGATCTCTTCATTGTGCTTTTGGACACGTTCCCCTTTAATTGTAGTCTATGAATGAGATATTTAAAAGAAAGCGGTAGGCTTACTGTAGTTGAGAACAGATTTTTGACCTCTGTTTCGGAGAGTTAGAAATGGTTTGTTGAGCTGTTTTTGTCCTGTGTTGTTGATAGTTTAAGATTACAATCGATGGGAGTTTAGTTGGTTTTCCATAACACTGATTTTATGCACATTTTCAAGTATGAGTGATGGAAACGCCAAAATGTAAATAAAAATCCCTTAATATGAGCTTGTGCTGTTTTCTGACTTATACGAAAAAGAGAAATTTGAATAATGGGAGATGGAAATGCATTTGCCAAATAAATTCTGTCTGATAGTCTAGCTGTTTTTGCTGTCATTGTCTTTCTTATATATTGGGCTTGACTTCGTCGCAATGCCCTTGCTGCTAGTGCCTGCATCAAAAATTAAGTATAATTTTTTCTGTGCAAAGCATTCAGTTTGGCAATAACAAGCTGCAAAAGTAACTGCAGTCCTGTCTCTATTTTATAAGTGTGCCTTTTTTATTTTGTTAGGTTACCAATACCACTGTCATTCAAATTGGTTTGTTTTTCTTTTTTTGCGAATTTGGAAAAAAATTCTCTTTACATTTTGATGAAAACCCAGCTTGTGTTACTACCCTGTAAAAAAAATTCACATCAACATAAGTTTTTGTTCCACTTTAACTTAACAAATTAAGTTAAATAATTTCAACTTGTTTATAAGTATATACTAGTCAAAAACCTAAAATGGTAGGTTCAATTGACTTGCATAACCAATTTGATTAAACTTGCATGCAGCACTGCAGCATATTTTTACAGATTTTTTTTTTTTTTTTTTTTTTTTTTTTAGGAGGCATCTGATTGGACATGTTTTTGTTGCAAGATTAGTCACTACTTCATTTATTTTTTGGCTCAGTCATCCTTAAAGACAGAGCAAATTTTGGTACATTTACTGTACACTTGGCGGCCTTGTTTTTATTTTATTTTGTTTCATATCTTTACCTTTTAAACAAAAACAAAACCACAGAAATGTTGTGCTTACTTCCAAAAAGCCAATTTTCATTAAAAAGTAGTTTTGAAAAGAAAGTTGTATTGGCGATATTAATAATTTTCAAAGAATATCAAGTATTGTGTGTTGATTTTTTTAGTTCAGTACATTGAAAACAAAACCTGTGATATGTAAAAAAATAACCCTAATATACACTTGTAACATAATGCAAAACTGCGATCCTAATTTTTATCTCCATAACGAAACCAGACACGGACTCATGGACATGAATTTTTACAAATTGGCTGTTTAAATAATGTCCTCCCTCACAAAAATGACCATGTTTTTAAGTGTATTGATTTCTATTATTAAAAACATGGTTTTACTACAGTAACCTTGATTTTTTTTTGTTTTAACTGTAGTAAAACCGTGGTTAATTTTTGTGTGGGCTCTATTCAAACAAGTGGTTTGGATCCGGAAACAGTATTACTTACGTCATGACTTAACAAACGGATTAAGTTGATATATTATAACGTTTTTTTTTTTTTAATAAACTCAACCTGCGTGTGCGCAGAGATAACGCGGTGGTGGGTGATTGACTCGTTTATCTCCAGTGCTGATTTGCGTTATAAGATAAGACTTGTTCGACTTCATGCTGCGCCGCAAGAATCGACAGCCGGATGACGTCAAAGTACCGCGAGAGCGATTCGCGAAATCATACGGAGAAGTCTGCTTTGGAATCCCTCTCTCGCGGAACATTGACGTCAGCTCTGTCGGTTCTTACGGCGCCGCATGCAGTCGAACTAGCCTATACAATTTACCTCAGACTTCGTTTGGCGCATGCGTAGGTGCTTTGTTTTAAGTGCACCGTGGACGTATTTATCCAGTGACCTCTGCATGTATTTCATCTCGTCCGTTGGCAGCCTGCAGGTAAGCAACTGTGTGAAGTTTTGTAAAATTCCCCAGATGAAGTCTGAGAAGAATAACTAAGTAACTTTTGTGATATAGTTGATGCTTTTTCTGTGCTACTAGAAGTAGCATACCAAACAAAAATAACACAAGGATTATTGCCATAATTTTGACTTTGCAGTTTATTCTTGTCAAAAGCCACGACAGGTAGCGACCGTATTGTTTTACATACTCTGTTTATATCTCAGATGAAAGGTACTCATTTTAAACTTTTACACTGTAACCTGCTAAAAAGCTGTCATTGGGGTGGTACCTTCACAAAAAATACATCTTTGTACCTAAAGAGAGCATATTTGTACCATATTCATACATTTGAGATACCAAATGTGTACATATCTCTACCTGAGCAGTATTTTAGTACCTTTACACGATAAATATCTCTTTTACTAACTGTGTAGCTCTTGGACGTCTTTAAAAAGTTTATGCCGTGAACCTCGCATATTTTTCGGCTATGTGTTGTTTCCTGGCGGACCGTTAAAGTATGCATCACACACGACACATCTCCCTGAGGCCCCCCATACAGGAATTCAACCAATCAGAGGACGGCTTTCAACCTGCTGAAGTGTTTTCAGTAAAGTGTGCCTTATGCATGAGACGTTCAGTCAACGGTCAGACTAGGTTATTATCTCAAAGGCCTGAATAAATATTTTCCATCTTTTTATCTGGATAATGCAAATCAGTATAACAGCAATCAGAAATCCCTTTGTATGCTAATATTGACTGACTTTCTCATCTTGGGCTGCGTCAAATTATTGGCAGTCCCTTGTTTAATTCAAATGCTTTATGCTCACACAAAACCCCTGTTATGCAAACTGTAGACGCATGCATAAAATGACAAATACCAAAATTATCTGCAAATAAAATCGAACCGCGTGCTTATTTCGCAGCGTATTCAATTACTTGGCTTTAGTTTGTTTTGGTTTTCATAATTGAAATCGCATTCTTGGAAGCCCTCGGTAAAGCAAATTATGCTAATGACTCTGAATGCATTGAATAAGGATCATGGCCCAGAATTCATTAAGCAGCCATATTGCTTGTGCATATGTGTGTGTGTGTCTGTCTGTGTTTGTATAGAGATTCACACTCATGTCGGTGGATGGTGTGTTTGAGTGGCTGTGTGTGTAGTCTTGTGAAAGGGACCATCTGCTCAGTGTGACAGTAATGAAGTGAAGGAAATTGTAGGACAATAGCGCTCAGTCTCTTTCAATAAAGCTGCAAGCGGCTGGGCATATTTCTGGTGTTTTACACAAGATAGCTTCACTTTATGACACTGTGGTGGCATCCCAGCCACAGGTAACCATATGCACCACATACATCCACAATATTGAAGATTTTCTCAGTTTTGCATTGTATTAAAGCAGCTTTACAGCAAATACATATTAGTACAGGCAAATATAAAGGTATATTAAAAGAGACGGCTGTAGGGCGTTGTTAGGTCTGATGCAAAATGCAATCAATGCGACCCCTACGGCTGTGACTAATTCACAGCACTAAAGCACTAGCCTCGAGTACCTATTGCTTTTATAAAACATTTACCACACAATACAAATATTCACCCAATACAATATCAACCCAACCTTCATAAAGTAAAATCAATAAGTTTTTTTCCGCTAGAAAAAATAGTCCCTAACTAACTGTAAATGCTAACACACGTTTACATTGTGGCGGTGGGTGACTTCTTTTTTGAGGGCACGGGATGCGAAGCTTGTCACAATATGTAGTTAGCCGGTCATGTGTTTAGCTCGTCATTTCAAAATATGGGTGATTCTCACGAAATCCAGATTTAAAAGGTGTCCAGCATTAGAATTTTTAAAGAGCCATTGAAGCCAATTTTTTTTTTTGCACATATAAGATTAAGGTCTGAACTTACTATAACCATTATTTTTAGAGGATTTAAAAAAATGTTTTTCTGTAGAATTATTTAAATTTTTTAGATTATCATTAACAAAAAAGATCATTACCGCAACATGATATTACATTAAATATATGCATTTGCAAACTCATGTTTCGGTAATGAGAACTAAAAAGTTGTCTAGGTACTATGACAAAATAAGAACTGCTTAACTGGTAGCCATCTTGAGTGTCACAGTCAATTATGTCCCTTCCAACATTTTTTTTAAATGTTAGTTCCTCGAGGGCTTAAACAATGATTGAAAATTGTGGCGGAGGATGAGAAAATTGGTCTTGGACACATTTATATTCCTTATTATTGTCTCTACATTTAGCAATGATCACCAAATACCACATGTTTCTTTACTGTAAATGTTTATAGTATAACATGCACTGAAGCTTTTTATTTTTTAGATTTTTTAATTATAAATATTTCCATGTCAAAGAACCCAAATCCAGTCATGGACACATTGCGGTAATGAAAATCTTCCCCTTAAATGGAAAAACAACAAAATTGGTTTGTATGATGTCATTTGAAGTACATGAAGAGATGTTTGTAACTGTATGCTTCTTATTTTGATAGCATTTACTTTTGTTATCAAAATGTTTCATGACACCTCATAAGTCTAATTTCGCGAGAATCAGCCTATGTGTTCGGCGTGTCATATAAACTTATATGCATCACGTGTCATGTCAAAATAAGTGCAGCCAAAGTTCAAGTGTTTCAACTCTGGCGTCATCCGCAAATTCGCGTGAACCACAAAATGCACAAAAAGTACAATTCGCTCGTACAACGCTCAATTCGCGCCTTTCGTGTGAAGTAGACGCGCGTCTGCCGCGCCAAACGCCTTTTTTTTTTAAACTAGAACTTCACATTCATACTCTGGGGACACCAAAGATTTAGTTTACATCTGAAAAAAGTCTTGTAAAATGTCCCCTTTAATGTATTTGATCCGTTAATTTGCTTCAAAAATATTTGCTGCTATGATTGATCACATATTTTTTGCACTGTAGTTTAGTGCTGGGCAAATATATTTATTTATATATTCTATATTATATATACATTTACATTTTTTTTTGAAATGTGTATATGTGTGTGTGTGTGTTTAAATATACATTATAATTACACACAGGACACACACATATATTATGCAAAAATTAAATTTTATTTTGTATGCGATAAATCTTTGCCCAGCACTATGTTTTCACTTTGTCTTTTCTTTATCATCATCATCTTTTTGCTTTTGTTTTTCATTTATACTGTCTGGTTGCATGATAGATGCATCATGTAAACACATCAAATTAAAACCATCTGAATTCCTGGAGTATCATAACAAACACATGGATTACTTAAAGTATTACACTGTTGTTTTTGCTCACCTCCAAGTTCAAATATTCTGATCTCCAGATAAGCATCACATACAAATAATGCTGCTTGCATTTGAAACACCAATCCTACCTTAGTATCTTGAAAACCTGTTCAACCCCTCACCCCCTGTGGGAATCACAAAGCTGCCAGCCAATCAGATTTGAGCTCTTGTGATTTTCACGTCTCTCGTGCATCAGACATTCAATGGAAAGACTGTGGGCGGTGTGGCGTCTGAGCCAGAGACAGTAACAATAACACCTCGCCAAAATATGATTTACGTTATGCATTTCATTTATATATTTGGCAGTATTGTCAAATACTAACTGGCGCTCAGAAACAAAGTAAATGCCCATAATATCATTTATGAGGACCGAGCTGATGATTGACACCTGTGGTGTTACCATAGCAAACTGGCTGGAAGCGAAACAAACAAGTGCGCTCCGTCCTAAATACAGATGTAATAACAGTTTATAAAAGTCAAATACATTGCTTTCTGTGCCAAACCCACGATAAACCCCATTTACATAGGGATCTAAACTGCTTTATGTGTAATGGGTTTCTGTTAGTTCACAAAAAAGGGGAACAATCGTATTTGGCAGTAGTTAGTACAAGCAGTTTGCATTCATCACCGGTTCAGTTAAAATCGTGTAGACATTTGCAAATATTGTACTCAAATATGCAAAGTGACAGTTAGTTTTTTATGAAGGGGTTTTTGAGAATGAATAGAAATATTTCGACTCCTGTATACTCTGAAATCCCAGATTATTTCTTAAAGGTTGCTTTGTTAAAAGCTCTTTCAGCACGGTTCATTTACATATCAACAGTGTCTGAGATGTGTTTCTTAAAAAATGCCTTTGGAAATGAGACACTTGTTGATATACAGTAAGAAAGTTAATTCATACAAGTATTGTGACTATATCGCTCAAGTATTGTGAAGTCAATCCAAATAAAGCATCTTCTAAATGTAGTTTTTTTGGCTCTTTTTGGAATCTGAGCACATTTTGAGGCATTGTTGAGATCTCGTCTGAAATCTTAGTTTACTTACAAATTAATCTCATATAAAAGTGCTTCGTACCAAACACATCAAGGTTAGTTTGCTGAATTGAATAATAAAGTGTCTGATGAAAATTGAGAAGCAAACCTGCTAACATTAAAAAAATGCTCTAATACAGTTCAAAGTTATACACCGCCTTCATTACTCAAAAACAAGATTAGCCGAAATGTTTTCCTCTGTAACTTCTCAATGTGATGGGTACAAGGTGGCAGAAGGGACACTGGCACATCTATTTTGATTTTGCCCCATGGTGTATGATTTAAATTGAAATTCAACCCGATCACAATATAGCTATTTTTGGTTTAAAATAATTACATGATTGCAGCCAAAAAAGTAAAACTTTTTTTAAAGGCGGGGTGCATGATTTTTGATAAACACATTGGAAAAGGGAGTCGGACCGAGTGCCAACTTGTAGCCAATCAGCAGTAAGGGGCGTGTCTACTAACCGACATCGGCACTGTCCCAAATGGCGCACTTCATGTGGACTTTCGGTCTCGTGGCCTTAAATTGCGCGTGCTTGCTTAGTCTACGAGTCCGTAAGGTGTCCCATCTGTCATTTTTATGGTTTAAAGTGTGCTCATCAGCGCCCCCTTTGCCCCCTTGATGCGGTCTCCGGCAAAGCTCGCCCCAATCTGTCCCAAAATACGACTCCGGTGCACCCATGTGGACTCCCATCAAGGGTCCCTAAAGTCTGCACTCTATGATGTCATCAAAGTGTGGACGCTGAGAAGGACCACAAGTCCGAAGTGTACCATTTGGGACAGGGCCATCGTTGCGTATGTGTGGGGTGGGTCTATCAAAAGATGGTCCAGAGTCTATAGGGGCGTGTTTGTTTAAGTGATTTTAAACATCAACACTGGCTTTCATAGATCATGCACCCCGCCTTTAATCTACTCAAGCTCCTTGCTTTCAAAGATGGTTAAACAAGATGTTTTATATTATTCAAATGGAACTAAGTTTTTTTTTTTTTTTATGTTTTTTTTTGTATGTTATTTGTTCTTCATAAAACCTTATAACTCTAAGTAAAATATATAGCCTATAAAAGTGCTTGAAATTAAAAATGAATATGTATGTATGAAATGTTACTGAAAAAATAGTGTTCATTTTGTTAAAAAATATTTAAAGGTGAAGTGTGTAGATTTTAGCTGCATCTAGCAGTGAGATTGTGAATTGCAACCAACGGCTCAGTACATTATTCACCGAAACGCATAGAGAAGCTACGGTAGCTGCCACAGGACAAACATGTTGTTGTCTATGACAAAATACAGTAGTGATAAAACGCGCTCTGTACAGCAGTTTGTCCGTTAAGGGCTACTGTAGTTCCCATGGCGTCACAAAATGGCGACTTCCATGTAAGGGAACCCACGGTCTATGTAGATAAAAATGGTTTATTCCAAGGTAATAAACACATAAGAGTTTATTATGTAAGGTCTTTATACACCACTGATAATATAGTTATGTATATTATACTGCATTTCTATCATTAGATCCTTTTAAAAATTACACACTGTACCTTTAAATTTAATTATTAAGGTTATTTTCCGCACTTCATGAACAAATGTCCTATTTTGGAAGGTGCTGTTTGACTGACATAAAAAGCGACCAATTAAAGCTCGGTTGATTGTACTTGTTATGTATGGGCGGGACAAAAACAAAGAACTACATTTCTATGCTGCGAGAAGACGTATAATGTTTTTTTTACAGACACCCCATTTACAGAAATTTATTTCAATCCCTCATTCATTTCATGTTCATATAGATTGTTATTAACATGCTTAAAGTCAATTTATTCACCACCAGCCATATATTTTCGAAGTCATTAAAAATAAAAGTCATAAAAAAAAAGGGGGAAGTGTTGCCTGTATGAACCCTGTATTAAAGACATGTAATGGTTTGTTTGTCCTTCATGGCTTAAACCTTCCATGTGATGTCTGGCCTACAAACCACAAAAAGTCTTAAAAGCCCATCTATTAATCCCATTAAATTTTAATAAATTTGCATTGGCATTACACTCTTTAATGTTTGTCGAATGAAAGTTAACTTTTAATCTCCACATCCCTGGTACAAACAAGTTTGGGTCAGTCATCTGTAACGTCACACAACAGACTCACACTGTCAATGCTTAACAATCCTATACATCAGGATTCCTGTGCGTCCAGTGCTTTGTGTCGTAGTTTGTAATTTTCTCGCTTGTTTTGCCCCCATCGTCACGCAGAGGGCCACGCTAACCTACACGTCATTTGCATTTTTCCTCTTTGATTTTAAAGGCGCACCGCTCCTTATGAGCACTCGCTTCCAAAGAGGCTTTCTTTCCTCTGAGATGTGGACGGCGTCTCTCTCTTATAAGCTGAAGGATAAGGCTTCTGTCATGCAAATTACGAGTCCTGCAACTAATAGGGTCTTTACACCAAAGATTTTAATTCCCTTTCTCAGTAAATGGGAGAAAGTAGAAGTTTTCTTTTTTCAATGCCGAAACAGGATAAATACATCAGTCTTTTGCGCAGAGAGTGAGCGTTTTTGGAGCTTGCATACTGTGGAGCGCGATTTTGGTTTGTTTAGGGGGGCGTTTAGGGGGGCATTGGCATTTTGCGACAAAGACACAATGATCTTATTCATTCAATGCTTTTTTCAACAAGCGAAACAAAATAGATGCCTAATATGATACAAGAAACATCTTGTAGAATTACCTTCCCCTAAAGGGAACATGCTGACTATTTGGGCCTTGAGCTTATTCACTGTATCCCCCAGAGTTAGATAAGTCCATATATACCTTTTTCATCTCCGTGTGTGCCGTAACTCTGTCTGACGCACGCACTGCTAGCCTAGCTTAGCACAGAGACTGGAAGTAAATGGCTCCAGGTAGCATACTGATCCCAATAAGTGACAAAATAACGGCAAGATTTTCCTATTCATATGTTGTGATTACCGCGTGTACAAATAACAAGGTCATATGAGACACAGCCATCTTTTAACCGTATACATCCTGGAAAACACTTGCGCGGGCAACACATATTTCAACAACATCATGCCGCCAATTTTTGCACAAACCCAGATGATGTTTACAGTGCATAGACATAATGATTGGTGCCGACTGCATCTGGGCATTTCTTTGTACGCTAATGTTTTGCGCGATTTACTACAGTTGCGGTTGCAGCTTCTAGGTACTTTATATCTATGACATAGGTGCATTCCACTATGTCATTTCTATGCTTTATGAATATATAAATTTGTAATTTCTGTGCCATTAGGGTCACCAAATTAATCTCAAACAATGTCTGCCATTGGTCAACCGTTACTGGTGTGATAAGGACAATGAAAAATACATACATCAACATTAAAAAGAAGTAATTTTGTCTTTCAACACTGGAGTTTAATAATAAAGATGTGTTAAAACGGTTAGCTTATGTTTTGTGCACCGCTCTGGGAGAAGAGAGATGTCCTGGTTTTCTTATCCTAGGTATCTTAGTTTTTCATTGTTATAACTAAAGAGTGATTATATCTTTATATATTATTTTATAAATACTTTTAATTATAAATTAGATTTTAAAATACAGAGCAATATTTTAGAGAAAAAAAATATTATCAGCTTAGACACAATGCTCAATGTCAATAATAAAATACTACTTAACAAAAAACTGTGCATAGTAATGTACGTAAGGAATAATTGACAATGCGCTGTTGAATTATTTGAAAATAGTGCACACCCAAGGTGGTAATGCGGCACGACACAACATGGTTTTTTTTTATTATTGCATTTTGATTGACCATTAAAATATATATATATTTTTTTCATTAAAAAAGACACCAAGAACCACCAGACTAGAAGAATGTTCAGTCAATTGAATAATTGAAGAGCTCCGATGCAAAACCCTCTAAGTGCGCCTGACATGCTTTCTGCGAAATTAGCATTTTTTTATCAGACTCTTAATGGTTTCTGCCAACAAACTGGTATTTCTGAATGGCCTGAGGATGGGATTAAGCGGATTTAAAACTAAAGTATTTGATGAACGTATAATACGTGCCAAGATCATTCGATTAATACCATTATCTCAGTTTTGACGGAAGTGGCGTTTAGCGACTTTTGCATCTGAGCTCCTCAATTGTTTCCTTTAAAAATGTTTTAAATAGATTTTCTGTCCCCTAAAGCCATACAGAACACAAAGAAATAATTTGTTATTATTGTTTTAGACCAGTTACGATCACATACCAACAGTCCTACTCTTGCATTATGGATGTATGTGTCATTTTTCTCATTGGGATGGCAGCCAACATAAATAAATAACAAACGCCTACTGTCTTAGCTAATGCCGAAAAAATCCTATGCTTGACAGCAGCCTGCAACATCAATGTCAAATACTGGTTTGATAAAGTTTTAGAAGGTATAGAGATAAACTTAGGGCTAAGTGCCTTCTGCACAAGTCAAGACATTTGTCTAGTGAATTTATTTGATCTAAGTGAAGAGCAATGTCACAGGTTCAAATTTTTGGGAATGCATGTATTTAAAAACATATAGATTAAGTATGTTTGGATAGTAGATTATGGAAAAAATATTCATATTTGTATGCATTGCACTACATTTATTTTATTGAAAATGTTTATATTTTTAAACATTTTCTCTGTGCTGTTCTAGAGTCAGCTTTTCCTATCGTAAGAGAAAATAATCTAAGAAGTCACAGGCAAAGTATCAACACAAAAAGGTTTATTAACAAACTCTCTGTAAATTGTCTAAGGTACAAAGTGTGCGTACCCTGCGGTCAGGTCTGGGCGCCACTGACCTAGGTTAATACTGGTTTGTGTGACAGTGTGTCTGTTACCCCAGAGCTATTCATAAGCGTGACTAACAAAAGAAAAGTTCACTGCACTAACAATCAAATGACTCCCATACCAGCTTCCACTGTTTGCTGCAAAACACTTTTTTTTCAAATGCGTTCCCTCCATTCTTGCTAAGATGTGGTGTATGATGCATTCTGACAGCTTTGTCAAGCAAAAAAAGAGCTTGTGGCGAGCCCTGCTGTCTTACTGTCTTACACACCATTGTGACAAATCGGTTAACAAAGCTTGACGAACAGCCCCAGTGTCTGAACCAGGTTTGAAAAACATCCTGCCTTAGGTAATTTAACTTTAACATCGTTCATGCTGAAAAGTAGCTCAGATTGTGGATGAGGTTGTGTTTTTGAAGGGTAAAATGGTTAGCCTGATCTCTCGAGAATTCGTAACTATTTTATGAAGTGGCTAATTTGTATAAATTAAGATTTTAAATGGTACGGAAATGTTTATAAAAAATAAAAAATAACGAAGCCCCTCCCTTAACCTCTCCTGAAAACCAAATAGAGATGAAACTATGAAATTTTAACATCATGGTTATAATGACCGTGAATATCAATATTATCATGGTTTTGTGAACAATTTCTAGAAATGTATAAAAAAGTACTGATGCAAACCATATTTAAAATTGATTTTGGATGTAAGTGCACTTTTATTCGCATAAACATCAAAAAATTAACACTAAGTCTTTCCGCGCCATTGACGAGTTCACAAAAATGGAATTATCTCAGGTTTATGCTCAAAATGTTGTGTTTTTGAAGAAACCTACCCATATTTGAGAGGTGATTACAAGAAAACTAATAAAGGTAGGATGAAATGTTTTTTGTTTGTTTGTTTGACAGCAGAGAGTACATAAACATAAATTCACAAAATGTATCAATAAGTGATTTGAGCAGTTGGCCACATCCAGTGAAATTAATGGGTCTCTATGGGCATCTGTTGGTCGAAATGATTTAATTCCTAAACTGTAATTCTTTTATGTTTTTTTTTTATAAAAACAGATGGCTGAATTCAACACCTAACACCTATATAAATATCTAAAAACAATTTAAATCAAATTTAGATCATAATTTATGTGAATTTTCATAAAAAATTATATTTTTTAGGCAAGCTAATGGGGTAGTTGAGGAATTTAGTGATAAACAGGTACAAAAGTACTTCAAATCTCTCAAAAAACAGCTTTATTGTACACTACCTGACAAAAGTCTTGTTGCTTGTGTACAAATTGATATGATGTGCCGCTAAAATATATTTCTTATCAAAATTTTTTTCAAGGAATGGCTTATTTAATCCCAACAGCTTTTGTAATAATGTTTCAGTGCAAAACGAAACTGTCAAAAAGTATTCTAATATTCACAGCTTGGTAAAGGCCATTGAGTCAATTTTTGCAAAGACATAAGTCTTGTCGCCTTGTCATATAAGGTTCATCTGTGACTAATAATGGATCAATTAGGTCTCAGGTGTGTATAAAAAGACCCCTGGTACACTAGACCTTCACATTAACTGCAACTAGACCTCTGCAAACATGCCTAAGATTCACCCTGAGACTAAAGTTTTGATTATCAAGAGGCTGAAGACCAGATCCACTGTTGATGTGGCAGACACCTTCAATGTGTCTCAGAGTCAACTACAGAGGATAGAAAAAAGATTTGAAGACTAGAGACGTTTTTGACAAGCCCAGGTCAGGCAGACCCCGGAAGACAACTGCGTATGTCGGCTCGAAAATCCAAGGCCAGCCCATTTTCCACTGCAGCAGAGCTCCATGAGACCTGGTCACCTGAAATGCCTGTGTCAACCAGAACAGTTTGTCGGATTTTGTCTCGAAATGCCCTCCATGGTTGAATCAGTGCCCAGAAGCCAGCACTAAACAAAAGGCCCACAGCCTGCTAAAAGGATGGACGCTGGAAAAGCAGAAGGTGGATTTTTCAGTTGAATCTTCTGTTGAATTACACTACAGTCGCCGCACATATTGCAGGAGACCTACTGGAACCCGCATGGATCCGAGATTCACCCAGAAAATGGTGAAGTTTGGTGGCAGAAAAATCATGGTCTGGTTACATCCAGTATGGGGGTGTGCAAGAGATCTGCAGGGTGGAAGGCAACATCAAAAGTCTAAAATACCAAGATCTCTTAGCTACCTCTTATATTCCCAACCATAAAAGAGGCCAAATTCTGCCGCAGGATGGTGCTCCGTCGCATACTTCCATCTCCACATCAAAGTTCCTCAAGACGAAGAAGATCAAGATGCTCCAGGATTGGCCAGCCCAGTCACCAGACATGAACATCATTGAACATATGTGGGGTAGGATGAAAGAGGAAGCATGGAAGATGAAACCAAAGAATATTGATGAACTCTGGGAGGCATGCTTTCTTTGGTATTCCTGATGACTTCATCAATACATTGTATGAATCCTTGCCAAACCGCATGGATGCAGTCCTTCAAGCTCATGGAAGTCATACAAGATATTACATTTGGATCTCACAGCACCACTACTGAATTTGCTAAAAATATTTTTGTATTTGCAGTAAATTTGTTCAATTCTGTATAGGCAACAAAACTTTTGTCTTGCCAAAATTTGACATCTCTGTCTTTATTAAATGATAAAAAATATTTTTGTGAAACTAATTCATTTCAGTGCATTAAACATCATTTGGGAGGGTTTTAGATGTATGAGCTATTTCTAACACCAATTGATTAATTAAAAGTCAGGTTAATAGCAGGTGTTTCTACAAAATAGATAAGCGACAAGACTTTTGTCAGGTAGTGTATAGATGAGAAGTAAACAAAAATATGATATATTATTTGTATTATTGAAAATGTATATTTTTCTTACAATTATGCTTTCAATTTTGGGGTCATATAGACCCCAAGGGCCAGTAGTGTAAACAGAAAATGAGGAGCGTTTAAGGGTTAAATTAGTTGATGGTGAACTGGGGTTTTCCAGCCTTGACACTAGCACGGTTTAGCGGTAATTAAATTAATTAAATTTAAAAATTATGCGATAATACTAACAGTAGGACATTTTTATCACGGTTAACCATTAAACCAGTAATTGTTACATCTCTAAAACCAAACCACATTGATGGCTTAAAAGCATATCGTACAAAAACGTACATATAAGATTATACAAATTTATGCAAATTAGACCTCTTAAAAATACTCTGCAAACGGTAAAAGTTGGGTCAACTTAAAAAATACTTGGTTATGCCTTAAAATTAGATTTTTTAAACTTAAATTTGCTCACTTTAAGTTGAAAATGTTTAAATATTTGAGGTGTTTCCAATTGAAGGAATTTAAAAAAGTTATTTCACCTTAAATAAATAAAAAGTTTATTAAACCAATTGAGGCTTTCCCAGTGTAGTAGCAAATTGCAAAGAGATTGTGTTAGAATTTGTAAATTATTATGCTGGCAACCCCAGGATGGGATTTAATGTATTTGTTAAATGCACAAAAGTCATGTTGTGTAAAGATTCATTTTACCCTCACATGTATATGTAAATGTATATATTAGTGATGCACCGATGTATCGGCCTCCGATATTAATCGGCCGATTTTTGATGAATTTGAAACCATCGGCATATCGGCAATAGCACGAGAAAGGCCGATACCGATTGTTTATTAATTAACTGCATAAAGAAATCCATTATATGTAAAAAATGAGTTAATGTTGTTAATAAAATAAATGCTGAATAGCAAAAACCACCTTTGAAGGTTGTCATGCTATCATATTATATTTGTTTTAGCTTAATTTGTGCCTCTCTTATTATGTTGGTCAGTTGAATGTTAATTAGATCCAATCCATGTTTAGTAAAAATAATTTGATGCAGAAATAAACTAGCTAATAGACCAACTGTATAGTATTGTATACAAGTGTTTAATATCGGTATCGGCCAGAAGTTGTCTGTTTAAATCGGTATCGGCCCAAAAAATCCTATCGGTGCATCCCTAGTATATATGCCACCATTGGTTCACACATATAGAAGGCAGGATGCCTACAGTTAGCGTCTTGTAGAGAAGCAAGGGGACCTCGGGTCAAATTTGATGAGAATAAAACTAGCGCTACAGGCTAAAGCTAACCCCACCCCATGCCCTTCAGGCTACGACTGTACTCTTCCACCAAACTGCCGTAAATACCACTGTCTGTTTCTTCTTTATATGGCTGTAACTCATCCAAAGCATAGCAAGCCCATAATTATTTTGTTGACAAGAACATCTACTGTGTGATTTTATGAAATACAATCATAAATGGTTATCTGCATTAGTTTCAGTTGCACAGGCATGCATACTCTTCCTTTCTTAAGAAAAGTGTAAAAGTCACAATTTTAGTTTTACATTTGTTTGTTTGTAAGATTGAACTCAGAACCTTGAACTCCATTCATACCTGTATCTCCTTATTACATTGATACTTATTTCTCATAACGTACATAGCTGAGGGCTGATGACTGTTGAACACTGACAGAACACGCCAACTGTTATTTATTGCTACACATCACAGTACAGTGCTTCATAGCTTGTGTGTTTGTGTTTGTGTTTCAGTTCAGGCCTGGAGCTACAGTAATATGACTTAACATTCTTTTCCAAGCCAAAGTTTGTTTCATTTCTTCAGTTGACAGCTTTTGTATGATTCTGTAGATTACACAGTGTAACACAATAGTGTAGTATAAATTAAGTACATGCTGACTACTGCATGTTAACATTTATGTCTATTCATTGATCATCAACTTAAAATTAAAAATTGAAGCAGAAACCTTATCATGGATGTTTATTAACAAAGCAGAAGAAAACGGTACTTTCTCGGACAGGGATTAGCTTAAACCAGGACTAGGCCTTTGTTTAATTAGAAAATAGAACTAGTTTTAACAAACATGCCTTACTAAAAACATTACTTGTGTGCATTTTGAGGCAAAACAAAGGGCACTGATATATTTTAAGATATGTCAGTGCAAGCTGTTTTCAGTTTGGACAGCTCTTATATTTATTTTAGTCTAATCCCAGTCCAGGAAACCGCTCCTTTATGAAACTAGACAGGGCCGGCCCTTGGGGTTATGGGGCCCTAGGCGAGACCTTGAAAATGGGCCCCACTGGTGTAAAAAATTTCATAGCAATGCAATTTGACAAGTGAAATTAAAACAGTCAAAATGAAAATGTATATATTTAAGTGTAGAAGTTTTTATTAAGTGCAACATATTACGCAATGTAGTTAGTGCAACACCTGTGAGTCTAACTTTATCTTGGGAAGTTATAAAGTTTGGCGTGTTAATTGAGAATAGAAAGATATCATATGTAAATTTTGTAAAACTCCTCCATGTTTTGTAGTGTTTAAAGAGGAATTTGCAATATATTTGAAGACATTAAAAAGTATGAAAAGTCCTAAAGCAAGATATTTATGTAATTTAATACAGGATTTTGATTTAAGAATGTGAAATCCCCCTACTTCGCTGTTTATTTTCGATGTATTTTTTTTCTTTTCTTTTTATTTATGTATTTATTTATTTTTATTTTTTTACTACTGAAGATGAATGTTAATTTAGTCTTTGTGTGTAAATCTCAGTCTTGTTTTGTAATTCTCATAGTTATAAATCCCTTTTTGTATCTTCTTTCAAAGCTTTGAAAAAAAATAAGTTAGTGCAACAGAACTACAGTACTGCATGTATCAATACAAATATCATGGATTAATACAGAATAATTACTATAGGGTGATACAGTATTCTGTATACTGTTTTGGAACCATACTATAGTATATTTTTAGTATCTAAGAATTTTACTATACAGTTTACTGCAGCAAATTATATAGTATAATGGTCTTTTTTATGTGGGTTAATTTAGAAAGGGTGATGGACATTTTTCTAATGTTTTTAAATTAGCATAGGCATTAAACAATGTAAAGCAGAAAATACCTTTACCTTGTGATTGCTTTTCTTTCTCAGCTTTTCTCTTCAGCTCCTAAAAGGTATCGTTTTAATGCCATAGTTTGCCAAACCACTGCAACCTCACTAAAATAAGTCTTGAAAGATGTAACGTAAACATTGCGTTGTTATACGATACTACATTACACACGATAATACATATTTCATGCACAATGAGACACACCTCCGCAAGCGGCATCACGTCATTAACATTATGCAAAATAGCCCACTCTGTTCTTATTTTGCTAATTGCAAAGTTTTATGTCTTTACTTTTACTAAGGTTTTGTATTTATTATCATTTTACTGTAGATTGTTGTGTGGGGAATTTATCCTGTTGTTCAATCCGTGTGTTTTTTTGCACCTACCGTCTTTGTGATCCCTATTTTAATCAATAAGGTCCCTGTGCATGCAGCGCGTACTGCTGGCTGATCACGTATATGAGATTTGTGCAATGACAAAATAATTTATGCATGGAGGGCCCTCGTCTTGTCGCGGGTCCCCAGGCAATCGCCTGTATTGCCTGTTGGACGGGCAGGCAACCCTGAAACTAGACCCTAACCCAACCAAACTGATCCCGAGCACATTGTCCCGCCTCCCTACTCCCCCAGAAGCACGCACTCACATTGTACTTTGACCGATCCGAGCTCTCGGCACGCTTTGGTGATTAGGACGCAATTGTTTTGAGGAAAACAGAAAGTGAATAACACTGGAGCCCTTTTGTAATGTTAAGTCTGTGTTTTTTTATTCTGAGTCGTTTAGTCGCCCTCTTACATGCCGCATCATATTGCTTAGTTGATCTGTCGCGTATGCAGTTCAGACATTCACGTAACCCTGCTGCGTGCATCAGATGGTTTTCACGATGGCAGATGAAGGAGAGTAGTTGGGCAATTGACGTCTCTCCTTTTGAACCTTGCTTTGCGATCACACTGCGCCTAAACCCAAGTGAACCCTGCCTGAGCAAGCTGATTAACCAAACCGCGCCGGGGCATGGTACAGAGCGATCGCATTACTCAAACGAACCAGGCTTTGGGGGTCAAAGTGCTTGGGTGAGGGTTGGTTGGGATAATGTGAGCGCGCTCTAAATAAGGAGAATAATTGGAGAATATGAAGGGGGCAGAGCACTGAGCCTTGTGGGACCCCGGTGGCAAAGATAATGTGATTGGACAATCCCCTCCTTCAGATTGCTGACGATTTCAATTTCAAATATTATTTATGTCAGTAGCACAGTGCAAAAAAAGTTACACACCACTAATATCTACTAGGAAAAATAAATAAACAACAAACTGTAGAAACTTTCTTTTTAATCTACCCTAAATAAAAGATGTGGCAATAAAACTGTACGCAATGAAACAACCCTATCTGCTAAATCTTTTGGCATTCACAATACAGATGGCTGTTTGATAAGAATACAGATAATATCTCTACACTATCTTATTACTGTCACAAACTGACATGATAGTGAATGATATATGTGACCTTAGGGGTGATACAAAGACACTGTGTATATCTGTGTACATGTACTGTTAACCCTCATTTAGCTTTAACCCACACAAAACCTTGAAAATGTTTCTTTATTACTCAAGTGTTTTAGTTCAATGCACAAATAAACACCTTTTTTTATTAAAGTGTCACTTTCAGACAAAAACACGTAGAACTGATTGGCATGTGTAATTTAGACAATTGTCCATAATTGCACAAGCTGTTTTGAAGGAATCTTGCCGAAATCTCAGATGTATCTGATACACTGATAACTTATCTTTTAATCAAAATAGTCATGAGACACGCATCGATTTGAGGTCAAACAGTCTAATACACTCCCAGAATCGTATTCATTATCCTCAAGATGTTACTCAAATTCCACATTTATAGTTCAGATATGATACGAAACCCTGGGGCGTCTACTCATCTGTAGTTATCAATCAGCATATGTCAAAGAGAAAAGGCTGTTGACATATAACTTCTCTAATATATCCTCTGTGCATACATTATTAACACTTCTTAGAAAAATAGGATTTGGTTGGTTACGGGCAGGAAACGCAGGATGCTCCTTTATTCATATTTAAATAGTGGATTATGTTTTGGCATCAACTGAAATATTCTTCAAAAGAATGTTTAATATCTCTTTATTCAATGGCAGTGTTTTAAAGCATTCATTCACAAATACGTGTTTGAAAATTAGGCATTAGAATTTGGTTAAATTGCAATGGTGCATGCTGCATGTAAATGCATTTGCTTTTTACAAATGAAATTTGCTGTGCAAATGATACTAAATAACACAATTACATGCGGAAGATGAGAATGCAGAACGTTCAAGAGAAAGTTTTGGGTTTAGGGCTACTTTTGTGCACCGTTGCTCCCCTATGGCTTTCCTCTGGTAAACAACTAGTTAGGTGGAGTCTAAATGTATTTTGTATGTGTTTAAAAATCATACTGTCCAATAATGGGAAGGTTTTAAATAGGTGTCTATTATAACATATGAACTACTAGGGGCAAATACCTTAAAATAATTTGCGTTTTTCAGGCATGCACAGGATGACCTTTTGTTAAAATCCCCTGCAGGCGCTTTCTGTCAAGCGGTGTAATTTATTTCACCCTTTATGAATGATTTCTCAGCTTGACTGTAGTGCTTTTATGACGTTTTGATAACTGCATTACATACCTACAACTACATAAAATGACAGTCTTATTATAAATTCAAGGCATGACCCTCCTAATGTCAAATATTTTGGGTCAATAACTAAACTAAACCTGCCATTCTTCCTCTACTATGTTATGGTAAACAATACTGTACTTTAAATCAGTTTAATCTTTCAACTCTTTTATTATTGTTGAAAAATAGATTCAAACAGGATTTAAAATAACATACATAATGTAAAATAATATAAACAACATAAAAATCTTGTGTTTCTGCTAAAGCTAAGCTGCACTGTAAAAAAAAATGAGGCATGAAGTTAAAACAACTTGGTTTTGCAAGTCAGTTCAACCCACTATTTTAAGTTTTTAACTGCGATAAGTTGACATTGTTTAACTAAATTGTTTAACTCATTTTTTTAAAAGTTAAAGTAACATAAAAATATATGTTGATTGAAAAATTATGATGTTTGATGCCATATAAAAAGTGATTTTAATTATATTTTTGTTTATTTTTACAAGAAAGTGCAACAAATTGATAGTCAAATTAGTTGTCTTGCACACGTTTTGGAAGTAACCTTTCACAATGACTCAAGTGATCCCAAATTTTTAGTTTGATGCCGAAAAAGTGGCAATCCAGCGAACACCCCCCCCCCCCCAAAAAAATGACCCACAACTCCTTCCGTATGCACAGAACAATTAGTTTTGCATTATGTCACATAAGGAACACATTGTGCATGTCAGTAAGTGCTTTGTCAGCAATCGAGCATTTGAGCGTATAGGCGAAGCCAAGGAAGGTCATGTAGACAGCAGGGGGCGTGGCTGACAGTGGCCCCTCCCCCTTGCTGTGGGTGGGTGGGTGGATGGATAGATGGTCCTGATGTGGAATGTTGGACAGATGGGCTTGACAGAAAGACAACTGACCTCTCTTCACACCCCCTCTGGTCTGTTCTGTGCATGGGAAGAACAGATCTTAAGTTTGCCTCTCATTAAATGTCGATTATGGGAGTCAGACTGAGCGCATGGCAGCTTGTAACAAATGCTCTCTTGACCTGTGAAGGTCAAGCTCAAGAAAGAATAATAGAAAGACTTAGGAAATAAAAAAAACAAGATGTGGGTAAACTAAACGTATAAAGGAAGTAAGAGTATCTATAAATAAAAACCACAGAAGAAGAACACTATATGCTAAAAAAACTTTAGTTTAGTTTCATGTGTTCACATGAAACTCTCTTATGCTCACCCGAAACCTTCATGTGTAGATTTTTGCGTGCTCACGTAAAAACTTTTGCGTGCGGAGAGTAAACTTTTTGTTTTGCTCCATGTCCCCTTAGACTCTAAGGCTTAGAGGCTCTGTAATTATTAAAATGTTACACATTTTTGACCAACATATAAGTAGCCCAAGAGATATTGTTGTCCTGCAAAAGTTTGTTGACATGTGTGGGTGTGCTTGTAGCCGAGCATGTGTGCGCATGTATATCACAGACTTGTTTTAGTATGTGTGTAACAGATGGTCCAAAACATGGAGGAATCACCTCCTGTTGAGTCTCTATTGACTCTTATGGAATATTAACATTCTGCTAGTCAGTGTTAACAGAATGTTGGTTGGTCAGAATGGAAGAAAAAACATATCTATACAAAATCTATACAAAAAACATATGTCTATACATACAAGTAAAACTAACTCTAGAGATGCTTCTCATCCAATGAGATTAAAGTATCAGAATTGTTATATAATAGCCACTGGTGAATTTGGCTTATATTAAATATATATCTATAATTTTCACACTGTATTTTCTTAATAAGCAGAATACTGAATTTTTTTTGATAGATGAAGCAGGACAGAAGTAAAATGGCCCTTAAATGGCCTTATCAGCCTATCTTGCATAACAACTAATCGCAACTAATCGTTTGCAGAATAAAAGTTTTGTTTACATCATATATGTGTGTATTGTGTATAATAATTATGTATATATTAATACACACATGCATGTATAATTTTAAGAAACAAATTATATATATTAAATATTAATATTATGTATAATAGCAATTCTATATAAATATAAAAATGTATATACAGATGAAAATATTTTTACAGAATATACTTGCATATGTTTTATTACAGTTTACATTAAAGGTCGACCGATAGTGGATTTTATAGATACCGATAATTAGGTTGGTCGGTACTTGCCGATAACCGATTAATCAGCCGATAGTTTTTTAAAATGGATACAGGATAAAAACAAACATAATTAAAACAGGGCTAAAATCTATTACAAAATTACATAAATACCATGAAAATGTGTTTAATGAAATAAATGTATAAATAAAAATATTATTATATTAATGAGTATTAGTGCTGCCTCACGATTAGTCCTGACCACTGATCTATATAAATGACTGGATTGCGCATGACGTCACACTTGTGAAGCCACCGCGCCGCCATGTTGGTATACCCAAACGTTCTATTAAATCAATGGACGTTATCAGATTTTAATGATAAAACATCACTTTACTCGTCTTCGTTTTTATATGTGAAGTTACCCTGTACATTATTACAACACAAACGTCCAAAGCATGTAAATAGTTATTTACTGAAAGTTGTACATTTTGCTTTTTAATCAGTTATTATACATTCATCTTTATTACAGTATCAGATCAGCAGACAGACTGCAGCATATTTAGTATTAAAAGGTGCACATTCTGAAATCTAAATAAATAATCATGCGTTGTACCATATATGCATGCAATAATTTGCTAGTTTTGTAATTATGTTATCTTTTATTCTGCAAACGATTAATCGCGACTAATGAGTATTGAATTACATAAATTTATATTATATGTGCAGTAGGGATGTTCATATCAGTTAATTTTCCCAACAGACAACCGCAGCTTATGAACCGAACATTAACCGTTAACCGTTATTAACAGATTTTAATATTAAGATGTCATTGAGTAAAAATACAGTTGACGGTTGTGTGTGACCTAGTTAAAACAAAACATTTAATTTGAACGTGCCAACAGCAGCAACAGATCAACAACAGAACCAGGATTCATACATTATCAGATATTCACGCAACATTACCTTATTAAAAAGCACGCGATCGGTCCAGAGGATTAATATCCAAAAAGGGCAGATTGTCTCCGTTTCATCTACCACAGTTTTCATTTCTAAAGCAGGACGCTTTTCAAAAAGATTTGCTTTTGCGTCGTCTTTCTCCGTTTGTGCAAAAAAGAGATGTTTATGATCAGGGTCAGAGGCCATCAGCGAAGGCGTCTCCATTCAGCTTCCAAACAAATGATTACTTTATCAGACCATCAGGGCAGCAATAATTTGTGTCATTTACAGGACATTCACAAATAAAGAAAGAAAAATGGCAAAATGTCTGTCGGCTGATGAGGACATGCATCGTGCGTTAACAAATATTTTTTTCTTTTAACTGATAATGTTAATCGGCCATAAATTCTTACCTTCGGTTAACGGTTAAACGGTCAATGTGAACATCCCTAATTTGCAGTCTAGTACTTTATTTGCTTCTGTTTTAACACTTAATGATTATCTAATCAAAATAACAAAATATGTATTCCATTGATGATTAAAAAGAACTAAAATCAGATTTTGATTTGTTGGATATGTTCATGTAGCCAACAGCTGATTATAGATCGCTTTCTCTTGTTTATTAACTGACAATATGCAGCTTAGCCAGCTAAATCATGGATAAACCAGCTGGATATAAACTTACACAAATTAATGGTAACAATCATGACATTAAACATTTGGGTTGGATTTATCTGCATGTAGTTTTGTGTAAATCTTTGAGGTTCTACTAAAATTAGCATCCTGTCAGCCTTAAACTTGCATTATCTGCTAATGTGGCATCTAGTTAGCAAATGTATTACTTTATAATGATATGAAGCAACAGACACAACTCGGAACAACTATTGGCATAGATTTTTGCCAATAGCCGATTGTTCCACCAATGAACTATCGGTGCCGATTAATCAGCAAATCCGATTAATCGGTCTACCTCTAATATACATAATTATAATTCAGAGAACACACACATACATGATGTAAACAAAAACTTTTATTCTGCAAACGATTGGTTGTTATGCAGCCCTACTAGATTTCAGAGTCATACAGTATGTAGTGAAGGCGATTCAGGTCATTTGCTGTCTGCTACTCTGTAGGTGCATAATTTCCAGTAAGAACGAGACTTAAGGTTCTGTATGTAGAGCAAAACTCAGGGGAAGTGAGACAAGAAAAATTGAGATTGTTCAAGAATGTGAGAATTAGTGCTTAGTACAGTATGCTGAAAATAGTAAGCCAGAGTTGTCTAGTTCATGCAGACAACTTTTTCTTTTTAAGCTAATGTTAAGCACATTCCTTTGCACCAGCAGAAGACTTTGTAATAGTTCTCTTGAAGACACATGGAGGACGAACGTTTCTGCAGCAGTTTATAAATGTATAAACCTAAATGGTCATACAATAATTTTATCACTATGCATTGAAGCATTATTATCTACTCAAATTCATTATAATGAAGTAATTTATCCTAGTATTCTTTACATATGCTCTTGTATATGTATATACATCCTTTTGTATATGCATATATCTATGTGTATATGTGTGCGTGTGTATAAGTACAAGTATATGTGTATGTATTAGAGCTGTCAAAAGATTAATCGCAATCAATTGAATACAAAATAAAAGTTTGTGTTTGCATAATATATTTGCCTGTGTATTATGTGTAATTATTATGTATATATAAATACACACATACATGTATAAATTTAAGAAAAAATTTATTTATGTAAATTTTTTTATTTACAAATAATATTAAATATATCAAAATTTAAATAAATATTTAAATATGTAAATTTTTCTTAAATATATGTGTATTTAAATATACAAAATAATTATACACAGTGCACACACATATATTATGCAAAAACAAACTTTTATTTTGTATGCAATTAATTGCAATTAAAGGGACAGTTCATCCAAGAATGAAAAGAATGTCATTAATGATACAAATACATTTTTGTCTAAAAATAACAAAAATTACGACTTTATTCAGCATTGTCTTCTCTTCCGCGTCTGTTGTGAAGCGCATGCGTGACTGCAGTGACGTGATGATGTACGACGCGGCTGACGTGTTATCTGGTGCGCCACAGCTGTTTTTTTTTGTGCGCCTAGGCTCCGTTTACAGGCTGAGGGAGACATACGCTTTAAGTTTGAAAAAAAACTTTGCAAACATGTCTGAGGAAGACAAGACAATGCTGAATAAAGTCGTAATTTTTATATTTTTGGACCAAAATGTATTTTTGATGCTTCAACACATTCTAACTGACCCACTGATGTCACATGGACCAATTTGATGATGTTTTTATTACCTTTCTGAACATGGACAGTATAACGTACGTAGATTTTCAATGAAGGGTCAACAAGCTCTCGGACTAAATCTAAAGCATCTTAAACTGTTATCCGAAGATGAAAGGTTATTATTATTATAAGGTTACTGCCCCAGTGATGACTAGGGACCATTTGGGGATCATTGTTTTCGTGACAGTGTAGTGTACGTTACAATAAAGAATAAGCATGTAAATTGGGATACAGCCATAAACATCACAATATACAGTAGGATGCCAAGATGAGATCTCAGACTGTGCTTAGATTTGCCAAGATGTCAAAATAAACAATCAGACATTTATCAAAGTGTCTGTATTTTATATTTTTAAAGCAAAGCATCATTTGAGAACTCCTTTTAAGTGTTGTGAGTTATGTAGGAGCAGCTCCCCAACAATACAAACTTCCTCTGAGCTATTATCATACGGACAGCCATAAGTTTAAAGCTATTTTCCCACTCAACCATCTGTTGGCTACATATGGCCCACAGCCTAGCTATGCGTATGTGTGTGTGCATGCATTATGTGCCAACTGAAGTGAAGAAATCAAGTTCAGTATGTAGACAAGCATTCAGCTCCTCCACGCTTGCCTGTTGCCCTCCCAACCCCGATCCTCTGGAAGAGACCTTGCTCTTCTGCCAAGAGATTGAGACCGTGTGCAGTCGAGATGGTGCCCGGCCAGGCACGGCCCCCTAGGGCCCTCCCAGAGAAACCCTTTGGGTTACATCAATTGTTTGGCCCCATTGATCCCTGACTGGCCATATTGTGGCTCTGTGGGATGTCACAAAGGCAACAGACCGCTTTGTCTCACACTCCAAATGAAGAAGTTCCCTGAAAAGCAGAAATGTGAGTTTGGGGATGTCAGAGGTCAGACTGAGGATGTGCATGTTTGTCTGTGTATTTTGGGCCTAGCTATACATTGGGCTGACACGATTGCTGATAAATGTCATAAGTATAAAGCTAAATCCTGAAAAATGTCCTTTCACGGCTGCCATGAAAGAAAAGTCATTCATAAAGTGAAAATAAAGATGTGACCCTGGACCACAAAATCAGTCTTAAGTCGCACAGGTTTATTTGTAGCAATGGCCAACAATACAATATAGGTTGAAATGATTGATTTTTTATGCCAAAAATGTATATATACTCTACAAACTTTATTTTTGTGAGTTGATGAAGTTGCTAAGGACGTCATTTGGGCAACTTTAAGGCGATTTTCTCAATAATAATATTTTTTTGCACCCGCCGATTTCAGATTTTCAAACAGTTGTATCTCTGCCAAATATTATCCTATCCTAACAAAATTTCAATTTTAACCCTTATGAATGGTTTTGTGGTCCAGGGTCACATACTGTATGTTTAAAACCGGACTGTGAAATCTGATTGGACGACTCACATATAAGTCATTGTCAACTGACCATAATTGCATAATTATGAGATAAGGAGTTAAACATTAAAGTTTTAATTTGATTTTAATCTTTGACATGATCTTACTCAGTTAGTATTAAAGATATGAAGGTTATATTCTCACAGAATGTTCTTTACATTATTTAGGATGATTTTATGTAAAAAAAAAAAGGATTTTCACAGAGTCACGTTTATTTAACAATGGTGACTGTTTGCGTATTCGAGAAATGTGTTGAGTTAATGTGTTACAGTAATATATCACAATTAAAAAGCTTTTAGGTGTTTTCCAAGAGTCAAATATTAAGGTTTTTGTTAGCATTTAAGCTTAATAAAAGTCAAAACAAAGTGATGGATAGACAAAAATGTTCTATCCGTTTAAGGACGCAAATCTTTTGGATAAGGTAAAACAATGAGAAGCATGCTACTGCAAGACCTGTTAGTTCCTGTCGTCAAAATACAATATTTTGTAAGTCTAATAAAAATGAGATTTGGCATTCCTTTAGAACGCCAAGCAAGCCAATTTCAATATTTATTGAGTGATTACAGCACCTGATTCAAGTATTTAATGAGTAAATACAGAATGATGGCAATTTCAGACAGTGAAGCACAATCAGCTTGAATCCACAAACTGTTCATTCAATAAACTTTGCTTTACTGAGATTAAAAAACAGCTTGCCCAAATATCCCATAAACATCTGAGCATGTGTACTGGAATACACATCACAACATCCATAATCTCCAAACTAAACTGGATGCAGGCTCTTCAATAATAAAACATCTGTTTATGAATCCTTTAATAGACAATAGTTGTCAGAATCCTGCCGGATCCTGTTGGTATTTTAGTCTAGTTTAGCATGGCAGGGTTCTGACAGTACATATGTTCTATGTGGGAAGTGTGTGGTTGTAGTATTGGTTTATTTCGACCACGCATTTCCCGGGTCTCGTCACTTTTTCCCCGATCCCTTACTCGTGATTATTTTCAGCTGTATGTAATTTACTTTCTCCCTATTTAAGAGTCCTTGTGTTTGTTGTCTGGTGCACGTTCGTCTTGTTTCATGCCTTGTCCCATGCTTGTTTCTTGCCCTGTCGGTTCCAGTAAGTTTTGTATTTATTTAAGTATTGATCTGTTTAATGTGTTGAAAGTCATTGTTAGTTTTTGTTAAGTTTAGTGTTAGTTTAGTGTTGTCTTCCCTTGTCTTGTTTTGCCCCCTCGTGGGTTTTGTTTTCCTGGTTTTTCCCCTGTTTTATAATAAATTCCCTTTTTGTTACGTCCGCATCTGGGTTCGTGTTTTGTGTTTACCCATTTCCTGACAATAGTGTCTTTTATAATCACATTACCTGTTAAATTGTCGAGAATTGGGTTTGCATAATTCCTGCACAATTCCTGACATTTAACTACATCAAAATTTCTTTTAGCACACAAACCTATTAGACTTTTTTAGATTAATTTATATAGAATATTGCATATTTAAGTGTAAATCTATTTCTTTTTATCAGTTCTGTAAAATAAATATGCACAAAACTCCACTCCCAAAAAGCCTTGTAATGACCTTAAATAACACATCCACTTTAATTAACATTAGTAGTGATATAGCACAGAGAAAATCACTCCTAAAAACTGAAATCCTGAGCTGTCGGCTTTCATAAAAAATGTTTTTATGAATCAGCTGTGACCTGTTATTGTCCCTCTTCTCTATCAATCGCATCAGCTTTAAAAGCAAAAAAGGACTTTGATAAAAAGCAGTGCATGCACTGTAAAAAAATATACAGCATTTTTGTCAAATAAATACATATTTTATGTTGATTTAACTTAAAAATTTAATTTAAACAATTTCAACTTGAATTTTTAAGTTATGTCAACTTTTTTTAAAGTCAAAACTTAAAATAGTAGGTTGAATTGACTTGCAAAACAAGTTGTTTTAACTTCATGCTTCATGCTGCATTTATTTACAGTGTGTATAAAATGTATATACACATGATTGGAGTAAAGACATTACTGGAGTAAAGAGAAAAAACCCTAAAAAGCTATAAATGCCTTATAATGGATAATGGACAGCCAGCCAATCATTATCTTCATTTTATACACTGTAAAAAAGTTAAAACAACTTGGTTTTGCTAGTCCATTTAACCAATAATTGTAAGTTTTGACTTCTCATAAGTTGATATAACTTATAAAAACAAGTTAACATTGTTTAACTTAATTCGTTAAGTTAAAGTAACAAATATGATTTAGTTTGAAATAATTTTTACAGTTTTTATTTTAAAGCATACACTGTTACTTGCTAAATGAATATTAATTGACATAAAGATTGATTTAAGTAAAATGCGTTTCTTATAAAAAGACTACAGGGTGATTTAAGATGCATGACGCTATGCATTTGATTGGATAATTGGAAAACAGTCCCATTGTTATAGTTTATACATGACTGCTGAATGAGTCAACCAATCCGAAACAAGTTCTATTATAAAGATGTTATAAAGATTACTATTATACTGTTTATATTAGGGATGCACCGAATCCAGGATTTGGATTCGGCCGAATACTGGGCTTTTTGACGGGGTTCGGATTCGGCCGAATCCTAGATTTTTTTTCCACCGAACCGAACCCTAGGCTTGCGCTACGCTGGTCGACGTAACGCGGCCGTTGATTACACACATCGGGTGCTGACTTGGAGATGAGCTTTTTCTTTCGGTGAGCCTTAGGGGCTGGACACACCAAAACTTTTAAACACAGCTGAAAACGCCTTGAGGACGCCAAATGCCAGCTGTTTTTCAGCCGAGCGCTTGGTAGCTGTGATGCTTCAGCTGTGAGCCGGTTGGTTGCTGTGGTAATCTCCCGCCCCTCCTCCACTGTAATTGGACGGCCGTGTGAAACCTGACATTGACGAGCGGAGCTTCTCACTCAAAGTTAAATATAGTTTTCAGCGCGGAGCTGCTTGCTTATTGTAAAAACGAGCGTGTCGCAACGCATCGCTTTCATTATGCATAGGCTTATGGTAATTGTCAAAATAGTTTTTCCAACTTGCCATCCTGGCATAATGTACAGTTAAAATTAAATAAAATGAAAAATACACTGCTGTGGACGTTGTTTACTTCATTAATGTGTTTTACTGTGTTAATGGAATAAGGATGCGAGTAGGATTCGGTATTCGGTTTCGGATTCGGCCGAATCTTAAACGGCGGATTCGGGATTCGGCCGAACCTAAAAAATCTGGATTCGGTGCATCCCTAGTTTATATTGTCCACTACCACCCTGTGATGTTTACCTTTTCACAGCTAACACATCTCAAAATAAGAAGCGCATCACCAACAAAGAGTTAAAAGCCATATTTTCTCAAGCAACACCCTTCCAAGCTACCTTGAGTTCACCTCACGCTGGAATTTTCCGAACACACGCAAACACAGACGCAGCCTTGAAAAGTACATACTGATGAATCTCTTTGCCCTTAAATATCCAAGCAATGAGTCTTTTATGATTTATGTTATTACTCTTTACAAAGACACCAATAAAACTGTAGCTGGCGAGTATCCAGGATAAAAAAAAACGTTTAGCTGAAGGGGTTCAGGTGGGATTTATAGAGCTAATGGTATATCTTCAGATCGGTTTACGCTTCGAAGTCTACGACTAGCCTAAGGTTGAGTAATTATGTTAAGCACAATATAGGAGTTATAAAGAAAGAAACGTTTCTGTTTATGACACATAACTGGCAACTGAAAGCTCATTTGCGCAGAAATGAGGCCTCAATATCCCTTGAGCTGCATATTAGCTGCGTAGCTGTCACAAAATGCATGTTTATAGGAGTCGAAATGTCAACTTTTTTCGGTTTGACACGTATACAACCACATTTCAGCACATGCAGTGTTCGTTGTAGAAATGAAAATTACATTTGGAGTGGTTCTTTTACACATGCTAACTGTATAGATGCTTGGGCATTGCTATCTGGTTGCTAGGCTGTTTTTGATGGTTGCTAAGGTTCAGGGTTCCCACGGGTCCTTGAAATCCTTGAAAGTTTATGAATCTGGGGGGGGGGGGGAATTCAAGGCCCTGGGGCGTTTTTGAAAATATACATACATAGATACAGGTCATTGAAAGGGCTTGAATCTATTTTATGTGAGAAGTTTTCTAGACAAAAATCCTTATGATTCCATGTGTAGTGTAGGATAATATCATAAAAATCCTAGACTTTTTAAGCACACGTGCTAAACTGTTTGCCTTAAACGCTTATATCTTCTGTATGTGAATGTTGATTTATGTAACTTTTGTTCCCTGAGAAGGGAACGAGATGCTGCGTCTCCCTTGCCATACTTCCTGCGTCCCTGTTATGCCGTCTTTGGCAATATTTCAGATAGCGATATACTTCCTGGCTCCCGCGTCACCCTGTCTTTGTCGTTAAGCCTCACCATTGGTTGAATTTGATATACACATTCAGACACACTTACCCCTGGAGGCGTCCCCAAAGTGTCCCCACAGCATGGGCGGCGCTAGAGGTGGGCTAGCGGGGCTTGAGCCCCGGACCTATTTTGTAAAGCCCCGATTGTTATAATATGGGCGTCACTAATTTTAATCTGTTAAAATATTTTCAATTACAGCCGAACTGTAATCTCTCGTCAAGAACTGTCAACTTGCTCGTTTGATTATTTATGTAAACGGTTAAAAAGGCGTGTTATAGACCTTTCTTTTCCCTTCCAAAGCGCGTGAGAGGTAGCGCGTTTTTCGTTGCTACGCAACCATGAGCGCGCTCTCCGTGACGGCGAGTAAACTGAATGCGTGATCGGATTTAAATTGCTCATATGCACCACACGTCAATCATATCATTGCCACCATGCAATCAGTTAATCTTGTCGGGACTTTGGAGTTTTCGTCTAGAGAAGATGTTACTCTGTCTGTGGGGTTACTCAGCTGTTACTCAAAGAGCTGCGCGGGGTTATTTCACGCCAAGTCACAGCTTATAGCAACACCTCATATACTGTAGAGATGGAGATGTAACACATACTAAACCACGGATTAAAAATAGAGTCATCAGTGCCCAGGTTAAGAAAAGAGGAAAGTTTAGGAGAAAGGTGCAAAAAAAAGACTGTATGCTATGAAGCTCACTCATCTCAATATAAGAATTGTATGAATTATATATCATTATTTTGCTTGCTGTGTCTGTGCTTAAGTTACTCATAGAGCAGTAGCCTTATTCAGTTTTACAGAGATTGAACATAACCAAGTCAAGTCTGTAACTTAAAAAATCCTAAATAAATCAAAACAGAAACACTACCTGGTTGCAGAAAATGTATTATCATTAATACATTCATACTCAGGAATTTAACGTGTTAGTTTAGTGCCAAATTTTAATATAAAGTTATTTAAGATAAGGTTAAGAAAATATTTATACTGTTAAATATACAGTGCAATATAAACAGTGCTTTCTGTGGTAAATAATAGAAAAATATGTAATTTACAGAAATATTGTGTATTTTATGTTAAAATAGCTCTGCAGCCCTGCAACGAGATGTCAATCTTGGGTTTGAGATCCAGGAACATATCCTGGATGAAATTTGTATTTATCCTGGATGAATTAAGAGATGAGTGTGAAAGAATGTTTATTTTTATGACATTAAAAAGAAATCCAACAAGAAAAAATTAAGATGTATATTAAAGAGAGAACAGTTGTGGATAAAATAAAGGAACAATGAATTAAGTGGAGAGTTAAAAAATAGTCGATATGTTAAAAAAAAACTGTTGGCCCCCCTTTGACTTACATTAGTCAAAGTCATGGGGGAGTAGTGTTAGGGTTACCAATATTTTTCAAAATATATTATTTTGTGTTCTGCAGAAGTCATACAGATTTAAAAAAACAATTAGTGGAGAAAAAGATGACAGAATTTTCATTTTGAGGTGAACAACTACTTTGATATCAGTGTAAAGTGTTCTCAGTTTAAAGGGGACAAAGAATGAAAAACCATTCTTACCTTGTCTTTGTTGAATAATGGTAGTCTACCCGCATTCACAAACATACAAAAAGTGCTAGACATGCTAAACATCTCAGTCTCATAGAAATTCCTCTTTTAGAAATGTCAGCCAGAAAACGGTCCAATCTGAAAAACTGATGCTTATGACATCACAGGCATCTAACTGCTCCTCCACTTTAAAATAATTGGCTAAATTTTTTGAGTGGCAGCAAAGTCAGCCAATCAGTAATGAGATTGCAAGTTAAGCCAGTAGGGGGAGCCAAATAGGTGCAAAACCACTTGTTTAAAATCCCCCACCCTAATAGAGCTATCTGAGAGAGGTTTTTAGGGAGCTTCTAAGGCATTACAGACCCAAACAAAAACATTTTTGTCTACATGTCACATCACAGAACAAGGATAAATACCCCGTTCAATCATTCTATGTCACCTTTAACTCAGTGGAACATTGTTATTTTAATGAGGACTATTAAAAAGTTAATCTGGCAAAAAATAATACCACTTAGAAAACGTTAATCATGTTTAAACTATTAAAAGTGTATTTTTTACACATGCTAGGATGTCTTTGGGCTAAGCCCCGGATATCCACTGACCCTAGTACCGCCCCTACCACAGTGACGCAGCACGAGTTCCCTCGAAATGGAACTGTAACAATTTATCTTAAAAGGTAACACGATGTAACCTTGCTCTCACATGAAATGTGTCCCCACATTTAGTCCTTGAATTTTAGGGAATTGGACCTGGAAAGTCCTTGAAAGGTCCTTGAATTTAAAGTTAACTAAGGTGTGGGAACCCTGATCATACATATCAAAAAGGACTCTCAAATGTGTTACGAGTCTTCTGAGTTATGAAAGTTTAACCTCTGAACCATTATTATCCTGTTTAGTATGTGACATCTCAACATGGTTCTCTGATATGAGCCCTTATATTGTATTGTCAAAATCTTCTTGTATGCTCTTACTTCAAATGTCTTTCTTTCTCGATGTATGTTGTCAAGACAGATCTTCTCTTCTCAACCCTGCGGTGCCCGGGAACCGTACAAGTCGTCACAGGTTTGTTAATTAGAGACAAGCCGAGCCCTTAGGTGGGACACCAAGAACGAGGTTCACAGTAGCCATTACCTTATTTGAACCAACTTACAATGGAGATGGGCTGCAAGCTTTAGGTTCACAGGCATGCATGTAAAATCATATACTGAAATTATGACCACACTGTCAGACAAATAGTCATTTGGTCAGTATTCTGGGTCCTAATATGTACCATTGGGTACAGATATGTATACATTTGGTACCAATGCGTACATTTGAGGCACTCTTTGGTAGCAATATGTACTTTTGAGGTGCAATGGTGTCTTTTCTTAAAAAGGATACTGCATCAGTTAAAAGTAGGGACCATTTTTTTTCTTATAAGGTTGGCTTTGACTTCGAGAAAAGCTAAATGTTACAAATTTGACAGCATGTTGACATTAAAATGAGAAAAGTGCAATAAAATAATAGCTTCTTATACGTTTGATTTCTTAATTATGTAAAGGTATTCATCCCAAAACTAATTGGCCACCCAGGTTTTATTAGTTAGGGCTGTTTTTCCACACACGTGGATGTCGTCCTTTTGCCAACAGTCCGGTCTTTATCCTGACACATACCAGAGTTACCATGGAGAGCTGCCAAAGACCCAGAAAACAAAAACAAGGGTGCAAGTGAGACCTCATTTGATTTGCCTTTTTTAAGGAAAAGCAAAACTAAATAAATCTATTGATGTGTTGTTTTTGCAAACATGAGAATTCCTTCTAAAATCTTATAATATGTAATAATTTCCAAAAAAGAAATCCCATACATTTACATTTATGCATTCATCGAAAGCGACTTGCTGTGCATCCAAATTTTAAAGAACAAACTTAGATGATTTTGCATGGCTGGTGGTCTTAGACTTCCTTAGGTCTTTTTGCTTATTAGATTAAATTAAACCAGGAACAAAAGCTTGCAGGAATTTTCCTTGCAAGTTTCAGACAACCAAACAGAGATGGATGAGCCAGAAACCCGCCTCATAATTGCGTAAGTTAATTAGAGAAATGACATAATCCGGTCACCCCAAGACCCCATAAAGTTTCAACTTAACCAGGTCACCATTATTCCTGCTAGCAAGCTGAAAACTTTAGAGGAAAGCAACAACAAGCAGATCTGTAATTTGATTGGGCGACGGGTCCATATGGCACCCTGCACGTTTCTTCTCTCTACGGCGATGACACCATTGGTCAATCAGAACACAGCAAACCTTGTCCAAATGCCAAACAACCTCCTCAAGCCCATAAAACATACATGACGAATCTGGTTAGGGAATAAAAGATGACGGGAACAATACTGGGTGGAAAACCCAAGGATTGGCGAGGGGGAGAAAGGGGGACCACAAAAACTATAGTGTCCCACTATGGGACGCACACAAAAAGGACAGCACCTCTTTTCTGCCCCACACGACTGAATGGGCAAGATAAGGGAATTTTTAACTACAGAGACGGACTGCGATTGTTGGGTTTTCAGCGCGCTGGCATTATGCATATGTGTTTGAGAGTTTAGGCTTATAATGCAGCACTTTGTTTGACAAGACTTACTCTTTTTGGCCTAAACTCGGTCTTTTCTGTGTGTGTATTGTGATGCAAGGCATTAGCCCGGCTTGCCTGTGCAAAGACACGGAGGTCAAGGTCTAACCGTCACAGCCTCTGAGATCTTACACATAAACAAGCTCAGAAACACTAATCATTTAAAATACAGAGGCATGGCCTTTAATAGGGAACTGTCAGTTTAAAGCGTCTTTTATTTTAGATTTGTTTATTTTTGTTAGTTTTTTCCAAAATCCCAAAAAATGGCTAAAAAATGATGTACTGAAATATATTTTTAAAATATGTTTACAAAAATAAATTTTTCACCAATATATTTTTGGCGCCATTTTTTATATATTTGAAATATATTTCAAAAATAAATATATTTTAAAGCATATTAACGTTGCATTTGAAGAAAAAATTGTATGTTACAAAATTGTAAACAGATTTGTATAATTTTATATTTAATACATACTTTTACATTTTATAATTATACTTTATGGGCCCTATCTTGCACCCAGCGCAATTGACTTTGTCAGTGACGCATGTATCATTCCTATTTTGCACCGGCGCACAGCGGGTTTTTCCCTCCACAGACGCACGTCGGCAAACTAGGGAATGAACTTGCGCTCCCTGGGCGGTTCAGCGCAAAAAAAGAGGCGTGTTCCGGCGCAAACCATCCCTGATGCTATTTTGCAGTTTCAAAAAACAATTGCTCCACTGACCAGAAAAAAAAGTTTAAAGTCAGTGGTGCATTTGCGCGTGGTTCATTATGCTATTTTAAGGGCGCATGCTTGACCATAATGTATAGCTTGCACAACGCGCATACACTTTGCATCTAATCTACACAGATGCAACAGTTATTTTTGCAAATCATAAATTGTTACACTTAAAAATATTAATACACGAGATAAGGGGAATCATAGTGGTGAGCATTGTGGTGATAGTTTTTATTTATTGTGTGGCTGCGTTAAAAAATTCTCATGCAAATAACGATTAAAATATTTTCATAAGTTTGTTGTGTGGCTGTATTACGTTTGTTTTATGTAAATAATAATTAAAATGTTTTCATAAGAAACCTTAATGTATATGAACTTGATTTGATTTTGAGTACTTTGGGGTTTCTTGGGTCCGATTTCAAAGCCCCCAAACCCTTTCAGCGGTGAGGGTGGACACAGCGATGTCCTCTGCTGGCATCTGTGTAGAGGCAGATCCACCTCCTGTTACACGGCATGCCCGATTTATGCTGTCAAGCTTGGGATTCCCCCGTCTCCTGACATCATTGTAGCGCTTGGCGCAACGATGGGGATGCCAGCTGATGAGACTGTGGCTATTTCCTCTCACACCTGTTTAACCTACGCTGATTTGGGCGGGTTTCTCCTATCCCCATAAAACAACTTCTCTGTCTTTGACTGCTCTGACAAGAACGTCGGTCTCCTCGGCTGTGTAAGAATTTTGATTGATCCTGACCAAAAGGTCAGCCCTTCCTGGGAACACAGCATGGATGCCCGAGAGTGCAGTGTGTGTGCCCTGTAGGTGCCTGAGGCAGCAAGGACATCAAAAGAGAACTTTTTTGCAACACAACAAGTTTTCCTCCAGGACTCACGGCAGGGGACCAAGACCCCCAAAACACCCCTCTCGGGAACCAGAACTTTATCTCGAATACAGGAGACTCCCTGGAGAGTTACACTTGATTTTCAAACACCACATCTCCATACAACAACAGGATTCAATGTTAATCTATGACAATAAACAAGTAAACTTAACCTAATGTTGGGAGACAACTCCTACCTTAGAGATGTTGACCAATCACCCACTGTATGTATATTAGGCAACACCCCTGAATTTTACAACAACCAATCAGTAGCAAACTCCTATATGCTTTGTCTCTCTGGATATTTAAGGGAATGATGTAAAATGGTTCAGTGGGTCTTTCTGTTCATGGAAGTTCACCCCCATGATGCTGTATCTTTGATACAGCATCATGTATTTTATTTTACCTTGAGAAATCTGTAACCAGATATTCATCACTTGCCAGGTATGCATTATTCTCATTTGATTATATTTGTTTTCTCGTATTTGAATTGGAATGTGAATTGGCTTCTGAATTATGTTTTACCTACCTGGTTAATAAATTGTTATATTTGATTTTATTCTGTGTTGCTCGGTAAATGTTGACACTGCAAGTAATATCGTTGTATCCGTAGTTACCGTAAGGACTGAAATCAGGCTAGGATCGGCCCAATCCCAGTTAGACAGTGAATAATACATCAGCTGAGGATTTGAGAGATACGACTAGCAATTGGCGTTAGTTTAAGTGTACTTAGAAGCGTGGAGGCTGTGTTTCCGTTTAGAGTAACATTTCTGATTATTCTAAATAGGGTCAGCCTCAACCTCTGTTTATTTCAATGTTATTCTATTCGTTAATCTTGATTAGAAATAATAATTGTAATAATTAAGTGTCACCTCTAAGGGGACTAAATAAAGTATGTTTAAAGTTGAGCACGCAGAAAGCGGCCGCTTAAGCGTATAGTCCAACCTCTGGCAGCGACCAACACTGATTCGCTAACGACCGTTGACCAGTATATTAATTATGAGGCCCGTACTAGGATCATGTGCGACTGTGAGAACCGAATGAATGAGTGTAATACCAGAGCTTTATCAGAATAAATAAACAAACATCCATCTAAATTCTGTAAGCTTTAAAAGTAATAATCAATCAAATTTGTAATATAATATAAACTAAATCTTTGTCTTTGGAGTCAGATTAGAGATAAATATACCTAAATTACGTAACGCCAAAACGTCATCTGCAAAGCTCCGGAAAAGACCGAACGCGCTATCAATCCTTCCCATGCGGTTTGGACTTCGCCATTGGGCCAAACGGATGGATGGGGGATATAATTTTCACCCCCTTACAAAGTGGTGATTCCCGGGACGTGATATTCAACCAGTGAGAAAATCTTATCAAAATGTACAAAGTACGACTGATTCGATCCCTGGAGAATAAGAGTCTTTTCATGGAGCTAAAGGTTTGAACTTCTTCTATTTCTTCAGCTGATGTGGTTGAAAGCTGTAAATCCTGGCCAGAGATGTCTGGCCACATCAAGGACAACAAACTTTGCAGAAACACAACCTAAAAGTCTGGGATCTGGGTGTGAAGAAAATTCAAAGGCCATTTTACACCTCACTACACTATACCATCATGAATAGCGATGGCCTCGAAATTTGCAACACTAATTGTTAGAGATAAAATCCACCCATCTCCCAGTCACACAGTCACACACATACATACATGCATACGTATATACACACACACACATTTTCCAACGCAATCTTGCAACATATCTGGTATAGACGTAAAGACTATCCAGACCTAAACACCATGCAACACACCACACAACACATACTTACTATTAAAATCTCAAATACCTAAACAATAATCTTACTGTTGTTGGGATACTTGTAAATCAGGGCCCATGATTTTCAACCTATCACTAACAACAGCACAAACATTGTCAAAATGATTGAACTTGAAGTGCGGGCATTTCAATCAAACAATTTACTCCACTCCTAAATATTTAAATGTGACTTAGTCAACAGATCACATATACACCTATACACATATTTACGTATCTCTACACCTGCCCATACACATAAACACATAGAAGTCCGAGATTCTGAATCTTTAAATTTATGGACTACACATACTCATACACATGCCTATACACGCATACATATACATCTACACAAAGGCACATACCTGTACACATACACATAGAAATCTAACAGATTCTGAATCTTCACTTGTACTCATGAACTCAACATGTTCTGAACATATTCTAAGTTTATCTTAGGCCTACAAGTTGTTTATGTGAGAAAATTAAGAGTATTTTTGAAAAATTAATTATAGATGTGTGCAGGTTATGATTACAACTCTATGTGTCTACTATTATTATTATTATTATATATGGACTACAATGTCCATACCTAAATCTATTATAGCAGTATAATACTATCACTGTTATTGATACACCCTATAGTATGCATAACCAAATTTTACATTTTCAGTTTTTTATTTTCACTTGACCCAATACCTGAATGTTATTTTAACACCTTTTGGTTTTTAATTTTTTATTTTCACATGACCCAATATATGCATACCTGAAGATTATTTTAACATTTTCTAGGTTTTATTTTATACAATCTATAATATGCATACCTGAAGATCATTTTAATAATTTCTGTTTTTATTTTCATATAATCTATAATATGCATGCTTGAAGGTTATTTTAACATTTTCTGGGTTTTATTTTTATACAATCTATAATATGCCTACCTGAAGATCATTTTAACAATCTCTGTTTTTATTTTCATATAATCTATAATATGCATACTTGAAGGTTATTTTAACATTTTCTGGGTTTTATTTTTATACAATCTATAATATGCCTACCTGAAGATCATTTTAACAATCTCTGTTTTTATTTTCATATAATCTATAATATGCATACTTGAAGGTTATTTTAGAATTTTCTGGGTTTTATTTTTATAATATGCATACCTTAATGTTATGTTTTTATTGTTTTAACCTGATCTTTTGCATCCTCTCCTTGAATATCCAGAGACCAAGTACCTTTTTAATTCAGCTAAACTCCAAATACAACAGTGGGAAAGAATGATGGTAATTTTACAGATCAGATATATTTGACCCTATCGTACCACTTGCTCCTTTTACACATACACCTGGTGGGACTGGGTGTTCCGAGGGTGTGCCATTGGCAGTGCCCTGATCTTCACCTTCACCATGTTCCAGTGCTGCACATCAGGCACCTTATCTACACAGGAATCCACACACGCTGCCCTTGCCCTCAGCCCACTGCAGATACCTGTGCCCTCAGCCCACTGCAGATACCTGTGCCCTCAGCCCACTGCAGATACCTGTGCCCTCAGCCCACTGCAGATACCTGTGCCCTCAGCCCACTGCAGATACCTGTGCCCTCAGCCCACTGCAGATACCTGTGCCCTCAGCCCACTGCAGATACCTGTGCCCTCACCCCACTGCAGATATCTGTGTTCCAAAGACTCTAAAAAAAAAAATAAAAAAAAAAATCTTTGCTTTGTCTGACCCCGCAGGTACCCTATTACAATTCACCTGCGGGGCCAAGCGGGGAAATACTGTAAGAATTTTGATTGATCCTGACCAAAAGGTCAGCCCTTCCTGGGAACACAGCATGGATGCCCGAGAGTGCAGTGTGTGTGCCCTGTAGGTGCCTGAGGCAGCAAGGACATCAAAAGAGAACTTTTTTGCAACACAACAAGTTTTCCTCCAGGACTCACGGCAGGGGACCAAGACCCCCAAAACACCCCTCTCGGGAACCAGAACTTTATCTCGAATACAGGAGACTCCCTGGAGAGTTACACTTGATTTTCAAACACCACATCTCCATACAACAACAGGATTCAATGTTAATCTATGACAATAAACAAGTAAACTTAACCTAATGTTGGGAGACAACTCCTACCTTAGAGATGTTGACCAATCACCCACTGTATGTATATTAGGCAACACCCCTGAATTTTACAACAACCAATCAGTAGCAAACTCCTATATGCTTTGTCTCTCTGGATATTTAAGGGAATGATGTAAAATGGTTCAGTGGGTCTTTCTGTTCATGGAAGTTCACCCCCATGATGCTGTATCTTTGATACAGCATCATGTATTTTATTTTACCTTGAGAAATCTGTAACCAGATATTCATCACTTGCCAGGTATGCATTATTCTCATTTGATTATATTTGTTTTCTCGTATTTGAATTGGAATGTGAATTGGCTTCTGAATTATGTTTTACCTACCTGGTTAATAAATTGTTATATTTGATTTTATTCTGTGTTGCTCGGTAAATGTTGACACTGCAAGTAATATCGTTGTATCCGTAGTTACCGTAAGGACTGAAATCAGGCTAGGATCGGCCCAATCCCAGTTAGACAGTGAATAATACATCAGCTGAGGATTTGAGAGATACGACTAGCAATTGGCGTTAGTTTAAGTGTACTTAGAAGCGTGGAGGCTGTGTTTCCGTTTAGAGTAACATTTCTGATTACTCTAAATAGGGTCAGCCTCAACCTCTGTTTATTTCAATGTTATTCTATTCGTTAATCTTGATTAGAAATAATAATTGTAATAATTAAGTGTCACCTCTAAGGGGACTAAATAAAGTATGTTTAAAGTTGAGCACGCAGAAAGCGGCCGCTTAAGCGTATAGTCCAACCTCTGGCAGCGACCAACACTGATTCGCTAACGACCGTTGACCAGTATATTAATTATGAGGCCCGTACTAGGATCATGTGCGACTGTGAGAACCGAATGAACGAGTGTAATACCAGAGCTTTATCAGAATAAATAAACAAACATCCATCTAAATTCTGTAAGCTTTAAAAGTAATAATCAATCAAATTTGTAATATAATATAAACTAAATCTTTGTCTTTGGAGTCAGATTAGAGATAAATATACCTAAATTACGTAACGCCAAAACGTCATCTGCAAAGCTCCGGAAAAGACCGAACGCGCTATCAATCCTTCCCATGCGGTTTGGACTTCGCCATTGGGCCAAACGGATGGATGGGGGATATAATTTTCACCCCCTTACAGCTGTAAACCACTCCTGGCGTGCGCCTGGTAAATCCGTCATAATAATAGCAACCCGCCATGGAACTTGCGCCCTTGCGTTTAAAGGGAATGTTGGATAGCGTTCTGATTGGTTTATTTGACGTTACGCCCAAACCACACCTATGAATAATGAACCTACTTCAGACCAACCCCTTATTGATTTGCACCCGGCGCAAGAGTTATTTCTCACGCCGTGAAAATAGCAACAACGCCCAAGATCCGCCCACAAACTCACTTGCGCTTTGCGCTTCGCACTTGCGTTTCAGATCGTTAAAATAGGGCCCCCTATATTTTATACAAACATTTATATATTTTTTTTTTCATGCACTTAAACATAGATGTGTTACACGATGCCATTCAAGAACCATTTTAGCTGTATAGTTCCATGTATAGTTCACAAAAGGTTCTTTGAGGAGGAAAAGGGTTCTAAGAACCTTGGACCAAACATGGTTCTTAAATGGCATTACCGAAAGAACCTTTCTCAACACATTTATTTTTAAGAGTGTAACTAGCAAGCCCTTCAAAATGGGCGGCCATGCGTAGTCATTTTTAACAGCCGAGTGGCCTCTTCGCTGCAAGTGGTGGAATTGTTCCCGACTAATTTGTGCACTGAGGGACGCGTTCGCCGCTGGGCTGCGTGCGCGAGGAATCTTTGTGTCTGAGGCAGAGGCCGAGGTCGCCCTCGCGGGGCTCCGCCGGGGGCTCAAACAAAAGCCACAGCAGGATAATCCACCCTGGGACAAAGTGTGCGATTAGCATGAGAAAGGCTCGGTTTGGCCCCGTTGCCTTGGGCAGAGAGAGCGCGGAGTGGTGGTCTACAAGAGTTCGAGGGAAGAGACTTTGGAGGCATAGATTAATGCGTCGGTACGCAAACAAAAAGGCCTCAAAGGTGGTTTTGATCATCTAAGATGCTTTCGGTGGAAAAATCTAGATGTGGTTTGGTATCATTGAGCGTTGAGTATTAAGAGGATCCGTGACAGTCCTGCTGTGATGACTAAACTGATCCATTGAACGGCCGCTGTCCTAAGCCCCCACTATGCAGATTTCCCCTTTTTCACAAACTTTCTTGGACCTGCAAATTAAGAGGATGAGGCGAGCGGCGCTATGTAAACCCCCTCCACCTCCTGCGTCCCTGGTTTAGAGGAGCACAAGTAGCACTTGTTTTGTCTGGGTAATAAGAATACTCATAGCAAATCTCTTATCTCCTCTGTCTTTTCTAAAAGCATTTGATGTGTTGAAGCATGGTATTAGATGTCCAAGCAGATGCTACGATGTTTCTCTTTTTCTCCGTCCAGATTTCTCTGAAGTTACATTACATAAAGTAGATAATAGATTAAAGGTGCAATGTGTAACTTTTTTAGAAGGATCTAATGACAGAAATGCAATATAATATACATAACTATATTATCAGTGGTGTATAAAGACATTACATAATGAACTGTATTGTTTTTATTACCTTAGAATGAGAAGTTTTTCTACGGAAGCCCTAGCTGGACAAACGCAGGTTCGTTCCCATATATATGTATAATAAAGGCTAGATGTCTTACGGTGTAGTCTCTAGCGTCATCACCGGCGGCCATCTTGTCTGCTAGTCAGCTCGCTCACTTGTAGCATTGTGTTTTAATGATGCATTCACTTTTAAATAACCATACCTTGCTAAATTTTCTACCGATTTTCAAACGAAAACTGAGTGATCTTAGCAACTGACATATGACCAATCGTGAGTTGCCATGTAATTTCTGACTTTACACCAGGATGATTCAGTACCCTTTTCTACTTTTTTGTAATACTTTTCAAACATTTTTTTTTTCATATTTTTTATTATTAGCACACAAAAAATTTACAATTTAAAAAAATATATCATCCTTTTTTTTGAAGCTTTATAACTAACTTCACTGCTAATGCTATATAGTACAGTTAGTATGCGAATAGGTCCCAAATCGCACACTCCAGACTTGTGGACTTTGATGACATCATGTAGTGCCGACCTTAGTGACCATTGACACGAGTCCACAAGGGCGCACCGGAGTCGCATTTTGGGACAGACTGGAGCATCATTCCGAAAATAGGAAGAGAAGTGGTGTTGTTGTTTCGGACTACTTCCATCCGTCGTCGTTGATTGCTCTTTCGAAAGGACTTCTGGGTTGGTAAAGTTTGTGTAGCCTGCAGCAGTGCGGGCTTCGGCGAAGACCCCTTTAAGGGTGCAATGGGGGCGCTGATGAGCACAGTTTGGAGTGTAAAAATGACAAGTGGGACACCCTACGGCAGGGGTCTTCAACTACTCTTCTTCAAGGGCCAGATTGTAAAATCGTAAATATGACGCGAGCCAAATTTTTACCCCTTTTACCTTTTATTTATTTTTAACTTTGACCTATTATATTATTATATATGTTATAACTTATGTTTTTTTTACTTTTTGTTATAGGTCATAAATAAAAAAACATGCATTTGCAAAATAGATGCACACTTCTCGTATCCAGTATTTTGCCTTTTAATTACTGAAAACTCTATATTTTCTTTTTTAATATTTTAAAAACAATTGCAGTTTTAACATTGCAAGAACCAAATTTTAATAGTTCAACTATGAACATTGCACAAAAAAGTGTTAACAATCAACATATGTAGAGCTATTAAACTTCTTTTGTTTATAACTGTTTAACTTTCATAAATTGTTACATTTCAAGCATTCACACCATATATTCAGTCTTCTCCTAATGACTAAAATTGCATTTCATGTTTTCTTTTTTTAATATTTTAATGTACGCCTTTCAGTTGTACACTACATCCAGACACGACTGTCGGAGTTCGCCCCCTTGTGGCAGTCGCAATGAAATTTCAGCTTAATCGTAAATCTGTGTGTCAAGGCAAGAGATATCAGTCAGATATCAGTCGTTTTTTGAAGGATTCACATGTTACTGATAAAGTTAAACAAAAAAAAATTAGTCACACAAGATAATATTTTATGCATCCAAAGCTCAAATTGGATCTGATAATTACGTACCCGCGGATGGTTGGCATCCCACGCAGCCCATTTCTGACTCTCTTTTCAGTCTTTTGGCCATCATTTGTCATGTACAGTGGAAAGGTCAAAGTAACCACGCTGATTTTAAATTAGACAAAGATGACCAGTAGGCCAGATGAAGATGATTGGAGGGCCGCATTTGGCCCGCAGGCCACCAGTTGACTAGCCCTGCCCTACAGACTAGACTAAGCGAGCAGGCAGAATTTAACAGAACATCCACATGAAGTTCCCCACTTGGGACAAGACCTAAAAGGTAAAAGAAGGTACAAAAGTTGTCACTGGGGCGGTACCTTTTCAATAAGTACACATTTTTTTATTGTAATATAATGAAATACAATGTATCATAACTGCTCATTTTATTTTATTTTATTTTACTCTGGTTTTAAATTGTTGAAATGTATATAAAAAGACTTTTCAAAAAGTACACATTTGTCGAATATGGACCCTATATTTTTATTGTATTGATGTCTCTTTAAGTAATATACTGAAATATACATCATAACTGCTCTGTTTTATTTTATTATTTCATTTATTTATTTTATTTTATTTTATTTTTTAAATTGTTGAAATGCTAGTAAAAAGATGCAAAAAGTACACATTTGTACCTCAAAGGTACACATTGGTACCTAAATGATACCGTACAAATTAGGACCTTCTTAAAAGGTACTGTCCCAGTGACAACTTTTGTCCTTTTTTCTGAGAGTGCACACAGGTTAGTCTATTTGTAACGCATCGGTAACCAATAATCGCCGTATTATTCTGCATTCGTGACATCTGGGGTTATCAAAGAGGTCAAAAGTTCAGCATACTGCCGCTCTGACTGGCAATATCTACAGATGCTTTGTGTCTAGGCTTTCCCGCTTTGTTTCGGTGTGTGTACGAGTGTGTGTGGGTGCTTGTGTATTACCCTGTGATATTTTACGACTCCATTGTGTTCGGCCTTGTGTCTGCAAGTACCGTCTCTTCCTCTTTGGGGTAGAAGGCAGGTCAAAGCTTGAGCAAGATATCTCGGTTAAGTGATGCATTGTTCGGTCTTTGTCTCTAGGAAATAGCTGTGCGGATCGCTATAGCAACATGCGTTTGAAGTACAGTTACAGGAAGGCAACCGAATTTAGGGTGACAAAGAATCGTCGGGTAATTCAACAATGGTTTGTCGAACTTTATATTTCACAATATAAACGTTGGCTAACCAGAACAAGTTTTATATTTTTTTCGCTATTCATTGAAAAAAAACTAAAACTGGCATATATAGTATAAGCAAAATGTAAAAGTATAATAAAAACTATTTTTGTGAAAGAGAAACATGAAAGTGTGAGGATGCTGGATGCAAACCTACATCCCCATGAGCATGGCACCACAAGCATGTGAATTACACACTACTGTACACCATAGTTTCAACCAAACATTGGGTCAAAAATGGACAAACCCAATTCGCTGGATTGTAATTTCAGATATACTGGGTTGTTTTTAACCCATTGTTGGATCAAATATAAACATTTTTAAGTTAATTTAACCCAAGGTCTGGGTTTGTCCCATTTTGGACCTAACACAAAATAACCCAGGATTTTTCAAATGAAATTGCATTTAACCATTACATTAACGCATGAAACTTCAAGGTACATTTTTCAGCATGTGTTTTCTCTAAGAATCGAACCCATGACCTTTTGCGCCACTATGCAATGCTCTATCATTTGAGCTACATGAACTACTACCTTCTTCTTAGTTTTTTTTATGTCTGGGAAGCTGAAAGATTACGCATTCAGTGTGCACAAATCAGGAATAAGGCCTAGGCTAAAAATATCCACCCTGGTTCTCCTTTCAGTACCCTTTCCCATCTTGGTGCATATTCATCCTCATACCTGTGGGACAAAAGAAAGCGGAATAAATGATTTATTGTGCAAGGAAGAGTATAAATCTCATTTTGGGGGAATAGAATAAAGTTTGGGATAAAATGTATATCATGATTCAGCAACAAATGGGAAATTAGACAGTCAGCATTGAAGACATAATTTCTAGTGCAAGTGGGCTATAATCTTTCCTGGGTTTAGATCTTAAATGTTTTTTAAAGGATTAGTCCTTTTTCTTTATAAAAATCCAGATAATTTACTCACCACCATGTCATTTAAAATGTTGATGTCTTTCTTTGTTCAGTCGAGAAGAAATTATGTTTTTTGAGGAAAACATTCCAGGATATTTCATATTTTAATGGACTTTAATGGACCCCAACACTTAACAGTTTTAATCCAGTTTTTAAGGACTCTAAACGATCCCAAATGAGGCATAAGGGTCTTATCTAGCGAAACGATTGTCATTTTTGGCAAGAAAAAAAAAATGCTTTCCGACGTTGTTGTATGTGAAATGATACTAATTAATGTCTTTGTGTCAGTTTATTGTTTAAAATGGTCCGCAAATGTGCGTTTCATATGTGTAACACGTGACCTTTCAAAGTCATTACTCAATTACGTGAGGTCGCACTGCTGCGTCACAGGACCGGAGGAAGACGTGAAGTTGTGGTTTAAAAGTGCATTTTTTTTCTTGTCAAAAATGGCATTCGTTTCGCTAGATAAGACCCTTATGCCTCGTTTGAGATCGTTTAGAGCAGTGGTTCCCAAACTTTTTCAGCGTGCGGCCCCCCTTGTGTATAGTGCATTCCTTCGCGGCCCCCCAAAGAAAATTTGTGACAAAAAAACTGTTCTAAAACTCAACATTTTAATAAAAAAACATTAAGTTATACAAAAAAGTAGTGCTTTTGGTTAGTAGCCTTATTTTTTAGGTTTAATTACACAGAATTCATGATAAATTGATGTATTTCATAAAATGTCATAAAACTGGGGCCCCCCCTGGCACCATCTCATGGCCCGTTTGAAAACCACTGGTTTAGAGTCCTTTGAAACTGCAAATTTAAACTGCATTAAAATTGTTACGTGTTGGGGTCCATTAAAGTCCATTAAAATGTGAAAAATTCTGTAATGTTTTCCTCAAAAAATAGAGTCAATTTGAGAGATAAACAAACTTTAGTACTATAATGAGAAATATTATGTAAAGAAAAAAGTGCGGAACGTTAAATATAATTAATATGAAAACTAAAGGAAAGTGCCCCATCGATTTTAACTCCAAACCTGGGTGGATAAAGGTGTCTGCTGAATGCATACATATTAAGTAATGTAAACACGTTCATTTTAAGTTTTAATAGCTAACTTTCACTATGACCAAACTATCACTTATCAGTGATAGATGCACTGAAAACTCATGCAATACACATGCCAAATTCTAATTTTGCGTGCATATGATCCACCAATCCTTCCTGTTCACTTAATATGGCGCATCTTTTTGTGTCATTTTATGTATTGGTTTCTAATTTTTTTTACTTTTTTTACCAGTTTTGCTTGGGTTTGTGGTTAGATTTGGGGTTTGGTTTAGGATGTCATTTTATGTAACAAAAAGTTACAGGACTGGCTTATCATATGCATGCAAAATTAGAATTTGGTGTGTGTCTTGCACAAGTTTTCACAGCATCTCCATGAGATTGGGCTCAGTTGACTATCACACACCAAATGTCTTATAAATGACAAATAACCTGTAGCTTTTATTCTGGCCCTTGATCTTTTTTCGTTCCCATCCTTTATCCTACCAGCTTACCCATTACAGATACACAAATACAGACAAACACAAATGGGGCCCTTGTAGAGGCAATGTTTTAATAATGAGATGATGGTATATTTACTGTACCTGTCGATTGGTTGCACAATCGCTCTACAAAATTATCAAAAGGCTGTCCGCCCTTATAGCACAACATCCTGTTTTACTTTTTTACCCTTTTTTCCTGTGATTTCTGTTTGATCACATCAAAGATCAGGATACATTTTCCAAACAAAAGTCGAATGCTTACACAATCAGACATCATTTGTGTTTACAGTAATGCACTTACAGTCAATAGGGCATTGCAATAGTATAAACAATACACGCTGTTTCACATGACCTAATATGAGACTATTATGATAAGATCCCTGTTGGAAATCTTATAGACATTATTTTAATTTCTATTATATAGTGAACGTATAAAAGTCGTATAAAGTAGAGAAGCACCGATATTGGCCAATAGAAGCAATTTTTTTACACTACTGGCTATCAGTTTTGGGGAAAGTTACTTTTAAAAGTAATGCATTACAATATTAAGTTACTTTTAAATTGTGTTACTCAGTTACTTTTCATGGAAAGTAATTATTGCATTACTTTAAGTTACTTTTGCGTTAATTTTTCTTACTTGGCTGAGGCTTGATCTCTTTCAGGCCTTGCGGGTGTTTTTTATGACTGAGAAGTTTTTCGAATTAATTAAACTGAAAAGTAACTTGAATTACTTTTTTAAAAAAGTAACTCAAATATTAATAATATTAAAGTAAAACTTTACTCTTTACTTCAGAAAAGGCCATTTTGATCCTACGGAGCCCCTAAGGTATAGAGCCCCTAAGGTGACATTGGAGTAAAAAAAATCTAAAGTTTAGTTTCATGTGCTCACGTGAAACTTTCATGTGCTCACGTGAAACTTTCATGTGTTCACGAGAAACTTTCATGTGCTCACGCAAAACCTTCACGTGCAGAATTTTTTTTTTAAACTATCTCGCGCGCACGTGAAAAATTCTGCACATGAAGGTTTCGTGTGAGCACATGAAAGTTTCACGTGAGCATATGGAAGTTTCACGTGAGCACATGAAACTAAACTTTATTCAATTTTTGCTCCATGTCCCCTTAGGGGCTCCGTACTAAGGAGACATGGAGCAAAAATTATATAAAGTTTAGTTTCGCGTACAGACATAAGCCTTCACTTTCACGTGCGTACATGATAGTTTCATGTGCGCACACGATAGTTTCACGTTCATACTTTAAATTACCCAATATATCCTGTCAATCAAAAGAGAACAGGAAATGCAATGAATTTGAGCTCTGTGGATAGAAAATGTAAAGAAACATCACTAGTTTAATATTAATCGGCATTATATGAATAAATAATAATAATTAGAAAATGTAATTTTTTAGAATTTAGTTAATGCAAGTTTAAGCAGCAGGTATCAGTCTGAATAATCCGCGGTATTGGTGGAAATTGTTTTTATCAGTGCATCTCGTATATAATAGGGTGACCATACGTGCCATTCTTCCCGGACGCATCCCGTCCAGGATTTCAGTGTGTCTTCCGGAAGTCGTATTTGTTGACCGCATACGCCATTCGGTTTAAAACATAAGATATACTATCGTAGTTTCATTCTTACCTTAAAATGTAATGGTTGCTTTTCTGTAATAATAATAATAATAATCCTCTATGACAAATGCGGTCGACAAATACGACTTCCGGAAGACGAACACAAAATCCTGGACGGGATGCGTCCGGGAAGAATGGCACGTATGGTCCCCCTATAATATAAACCAATGCAAATCCAACCAGAGGAATTGCTAGTAATGTATAAGTTTATTAGCCTAGATCTTTGGAGCTAAAATAACACACATTTGTGTAATGAAGTATTAAATTAAGTGCATTAGGAAAATTATGAATCACATTTTTGGCTTTTAAAGTCCCATCTTGACACATTCACTATAGATGTATGTAATATAAACAGTATATTTGTGAGTAAAATCATTAAAATTTTACATCCAAACTCTTATAAATTAAGTTTAAATAATTTCAAGAAATTTCAAAGAATAATTTCTTTTCCACCTTTTATAGAAATGGCTCCGAGCTGTCACTGGGACGGTTTCCTTTAAAAGGTCCTAATATGTACCCTTGTGGTACTAATATGCACTCTTTGGTACCAATATGTACCCTTGAGGATATGCACTTTGGTACCAGTATGTACCCTTGATGTAATAAAATGAACTCTGTAGGTGCAAAGGGGGAACTTTTTGAAATGGTACCACCCCTGTGACATCTAGGGACTATTTAAAAAAAATCTATTTAATACATTTTACTTATATTCTGCGGTAAATTTATGTTAGACTTTTAAAACATCTATAAACACTGAAATTTGTCTTTTTGTTATTTAAATATTTGATTTAGCTACCGTACTCCAAAACATATTGTGTTGCATTTCTTCAGCTTGATTATAATGCGAGCATAGTTTTGTCACGCCGCATCATTGGCTCGCGGTGTAGACACAGTGTTAGGGTGATGGCTGAGTTCAGGGGTGGATCCCTCCGGCCCCTTTGACAGGCACAAACACAGAGAGTTGCTGGTGACCAGGACGGTCCGAGGGTGTGGAGATGTGGGGGGAGTTCACAGAGGTAAAGCACAGCCACTCCCTCTCCTCAATAGCCCTTCATTCTGGGCTGTTGTCCTGCTGAAGGGTGGGCCGTCCCGCCAGAGGCCGGGCCAGAACCGGGAACAAAAGACAAACTCAAAACCACATCACGACTCTCAACGGCTACTTTGTGCCTTTTATTCTCCATATTCCTTTGTGTGTGTGTTTCTGACCTAGCTAACTTTCTCCTACAGCTATAATAGTTGAGGACAAAATGTTCACATATGTTATATTTCAAAACTTCAATTTGAGAATGTTCACTGTTGTTTCATTTTTATATTTAGGTCTATGCTACATAGTCATATAAAAAAGTGCATAACTGTGTAGGACTGACCTATGAATCCTTCAATGAAAATTCGCCAACTTTATGGACCAATGAATCAATGAAGCAAATCCCGTTAAACGTCACAAAATTTTTTCAGCAAATTTTTTCACAGAAGATTTGCATGAATTGTCAATTGTCGAGGAGGTTTACCGGATAGGATATTAACCATTTTTTTTTTGCCTTTTACCTTTATTTAGAAAACACTTTTTATTTTATTTATATTTCTGCATGCCCTTAGGTTTTTTGGTTTTAGCCAACTGTCCCTATAAATAAAGCTGCTTATAAAAGGGATAGTTGTCCCCAAAATGAAAATTCTGTCATTTACTCTCATTTTGTTACAAACCTGTACAAATTTCTGATGAACAAAAAAAAGATATTTTGAGAAATATTTGTAACCAAACCGATCAGAGGCCCCATTGACTTCCATGGTATAAAAAAGTACAGCTTCGCAGCTAAAGAGTTCATAAAGGGTACCAAAATACATGATGGCATTTTAGTACCTCAGAGGTACATTATGGTACCAAAAAGTGGATTTTAGTACTTTAGAGGTACATAATGGTACCAAAAATGTGCATAATAGTACCCCAGAGGTACATAATGATACGAAAAAGTGCATTTTAGTACTTTAAAGGTACATAATGGTACGAAAGAGTGCATTTTAGGACCTCAGAGGTACATAATGGTACCAAAATATTGCATTTTCATACCTCAGAGGTACATAATGGTACAAAAAGTGCATTTTAGTACCTCAGAGGTACATAATGGTACCAAAAAGTGCATTTTAGTACTTTAGAGGTACATAATGGTACCAAAAATGTGCATAATAGTACCTCAGAGGTACATTATAGTACCAATAAGTGCATTTAAGTACTTTAAAGGTACATAATGGTACGAAGGAGTGCATTTTAGTACCTCAGAGGTAAATAATGGTACCAAAATATTGCATTTTCATACATTTTAGTACTTTAGAGGTATATAATGGTATGAAAAAGTGAAGTACCTCAGAGGTACATGATGGTACCAAAAGAGGACCTCAGGGGTACATATTGGCATTCAAAAAGTACACCTTTGTACCTAAAGAGTCCATATTAGTACCTCAAAGGTACATATAGGTACCAAATGTATACCTCTCTATCTGTATCTTAATGGTACATACTAGAAACTTTTTAAAAGGTACTGTCCCAGCTTTTGTACCCTTTGAGCAGACAAACAAAACTAGTTTTAGCACTTACTATACATTCATCAAATACTTTTGCTTCAAATCTGCCTAATCTGGGCCTCAGGCCATTAAGAAAAACAGGTTTGTTGGCAGAACCCATTAAATGCGACAACATTTTTTTCAGCAAAGTCCTCTAAGGGCACAGAAGATTCACCCCAAAATTTTAATTCTGTCATCATTTACTCACTCTCTCATTTTGTTACAAACCTGTATACATTTCTTTGTTCTGATGAACACAAAAAAAGATATTTTGATAAATATTTGTAACCAAACCAATCAGAGGCCCCATTGACTTCCATAGTATTTCTTTTTTCCTGTAGAACTCAATGGGGCTTTTGATGACTGAATTTTCATTTTTGGGTGAACTATCCCTTTAACTAAAGATACTAAATAAAAAGTGTGTGTGAGGGATCAGTGTTACAGTTTAAACTTACTTCTGTTCTTGTTTTAGTCTTTATATTTTGTTGGTCCATCAGGAATATTTATAAGAGACCAAACACACACAGTGCAATATGCTGATAAGGCAAAGTATTTGTGATGAATGTGTGTTTCTTCGGTGCTAGCGAGCGTGCACGTAGCACATTGCATGTATTACTGCTACGGAAACTCGTACATCATAAGCAGACAACAACGGGACCTTGATAAAGTAACAGTGGTCATTCGAGACCACACACATTGAGATTTTACTGCCAACAGGCACAGTGCATTATTTCTACTAGTGTAATGTGCTTTGGTATACTGTGCTGTACAATAACCCTCATTGACCTTTAGATTGCCCTTTATTGTGCAAACACAGAAAACAGCATCGTTTTTGTCTGTTTCACTCGTTTTCCACCTTGTAAGCTGGAATGTACAAGACAAAAGTCAAACTCTTCAATGCATGCTTTCCCAGAGATCTGTGACGCGCCGGTGAAACCCAGCAGTGGCTGTCAAATTAAACCAGCTGGTACTTTTCTCAAACACTGTACGAAATGCTAAAAAGGTTTGATGCCAAATAAAATTTAAATGCAGTGTTTTTCAATACACTTCAGAAAAAATGGTCCCTAGCTCTCACTGCAGCTGTACCCTACCCAAAAAGTACATAATTAGTTAGTTCCTTAAAGTACATAATTGTACCAAAATAGTGCACTTCAGAGTCACATAATGGTACCAAAAAGTGCCTTTTAGTACCTCAGAGGTGCACAATGGTACCAAAAAGTGCATTTTAGTACCTCAAAGGTGCATAATGGTACCAAAAAGTGCATTGTACTACATCGGAGGTGCCTAATGGTACCAAAAAGTGCATTTATAGTACCTCGGAAGGGCCTAATGGTACCAAAAAGTGCATTTATAATACCTCGGAGGGGCCTAATGGTACCAAAAAGTGCATTTATAATACCTCGGAAGGGCCTAATGGTACCAAAAAGTGCATTTATAATACCTCGGAAGGGCCTAATGGTACCAAAAAGTGCATTTATAGTACCTCGGAAGGGCCTAATGGTACCAAAAAGTGCATTTATAATACCTCGGAGGGGCCTAATGGTACCAAAAAGTGCATTTTAGTACCTCAGAGGTGCATAATGGTACCAATGAGTGCATTTTAGTACCTCAGAGGTACATAATGGTACCAAAATAGTTCATATTATTACCTCAGTGGAACAGAATTGTACCAAAATGGTGCATATTAGTATCTCAGAGGTACATAATGCTTCCTAAAAAGTTCATATTAGTACTTCAGAGGTACATAATAGTACCAAAGGGTGCATATTAGTACCTCATGTGTACATAATTGTACCAAAATTGTGTATTTTAGTACCTCAGAGGTGCATCATGGTACCAAAAAGTGCATTTTAGTACCACAAAGGTGCATAATGGTACCAAAAAAGTTCATATTAGGACCTCAAAGGTACATATTGGTACCAAACAGTGAATTTTAGTACTTCAGAGGTACATAATGGTACCAAAGGGTGCATATTAGTACCTCATGTGTACATAATTGTACCACAATAGTGCATTTTAGTTCCTCAGAGGTGCATAATGATACCAAAAAGTGCCTTTTAGTACCTCAGAGGTACATTATGGTACCAAGAAGTGCCTTTTAGTACATCAGAGGTGCATAATGGCATGAAAAAGTGCATTTTAGTACCTCACAGGTACATGATGGTACAAAAATATTGCATTTTAATACCTCAGAGGTACATTATGGTACCAAACAGTGCATTTTAGTACCTCAGAAGTACAAAATGGTACCAAAATAGTGCATATTAGTACCTTAGGGGTACATATTGGTCCCAAATGTATACATATCTGTACCTAAATGGCACATTTTGGGACTTTTTTAAAAGGGTACTGCCCTTGGTATACTGTATTTTAGGGGATTTATTTTTAATTGGTTGTATTTGTTACCATTAGTTAATGCATTAGCTAACATTATCTTAATTAATCTTAATTCATATTAATTTCAGCATTGACTAGTAATCACATTAGTTAATGCACAATTAACTAACATGAACATCTGTACATATCTAACCCCTAACTCTAACTTTTATACATTTTTTTATAAAATAAATAAGTTGTAGCAACTCATCTGTAGTCAAGATAAATAATATTATGAATTGACTTGTAAATCTTTAGTTGATTGAACTTAAAAATTTAAGGCAGCAAAGAATTTTCGTACAGTGTGTATTTTGAGCAACTTTAAAACTTGATCGTGGTGGAAGACCACTAAATGACCAACGTATGTGAATAAGTAGCTTTCATGCTTAAAGTTTTCCAACGACATTATTTAAAACAAGACGCGGGTCGAGCAAAACATTACCAATGCAAACACTATGCAAAAGCGAGATAACGCAAGGCCGCAGTGAGCAAAGTTTTCTTATTCAAACTCTCTGAATGTTTCTTTCTCCATCGTGCTGTCTGTGTGTGCATACCACAAGCTGCCTGCTTTCTGATAATACCACAAAGAGGATTTCTGTGTTTGTAGATGTCTTAGTACGCAAGTTCCCACCCTGCTCAGAGTGTCTGCTCTCTGTGTTTAGGGTCTGCACGTGGGACGCTGCCAGCTGTTCTTTTCTGTCGGAGCGGGGTTTGAAGCAGGGCCTGCACAGAATCAGATAAGATCCCGTAAGAAAGATCTGCAGAAGCCCTCTGTGGCAACAATACGCCACACTCACCACTGCCTCGCATCATTTACATCTGAAAAAAACACAGTCTTATCTGAAGTGTACTGAAGCAGAGGACTCAGTTCGCTTGTGTGCTGGTTAACAGGTAGACCTGCAATGACAGATGATGGAGTAACTTGATGAAAGGGAAATTTTATTGCTTCGATTTTGCTCTTTCAAAGATCAAGAGATTTCATGGAGTTCTCAGTTATGTTTATTTTAGGAATCAACTTAATCTCAGATTTTTTTCCCGTAAAAAAATAGGAATTAAATACGTTAAAAAAACATTAAAAGTATCTGAAGCTGTACATTTAATGTAGAATGCATTGGTAAAATAATCTGGATTTAAGTAAATTTGATGAGAAAGTTTGTTTAAATCTTTAATATAATATTCACTTTTTGTTGCAGATTTGGATAATCTAAGGCTTAAGCAGTTTGTTTTTAGTTTTCTCATGAAACAAAAAAGTCTTTTGATCTCCGTTTAATCTCATTTAATGTCTACATTGTAAATAGTAAAAGGTGGATCAATTAAAAAAAATATTAAATTGGTAACACCTAAAAAATGTAGTTTTCTCAACTTAAATGTTTTTACTTAAAGTATTTTTTCTTAAACATATAAGTTGAAAAAACGTAATTTCATTAGGTGTTTCCAATTAAATAATTTTTTTAAAGATTATCCAACTTTTCACTTTTTACAGTGTAAGAGAAATAACGGAGATATTAAATAGATATGTTGTATGTGAATTTTCCTTTTTATAAGGTATAATCACACACAAAGATATACGTTTTATCATATGGTAAATTGATAGAGACTTTAACTTTTCTCTGTATGTTGACGCATATTTAGTTTAAAGTTAAAATCTATATAATTATATTTCGCATATTTTCACTAACCATTTTGAAAGGTCCTGTGGTTTGATATAGAAAAAAATAATATATGCATTATATTGTCCAAAAACTCCTACCATAATCACAATGCACCTTAAAATAGTTTAAGATGGATTATAGCATGGCAAAGAATAGCTGAGGAAATTTTCAAAAGTTGTACGGCATTGTGTATGAGCCTAATAAACACAAAATAACTGGATGCAAAACACCACTCAGTAATAACACAAAGGTGTGGTTTCCCAGACAGGAATTTAATTAGGAAATATAACTAGTTTTGACAAACATGCCTTACTAAAAACATTACTTGTGTGCATTTTGAGGCAAAACATACACTGAAAAAACGATTCATTTAATTTACTAAAATTTTTTAAGGTAAGTGGTTGCAATCAATTTATTTAAGTTTTTTTGTTTTATTTTGTTTTTCTAAGTTTTTTGTTTAAATGTAGCTTAAATAAATTGATTGCAACCACTTACCTTAAAACATTTTTTGTAAATTGAATGAATAATTTTTTTCAGTGTAGAGTACTGATATATTTTAAGATATGCCAGTGCAAGTTGTTTTCAGTTTGAACATCTCTTAAAACATGACTATAATCCCTGTACGGGAAACCGCCTCTTAAAAAAAACAAACACACAATTTAAAGATGAAATATTAAGGTTATATAGCAAAACCAAAAGGTAGTGTTTCCAAACATCAGAAAGTGTCTCTGAACGCCCAACAGGATGCAAAAAGACCACATCGAAAAGTGACAAAATGGGAAAATCAACTTGTTAAAAACCCTCCTGGTTTATTATGTGGATTCATGCTGCCACCTACTGGACAAGATAAGAAAATACAAGTTTCAGAGTCTGGCCTTAATGTAACTCATGTTGAGAATGCTAGTGTACATCTTACCCAAAGGATTTACTGTACACTGCATATATTTTTAAAAGTTTGCATAATAATGCTGCACAGCAAGTGGTTTCCAGCATCAGCCAAAATATTATTTTGCAACTTTGATCCAATTTTAAATAAATCTTAAAAATCTTTGTCTGAAATATGTTTGCATATACATATTATCATGATGATATAGGGGTGGGGCGGCACAGTGGCTCAGTGGTACTGTTGCCTCACAGTAAGAAGGTTCCTGGTTCGAGCCCCGGCTAGGGCAGGTGGCCTTTCTGTGTGGAGTTTCTGCATGTGTCAGTGTGGGTTTACTCCGGGTACTCCGGTTTCCTCCCACAGGCCAAAAACACGCAAGTTAGGCAAATTGGAGATACCAAATTGTCCCTCCCCCAACTTGTGTATAAATCAACTTGTCTAAATAAACTTGTGTATGGATTACCTGGTTCTCACCATTAATATAGCCGTAGATGCTGGAATGGCGTTAAGAAATAAAGGAAGAAGAAGATATAGGGGTGGTTTCTCAGACATTTACTTATTTATTATTAAGGATTGCCCCTTGAGATGCAACATCTCTTTTTCAATGGTGTCCTACAACAAAATGACACAGTTCACTCAATATTACATAAATTAACATACCTTAACATTGCTAAAATACACTTCTTGCTCAACCAAGCCCCCCCCCCCAAACATGGTTGATCCTAGTCACAGACTAAAATGCACGTCTGAGCTTGCTTAATTTAAAAACACCTTGCATTGACATATCTTAACATATATCAGTGCCATTGTTTTGTCTCAAGATGCACACCAGAATTTTTTATTTGTTAGTCAAAACCACTTAAATGGGATTAGACTAGTCCTAGACTAAAATAAATATAAGAGCTTTCCAAAATGAAAACAACTTGCACGACATCAGTGCCCTTTGTTTTGCCTCAAAATGCACACAAGTAATGTTTTTAGTAAGACATGTTTGGTAAAACTAGTTATATTTAATAATTAAATTGAGGCCTACACTGCAAAAAATGATAAAAAAAAAAAAAATCTTAGTATTTTTTAATTGTTTTCAGTAAAAATATCTACAAATTCTTAAAAGAAGATGCTTTTTCTTGATGAGCAAAACGACCCAAAAAATAAGTCTAGTTTTTAGACCAAAAATATCATATGTAAGTGATTTTGTGCATAAAACAAGCAAAAAAATGCCAATGGGGGTAAGCACATTTTTCTTGAATTTAGTGTTTAAGAAAAATGATTTAAGATTTTTTTTGCTTACCCCATTGGTTTTATGCACAAAATCACTTACATTTGATATTTTTGGTCTAAAAACTAGACTTATTTTCTTGGGTCGTTTTGCTCATCAAGAAAAGCATCTTAATTTAAGAATTTTTAGATATTTTTACTGAAAACAAGACAAAAATACCAAGAAAATGTTTTTCTTGAAAATCATTTTTTTTTTGCAGTGTAGTCCTGTTTTAAGATAATCCCTGTCCGGGAAACCACCCCTTAATATAACTAAGGCCTAGTCCTGGATTAATTAAACCCCTGTCCGGGAAACTGACCCATAATTATATAATACGTGTTCGAATTGAGGGTTGCTGGGGTGGTCCCGGACCTCCTATAAGCATTGCGGGACCCCCTTTAAAGCACAAAAATATAAATTAGGGGTCTTTATAATAATGTTCATTAGTTAACATTAGTTAATGTATTAACTAACATGAACAAACCATGAGCAATATTTGTTACAGTATTTATTAATCTTTGTTAATGTTAGTTAATAGAAATAAAGCTGTTCATTGTTTGTTCATGTTATTTCACAGTGCATTATCTAACGTTAACCAAATTTTAATAAAGTATTAGTAATTGTTGAAATTAACATTAATAAATGCTGTATAAGTGCAGTTCATCATTAGTTCATGTTAACTAATGTAGACATTAACTAATGAACATTATTGTAAAGTGTTACTAATTAAAGTATTACATGAATTTAAAATTCACATGCTGCGCTGCCACAAAGCAATACTGTCCATTATAAGTCACAATTTCGCAATAAACTAACCCAAAATACTTCTGTGTAAAATAAATGTAAACTCTCAAGTGCGCCTCACACGTTTTTTTTTTTTTTTTTTTTTTGAGGAATTGACAGTTTGTTAGATTTAGGATTGGGTTCGGGGCTTTATTTATTTCACACTAATTTAAGGGGGAAAAATAATTAGGTTTTGAGTAAAGGGTAATTTGGGGTTTCTTTGATTAAAACGTTGATCCAGGACCAACAAGAAAAGTTGATCAAGGATCACGGCAACACTGTAATCATGGGGGGCTTAGCTAGGGGACCCCCATAATCTCTAATAAAATTCGAACTATGCATATAATACATTATTTATGCCAGTACGCAAACATTTGGAGTGCTTGTGATTTAACCTAAATAAAAAAAAATTATTACTAATTTAAAATAAAGTAGAAAATATCCCAACATTATTAAAAAATGAAATAAAATGGCAAAGCAAATGATTTGATCAGCATTTAATTTTATTTCATGTCATAACTGAGAACAATGTTATATACACAGAACCTTAAATTCATCAAAGAGTGTGCTTTGGTTTTAACAAACAGGTTGAAAATACTTTAGTGTCCGTTTTATGTTTTAAAAGCATCTGTAAACCACATTAAACCATAACGTACACACAGACCTGTACTGAGAGTGGTAATAAAAGCTGCCGAAGCTTCTGAAGGCTTATTGGGTTGTGGAGAATATTGAAATACATTTGAACAACACAGACAAAACATAGCTGCAAAAACATTGGTTAATGGCGCTTTATGGTTTAAAACTTTATCGGGTGCTAAAATGTTCCCTGAGGTTCATAAAGGACGTGAATGTAAGTGTCACAGTTTTGAAGTTAAGTTTCAAGTCCATTAACTATTAAAAAGTTCCTGAATATTCTCGATTATTTTTATTGATTTACAGACAGTGTCAAACAAAACAAAAAGAAACCAAACAATGAAGAATCTATTATTTAAAGTACCCTTTTCATATTCGCCAAAACAGCTACAAAACCGGTAACACAACCTTAAAATAATATTTTGTTTAGAGAGCCCTCCAGCATGCAAAAACATACAAAACACCCAGAGGTAGTTTAAAATAAACATCTCATAAAGAAATTAAAGCACAGTAAGAAATGATTTCATATCTAAAAGAGTAAAAGTATGTGATGCACCATAAGCAACGTTCATCACATTAATAAAAATATTTACACTAGGTATCGCTTTTGGTCTCATTTCAACACTAAACGCATGAACGACGCTAAATCTAACTTCAATTTTATAAGGACAATGCACATGCCACATCGGTAAAGCAAATACGCACAACATGCCATATAAATAAAGCCATCGGTTAAAGCATTGGGAAAAAAAGGAAAAACCCCGAAATAAAGAAAGAAGACCTGAATCAAAAGAAGCATAAATTAGACTTAAATATTTAGCAAGAATATAGATTTGGTTATAGTTTTACAGTATTTCTTTAGCATTTCAACATTCAATATTTCTTTGGAACTGTACATCAAAACACCCAGATCGCGTCTCTATAGTGAAGTATTGGCTTTTCCCCTGAAAAGTTTACATTAAAACAGGCAGTGTGTTTCCTTTATTCCGGAACGGATGCCAGCTTATTATTTGAAAATCCTGCAAGAAAGCTAACGACTGAAACGTGGAAGACGGCGAACGTATCTAACGCGTAGTCTTAATCTCATACAGGCTTAACAGAGGGTTTGGTTTAATCTGAGGTAGCAAGTTTGTGTATTCAAGTAAACAATCTAGATAGCATTACTATAGAGGTCCGTATCCGAAGCGTAAACGAAATAAGATTCGTCATCATTACATTCGAAAAGTATCACAGCTGTAAAAACAAAACAAAACATTCGTTCGCTTCAATTCTGAGAGGATTATACGATCATTTTTAAACTACATTTCTAAGTGGATAAACTTTGTTTTTAACTAGTACACACTAATGATAATAATTCATGCACGAGAATATTAAAGAACGTAATAAAGAGGTATAGCTGGAGTTGGCGTTTTTTCAGCTCGTCTTTCACCCAGACCAAAGCAATATGAAAATCTGAGGTATCGCTAAAGTTTCGGACTCTTTGACCTGTCCTAGGATGGTGAGGTATGCATCCGCATGTGACTAATGAGGTTTCTTTGTTGCGTAAACTTGCCCCCGCAGACCTGGCACTTATACGGTTTCTCCCCCGAATGGACACGCATGTGCTCGGTGAGACGATATTGCCGGGTGAAGCGCATCCCGCACTCCTCGCAAGCGAACGGCTTCAGGCCGAGGTGGCTGCGCATGTGGCGCGTCATCGTTCCTCGCTGCGTGAACATTTTGCCGCAGATGTTGCATGGGAACGGACGCACGGTGTCGACGTCTTTGAGCGACTTCGGTGGGCTTCGCTCCGGGTTCTCGGAAGGTTTTTGCGAGACTCTGGTGACTCCAGAGTCTCCGTTGCCTTCCTCCTCCTCCTCGTCGTCGTCTTCAACCTTCACATCCATGTCTTCAACAATATGGGTTTCCACGTGAGATTTGAGGCTTTCGGAAGAGGGGAAGCCCTTTTCACACGGTATGCAAACGTAGGGGTTTTCCCCTTCGGCTTCTTTCAGAAACGTCTCCTTTTGGTAGACGAAATTGGTGCTGCCGTTTGGCGTTTCGTCTTGCGTTTTTCCTCCACTATCTTTCTCTTTCTTTACAGACAACTGGACAGTAAACGTTTGATTCTGGCTTAGTTGATTTCCACCCTTCCCCAGAGGAATGTAACCATTCACCTTGGATTTTCTGCGAGATCCCTCCTTTTTTCTCTCCTGTGCTCCATCCAAAGGAATGATCCACTTTTCCTCCTTTGGAACGCATTTTCCATTTAATCCCGGCTGCACGTTGTTGGAGATCGTTCTAGGTACGAAAACCTCATGGGCGTTCATCTCGATATTCAAATTTTTCTTTGACAAATCCAACCCCAAGTCTTGCTTTTTCCTCGAAATGTACCTACTTTCAACATTGTGCCTCTTTTTGGGAGGGGTCATGCACGTGTACGTTTCCGTGTCCGATGAATGCTCCTCGATTCCCCTGTCGTACAGTCGGCTCGAAGATTTAATTGAGGTAGGAGAGGAATACCTCTGCACTCGTAACGACATCCCACGAGCCAGGTTACCGAGGGAGCCATTCTGGTTGATCTTACTGGAGCACAGGTTAGCGAGGTCATTAAGCTGGAGAAAGTTAGCCGTGGTGAGCAGCGAACTCAAATCCAGACCTTCGAGGGTCTCGTCGGAGAATCTGCCTGTGTAAATGAAGTCCAGGATTTGTTGGAAAACAACCGGGTCCACCATATCAGGGTCGAGGTGGATGAGGTTGTCGTGAAGAACGAGGGATTTAAAGTAGTGGCTGGTGGCGGCGAGGACGCTTTTGTGGGCTCGGAAAAGCGTGTTGTCGACCATGATGATGACGTCGCACAGGAAGCCCTTGGAGCGCTGTTGGTTGAGCTGGAGAAGCAGCTGACTGGCGTAATTGGGGAGCTCCATCGCCTACCCTTGATGTCTTGCATTGGTGTCACTGTAAGACAGGACGACATGTTACAAACATTAGGCATGGTGTCTAAAAAGTATGCAGACGAGATGCTTTTTATGTGGTACTGAGGTGTCATGTGGTACTAAATGTTTCTTTAAAACCTAGGATTAAACCCTTACAAATTAATTACCATGGCACACATTCTCCCCCCCAAAAAAACTTACTACAATACAAATGTGGTTAATTTGTAGCCATCATTGACTTAAAAATAAGAATAAAATAAAACATTGTTTACGTATTAAATTTATAAATTTTTAAAAAAACTATTGTTACCATCAGTGGCGGCCGGAGGGCGCAAATTAAAAATGTGTGTCATGTGTATTGCTCGTCATTTCAAAATATGTGTTTTTTGCGTCATGTGAACCATGTGCATCATGCCTCATGTCAAAATACGTGCCTGCTGCACATGCGTCGAAAAGATTTATGATAAAAGAGACGCTCGGGTGATTCTCGCAAAATTAGACTTATGAGGTGTCATGAAACATTTTGATAAAAAAGTAAATGCAAAGTAAGAGTTACAAACATCTCTTCATGTACTATTTTGCACATGATTTCAAATGACATCATACACACCAATTGTGTTGTTTTTTTCCACATTTAAGGGCAACATTTTCATTACCGCAACGTGTCCATGACTGGATTTGGGTTCTTTGATATGGAAATATTTATAATAAAAAAATCTAAAAACTAAAAAGCTTCAGTGCATGTTATACTATAAACATTTACAGTAAAGAAACATGTGGTATGTGGTGATCCTTGGTAAATGTAGAGACAATAATAAAAAATATAAATGTGTCCAAGACCAATTTCCTCATCCTCCGCAACAATTTTCAATCATTGTTTAAGCCCTCAAGGAACTAACATTAAAAAAAAGACATAATTGACACTGACACTTTAAGATTTTTTTTCTCTCCAGATAAAAGTTGAAATTTTGTTTGTCATAGTACCTAGAAAACTTTTTAGTTCTCATTACCGAAACATGAGATTGTAAATGCATATATTTAATGTAATATCATGTTGCGGTAATGATCATTTTTGATAATGATAATCAAAAAAAATTTAAATAATTCTATAGGAAATATTTTTTAAATCCTCTAAAAATAATGGATATAGTAAGTTCAGACCTTAATCTTAAATGTGCAAAAAAATTGGCTTCAGGGGCTTCATGAGAATCACCCATAAGATTAATCGAGTATCTCGCAAACGCTTACGTCATTTTTAACATAAACCCTTGAGACGCGTCTGCTGCAAGCACGCATTTTGAGGTGACGCACATAAGTTTACATGACTGAACACATATTTTTAAATGATGAGCCACACATATGACGGTCTAAATACATGTTATGACAAGTTTCGCATCGTGCAACCCCGAAAAAAAAGTCACCGGACACCACTGGTTATGACCACACGAAAAAATACTATGGTATATACTATTTACTACAATGAACTGTAGTATACTTCAGTAGTATAATATAATTACTAAAGTACATTATAGTATTTACTATAGTAAGGTTCAATAACAATTTTATCTACCACAGTAAATACAAGGACTCGCCAAAATTTAATAGGCCATATCGCGATATGCATATCACGATGGTTTGCAACAAATTAGATGTAATTTTAATACCTCAAAAAGTAACATATGGTCAAAGTTTTAGGTGGATAATACAGTATCTGGCACGTGGATAGTAGTTGGAATATGCATGCATGTGCAGCTGCGCATGATGGTGGTTATATTTTAATTTTTATATAAATATTTGTTTTTAGAAAAGTTTTATTTAACCGTAAAACATGGCTGTTCACTTTCAGTAAGATAGTTGTTGCAATGCTTTCTTTTCCCTGATATAATTAAAACTTGTTTTATCGCATATTTCTATATATTTATAATTTATCGCATTTTATTTTAATACCGCACAGCCCTAGTAAAATACTACAGTATTTTTCATGTTGGCATTTTCATTTCATGTACATTATAACAAGTTTTAGTATTAACAATTACGCTTGTTTTCATTTCGGTTATCATGCATTAAGTTTGATAAAATTGATTATAAACGATACACGATAAAACCCTCAGAACAGCGCGCTATGTGCGCATGCGCTAATTAATGAGGGCTGGTCTTGGATTAAAAACTGAAGTAGAGCGCATAATAAACCGTGAGGTTTCATAAAATAAACCTAAAATACACTCTTTGAAACTATGTCAACTAAACACACAAGCCCGGGCATGTGAAAACATGAGGGTTTGTGAAAACACACGGGCGATTTGAAGGGCTTGTGAAAACATACGGGCGTTTGGTAGTAAAATACACGTATCCGTCTTAATAAATGCGGAACTGCGGTCACTAATCGCTTCATACAAATAACGCGTTTATCTGCCTATGTATCAAATGAATCATGTTATACATTTCATACGATGGCATTGATATTTTCGAAAAAGTGAATACTGAAGCATTTAAAGATCGTTTAAGAAAAAGGACAACAGGAAACGATACCTTGCCAGGCTGGTACGATTAGGTAAGCTGGGCAGAAACGCGTTTAATGGCACTACGGTTACACAAATCCCTCCAAACGGCGATCATTTCATCCATTCAACATAACACCGAGGTTTATATCGTATATATGCGAGATCAAACATGTATATACATCTCAAATACCTTTAAAACAAGGGCAGGGGTCCTCACTTCTCCCGTCGTCATCAAAACGCCATCTTAGGATCCTGTGACGTAGGCAGCATGACCCCTAACCCATCTGAGATCAATCTCACCCCCTACCTGTCCTGCTGAGGTATTACCATGATTTTACCCTTTAACCTGGGTTTTCACTTTAGCATGTGGTTAGTTTATTCACACAAAACAACTTACTTATTAGTAGCAATTAATAGTTTAGTATATTTTTAAATGTCATTCAACATACTATAGATATAGTTGTAAATGTATAAAAGTAAACAATTAAAACGTTTTATAAAAATATATTTATTGAGTGCAATGAACAGATACATTTAATTGATTTTTTAATACTAAACATGTAGCTGTAAACAAATATAATGACATGATGACAATATTTCACTGCTTTACTTTAAGTGTTACAATAGTAAGTAATATATTTAATAACTAATAAAAATATTCACTGTATGTAAAATCATTAACCCAACTTAAAAGATAATTAAAAATAACAAATGCAATTATGAGCCACATAAAAAAGTTACTAATATAAGTGCACTGCTAAAAACTAGTTTCAAGAAAAAATTTCTTAGTATTTTTGTTTTGTTTTCAGTAAAAATATCAAAAAATGCTTAAATTAAGACGCTTTATCTTGATGAGCAAAACGACCCAAGAAAATAAGTCTAGTTTTAGACAAAAAATATCTTGAACATTTTTCTTAAACACTAAATTCAAGAAAAAAATCAAGAAAAATTTGCTTACCCCATTGGCAGATTGTTTTGCTTGTTTTATGCACAAAATCACTTAAATTTGATATTTTTGGTGTAAAAACTAGACTTATTTTCTTTTTGCTCATCAAGAAAAAGCATCTTAATTTAAGAATTTTTAGATATTTTTACTGAAAACAAGCCAAAAAGTACTAAAATTTTTTTTTGAAAATCATTTTTTGCAGTGTGATGAAATAACTTTGGGTCTTTATCAAGTAGGATGCCTTTGGAAACGTCACACTTTCAGGAATTTTAAAGAACCATGGCTTCCTGAAAAGCTTCAATCCACCTATGAGAAAAAAATTTGTATATGAAATTATGTAAACTGCATATGCATTTGGCAAAAGCTTTGATCCAAAGCGACTTACACTGCATTCAAGCTATATTTTATATCCAATCCATTCTTTTCAATTGCATATAAATAGCACACCTTTTGAAAAGTTTTGCAATGCACAAGTCTAATTTTGCTTGCATATGATACATCAGTCCTTCCCGTTCACTTAGCACCACACATCTTTTCATGCTATTTACATGCAATTGATGAGAATAGGGCTTATTTTATTAGTATGTGTATTAACTGGGAATCAAACCCACACCTTTTGCGTTGCTAACACAATGCTCAGATACAGAAGCACTGAATGCTTGATAAAGAACAATTAAATTAGGGTTTGTTAGTATTGCATTAATCCAGGTAAGATATTTTCATATAACAAAGTACCTTTGACAGGCTTGGCTGTCATTTGCCTTGAAAATGTAGTAAAGAGTGTTTTTGTGGTAAAGTTGAAATTGCATCAAAGCTTCTGGATTCACAGATTTCAGAGAAAATCCAAGAAGTGGTTGACTTTCCAAAGCAGCTACATCCTGGAGAAAACAAAAGAAAGGCTTGTACATATTGATAGATTTGCTGTTTGTTTATTACAAAGAAAATAAGAGACATAAAAGGCAAATATTAGAAAGGAGAAATCCTGAATCCCTTCACTCCACACAGAATTGTTCAGTTACAAAATGAAAACATTAAAGCCTTTCAAATATTTAAGGGATCCAATTATGAAAAATCTTCATTTAAAAACAAAAATTATAAAGTTAAGTGTACTTTGTGAACGTTTTGTATTATCGCTGTAAAAAACAATAGAAACCAATCTGGGAAAACAATCATTAGAAACATTTACACACGACTGGCCACATTTACATCACAGCTATTTGGTGTTCAGAAACTCACCCGCCCAGTCTCGGTGATGTAATGAGAAATACGTAGGACATATAACTTTTACATTTATGCATTTGACAGACAATTGTATCCAAATTGACTTAAGGTGCATTCAAGGTACAGTATGACTCAATGACTGCACTGCAAAATAAAAAAATTCTTGTTATTTTTGTCTTGTTTTCAGTAAAAAATATATTTTTCTTGATGAGCAAAACGACCCAAGAAAATAAGTCTAGTTTTTAGACCAAAAATGGACCAAATTTAAGTGATTTTGTGCATAAAACAAGCAAAAAAATCTGCCAATGGGGTAAGCAAAAAAATATTCAAGAAAAATTCAAGAAAAATTAGCTTACCCCATTGGCAGACTTTTTTTGCTTGTTTTGATATTTTTGGTCTAAAAACTAGACTTATTTTCTTGGGTCGTTTTGCTCATCAAGACAAAGCATCTTGATTTAAGAATTTTTTTAGATATTTTTACTGAAAACAAGACAAAAATACTAAGAAATGTTTTTCTTGAAAACCATTTTTTTGCAGTGTGCATATTTTTTTGTCAATGGGAATGATGTACTATAAAAAAAACTCGATACATTTATGACATGTGTCACTTTAATCTATACAACCCCCTTTTTTAAATAATAATAACAAATTTTTGTTTTGGTATCTCAAAATTGTAAAATGGCAGACAGGGCATTAAGGCAACTGTTAAAAATCCAATATAAGATACTTTGAAATTATTTTATAACCTTTCCTATAAACACATTTCACGAATATCAGTCGTTTTGGGGATGTTATAGTAATTGAAAAATGTCTGTCTAATATTTGGATGTTCTCAAATGTCAAGGTACAATCACAATCATGGGGAATTTGTGAACTTCAATTATAAAGGGCCCCATTTATTCGTATCCACTGCAAAAAAAAAAAACTTGCCTACTTAGTATTTTTGTCTTGTTTTAAGAACAAATATTAAAAAATTCTTAAATCAAGATGCATTTTCTTGATGAGCAACATGACCTGAGTAAATAAGTCTATTTTTAGACAAAAATATCAAATTAAAGTGAATTCATGCCTAAAACAAGCAAAAAATAAAAAATAAAAAATCTGCAAAACAACTTTTTTTAAATTTTTTTTTAGAAAAAATTGCTTATTCCATTGAAAGATTTTTTTGCTTGTTTTAAGCAGAAATTCACTCCAATTTAATATTTTTTGTCTAAAAACTTTTTTGTCTTATAAATTTTCTCAGGTCATTTTGCACATCAAAAATGCATCTTGATTTAAGAATGTTTAGATATTTGTACTAAAAAACAAGACAAAAATGCTAAGAAAGTCATTTTTTTGCAGTGTAAACATGCCTGAATAACCAGTGTGCATTATTCAAACATTTAGGCCCCTCCCCTCGAACAACCTGTTAAAAGTCCCGCCCAACTTTTATGACAGAGTGTCTTTCAGGAATACATTAAATCATGTTTGTTTCAAGTTGAATTTGAACAGTTTTCTCTAGGTTGAAAAGACCATATATTTTGGGATTTATAAATGATTACCTCACTGGCAGCATATGTGTACAGAACTTTGTTCATGATGACAAACCAGAATCTTCTCCACTGTTTCTTATTGCCCTTCGTCCGCTCTAGGTAGCCGTTCATCGAGGATCCGTCCATATTAGCCGACACCTAAAATAAATCAATGAACAATGACAGGTATCAGTTAGGTCAGAGTTAACCAATCAGATCTAGTTTCAATGTGGACCAGATTTATGTCTCATATTAAATGTCTGAGTTTAGATCTAGCTGGCTTTGCTGGGAGTTAAAAGACAGTGTAAAAGTTGTTGGATTGTCACCTCTTTCAGTGCTGCTGGTTTTTTCTTTCCCTTTTTGTAGTGCAAAGATTTGCCATTGGGTGACAGAGCGGTATTGCTGGGTCCCTGGTCACCTATTTTTAGTAAAGAAACACATGATCTTATTTAACACAAACATACAGGTGATTACATAATTACAATTACACAGTGAACAAAGTCATTAATTTTCTGCTTTTTTTAAATGGTTGTATTTATAATTATTTAAATAATTTGGTACTCATTGTCATGGATCACAAGATGTACAAGCAATGCCAATATTATAGGTTTTGTGAAACGTGTCTTACACTGCAAAAAAAAAAATCGATTTTCAAGAAAACATTTCTTAATATTGCTTTTTCTTGAAGAGCAAAACAACCCAATTAAATAAGTCTAGTTTTTAGACCAAAAATATCAAATTTAAGTGATTTTGTGCACAAAACAAGCAAATAAACAAATAATCTGCCAATAGGGTAAGCAAATTTTTCTTGAATTTAGTGTTAAAGAAGTCTTTATCAGTAAAAATATAAAAAAATTCTTAAATGATGTATTTTCTTGATGAGCATAATGAACAAAAAAAATAAGTTGAGTTTTTAGAGAAAAATATACAATTTAAGCGAATTTGTGCACAAAACAAGCAAATAAACAAATAATCTGCCAATAGGGTAAGCAAATTTTTCTTGAATTTAGTGTTAAAGAAGTCTTTATCAGTAAAAATATCAAAATATTCTTAAATGAAGATGTATTTTCTTGATGAGCAAAATGAAAAAAAAAATAAGTCGAGTTTTTAGACAAAAAATATACAATTTAAGCGAATTTGTGCTGAAAACAAGCAAAAAAAGAAAAAAAAATCTGCCAATTTTTTTAATTTTTTGATATTTTTACTGAAAACAAGACAAAAATACAAAGAATTTTTTTCTTGAAAATCATTTTTTGCAGTGTATATAGCTGAAAATCATGATTTCCGGTTCTCCAAATCTATCAGTGCACTGCAAAGAATAACTTTCTTACTTAGTATTTTTTCTTTTTTTTTCAGTAAAAATATCAAACAATTCTTAAATGAAGATGTATTTCCTTGATGAGCAAAATGACCTAAAAAAATAAATCTAATTTTTAGACAAAAAATATACAATTTAAGCGAATTTGTGCTGAAAACAAGGAAAAAATAATGCAAATGGAATAAGAAAAAAGTAAACTTATTTCAAGAAAATTTTTCTTATTACTAAATTGGCAGATTTTGTTGCTTGTTTTAAGCACTAATTTACTTCAAGTTTATATTTTTTGTATAAAAACTAGACTTATTTTCCTAAATCATTTTGCTCATCTTCATTTAAGGATTTTTAGATATTTTTACTGAAAACAAGACAAAAATATGTTGTTTTTGCCTGTACCATATTGTGATCCATGACAATGAGTACCAAATTATTAAAATTTGATAAAAGCAGAAAAAATTATGACTTTGGATATCAAATGTACTTGCGATTATCTAATCACCCATATGCTTGAAGTAAATAAATGTAGGTATTGTGTGTGTGTGTGTGTGTGTGTGTGTGTGTGTGTGTGTGTGTGTGTGTGTGTGTGTGTGTGTGTGTGTGTGTGTGTGTGATGAACCTGAATTTCTCCTCTGCAGAACAGCAAAGCACAGATCACACACACGTTCATGCTGATTCTTCAGATATTTTAATGGATGCTTGTTACTCGAGCAGGCTTGACACACAACCTAAAGAAAGAAAATTCATATGTGCATGAGCACACATAAACCATCCTGTCAACAATTATTATGCTATAAAAGGATTAAAAGAAAGAGCATCTATGTTATGTACGACATTTAGGTCTCTTTCAGCCTTGTTTACATTGGTTTTATCTGTCAAGTGAACGGTTGGCCTCCCAAAAAAGCTTGCCTTATTTACTGATCAATCTCTTACAAAGAAGAGTTCATAGTAACAAGGGTGCTGGACTTTAAAGGAGTAGTCCACCCTAAAAATGGGTCCCATTGTCTTTTCATAGTTGGAAAAAAATGACTATAGGGACCGTTTTTGGGTGAACTACTCCTTCAATAACTCCCTATTTTCAAAATCTACTGAACGTTTTTACTCATGTAAAACTTTACCCTTCCCTGGTGAGAACTGACGCACAAGCGCTTTACCCCTGTTTACAGCGTTATTCATTTGTGATCAGATTACTGAGGATGGATTAAGCAGGGTCTTTGTTAAATGACAGCGGTACAAGATCTTCTCACCTTTCCACAAGCTCTACAGTGGTGACGTCTCCAGGTGAGGGTAAACTCACAGGTGCAGATCATGCACATGGTCGCCCGTTGGTCTGGGATCCATATTGGGGCTTTGGTTCCCAGCTGGGCATCATTATCTGTAACATCTTGGGTTACCTGCTATAGACGTGTCATCAAGGCAGCTTTAAACATTGACAGTTAACACCTTAGACATATCATTAAAGAAATATTTTAGGTTAAATACAACTGTCGAGAGCATCTGTGGTATGCTGTTGATTATCGGAGGCAAACTTGTCTGAATGGTTCTTTGGAGGCGGGGCTAGATTTTTAGGTGGATGAACTTCTAGTAATGTTTCAGCGGTAGGAATTTGCTTTTTGTGTAAAATGCTCAGTGCCGGTCTTTCCTATACGCAAAGTACGCAATTTGCATAGGGCCCCGCACCACTAGAGGGCCCCCTTGATCTCAGAATTATTTAAAACCATTATATCAAAGAAAAATTATTATTATGTTTAATGAAAACAAGACGCTATAATTTAAATAATTTGCAAACTTCCGAATTTGTGCGGGTTTTTAAAAATACTTAATGATTTCTTAAATCACTGATATGTACTCGGACAACATGCAGGCAGTTTCTCAATCCGAAGGCTGCAGCCTTCAGAGGTCACATTTGTAGGCTGCATATGCGTCATAAAAACGTATTTTAGAATATTAACAATTATAATGTTGACTATTATTCTTAGTTAATGGTTAATTGTTATATTATGCTTATTACTTGCAAATGAAATGCTTATTTAACTTAAATAAATCAGGCTTGATGACGTATGCAGCGCGCATATGCGACATGATCCGGAGGTTGCAGCCTTCAAATTTAGAAACGGCCGCGTGCATGACGCAGAAGAGTGATTTGGTAACGATGCGCATATTATATGCCCACCATTGATTTAAAACAAAGACAAAGCTATCCGTCTGGAGCAGAATAAAGGGAAAAAAACGTGAAGCAAGGGAACAAGATAAAGGATTTGCGCGAGCAGATTAAGTCAATGTAAAGACACGCGTCCTAGCATGGGGCGATTCAAATGACGCGAATTGGGTGACGCAATTGCCGCGAAAACACGCGCTTTTTCCTTTGAACTTCAAGAACGCGCTCTCGTGCAGGATAATTTGACGAGAGAGAGAGAGAGAGAGAGAGAGAGAGAGAGAGAGAGAGAGAGAGAGAGAGAGAGAGAGAGAGGTAAGAATGGTGCCCACGTCGAGAAAACTTAATAGAAGACTTGAAATTTGTAAAGGATTAAAGTATATGTCACTAGTTTAATTAGAGTATGTTAACTGGATAACACTGAATATAACTCATTGTATAGATAATAAAATAATGTATTTTGATTACATAAATCAAACCTAACTATATGATTGTAGCTGCTGACCAGCATAGGGAATCTCTATGGCTAATTTCTAAGACATGTTGCTGATACAGTACTTTGTGTTGTACCTTATCTTGTTAATTGAGTCTTTTTGGGCATCTCATGCCTAGAATTATTCAAGGAGATTGATTATTTTAACTTCCTTTAAAGTTTGATCAGTTGTGCATAAGGACATGTGCAACAAATGGATATAGGGTGTCAAACTCATAGATTTGCAATATTTAAAATCAGACACTATTTTTAAAATATTTGGGGTCAACCTCTGTGACAGCTTTAAAGGGACACTTCACCCATTTGCATTAAGCTTTGTATAGTTAGAACTCCAGTCATGTTTTTGAATGGTCATGCATCATTTCCTCAGTTGCCGCTGAGACTGGAGAAATACAGATTTCAGTGTTGCACATCCTTCTTTCAATGATGTAAAAATCATCATTTTGCATCATTGAAAGAAGGAAGTGCAATGTCTTTGTTGAGGGAATGAGACTACAAACACCCCTTTTCTCGGTCAAATAGGCACCAAATTCTAAATGTATGTTACATTTCGACTACAAATATAACACTTTCAATAAAGATTAATGTTTCTACGGGTGAAATGCTCTTTTAAAGCTGAAACTTATCAAATCCTATCAGAGGTCCAGAATGTCATTGAAACACACCAGTGGCTTTGCTGTCATCAGTATTAAACATGTTACCCCTCGAAGTACCCCTCCCCACAGAGCCCCCCCCACATAACAAATCCCAATTTAACCCCTGTGTATTAACAGTATGTATTTATATGTAATTTAATTTGATTCATTACATTCATTTAGATCAGGTTAATTTTTTAGTGCTTCTCACAACACATTTTAAATCAAAACAACTTATCAGCAAATACATGTTTCATGTTATAATCAGCAAGTTTATCAGTCAGGGTTTCAAAGTAATGTGCATATGGGAATATTATACAGCTATAAGATAATACACTATGTGGTTAGTTAACAACTAACTAACAGCAACATTGACTGGGTTTTACCCAGATAGCACAGGTACGTCTGTGAGATGTCTGGTAAAGATCTGGAGATCTGGAATACATCTGGTGTGTAAAAACATCTTATAAAGGAAAAGAGCTGCTTTACATACATTCTAAATCAAAAACGTCTTGCAGACATCTTCAATATGTCTATATGACATCTTTTAGGAGACGTCTCACAGACGTATTGCAGATGAGAAAACAATTTAAATAAGACATCTTGCAGATGTAAACGCAGACATCAAATAGACGTCTCCGAGATGTATGTGTGCTATGCTATAAGGGTCTGAATGCACTGACAGAGGGCCCCTCACAAAGCTTTGCTTAGGGCCCCCCAGCATCTAGGACCGGCACTGAAAATGCTTTACGGATAAATACGTCCTTTTCTTGATACTCTTGTGCTTGCATGTTGTGTATAAATCACCGGTTATACTAGATGTACATGTTAAACACTCATATATTTAAAGTTTGATGCATAAGTCGTTACATTGGAACCAATCCTATCAGATTATTGTTGAGGACTTTTAGTGGTTAAGTATTAGGGTTATACATTCTTAAATGTGTGACAAATGAATAAGTTGTTTTACCATCTCAGGGTTTTTAACTGAGTTGTCTTTGTTGTAATCTTCGATGGCAGTGGAAATCGCTTGCAGCCACTGATCTCGGCATACAGCAGAACTTTAAAAAATAAGAGTTTGGAGTTGGCAAAGGGTCAGATAAAGTTGCAAGGTACTTAAACTAGCCAGTAATATATAAGACCAATGTCTCAACCTGCATCTGAATATGCGTTTTTCCCTGCTATACAATATGTAACAAGCAGTACTGTATGTTAAATGAGAAAGGTATACGCAAACCTGTTGTTTCACGTGAGATTGTACTGTAATGTGTCAAACCAGTGTACACTTGCTATCCCCAAGGCCATAGTTGTTATTATCAAAATATACTTGTTTAACAACACCAAAGTTTATTGTTTTTGCAGTTTCTTGCCAAAAAATGTATTTTAAATATATGTTAAATACATTTTGGGGAAGGTAATGCTCAATTGAATATATTTTTGAATTTGGAAATATATTTAGTTTTAACCTTCATACATCAACATATATTTCAAAATGTATTTCGAGGGCAAGCAAATACATTTTTAATTTTACAACCCATATAGCAAAAAGTTATTCTTTACAAAAAATATTTTAAATATATGCTAAATCCAAGTTTATTTTCTTAAAGTATATGATTGAAGTTGAAAATATATTTAATTTGAACCTTTTTAAAACTGTTATGTTTACAGGTTCATATCATAAACAAAGTTTTTATTCCAGTGCGACATGAATATATTTCTTTGATTTGACTAAATGCTTTAAAATGTATTTATTTTTAAAATATATTTCAAAATATACAAAAAATGGCCCAAAAATGTATCGGTAAAAATATATATTTCTGTAAACATATTCCAAAATATATTTCTGTAAACAAATTCCAAAATATATTTCTGTAAACAAATTCCGGAATATATTTCTGCAAACAAATTCCGGAATATATTTCTGCAAACAAATTCCGGAATATATTTCTGTAAACATATTCCGGAATATATTTCTGTAAACATATTCCGGAATATATTTCTGTAAACAAATTCCGGAATATATTTCTGCAAACAAATTCCGGAATATATTTCTGCAAACATATTCCGGAATATATTTCTGCAAACATATTCCGGAATATATTTCTGCAAACAAATTCCGGAATATATTTCTGCAAACAAATTCCGGAATATATTTCTGCAAACAAATTCCGGAATATATTTCTGCAAACATATTCCGGAATATATTTCTGCAAACATATTCCGGAATATATTTCTGCAAACATATTCCGGAATATATTTCTGCAAACATATTCCGGAATATATTTCTGTAAACATATTCCGGAATATATTTCTGTAAACAAATTCCGGAATATATTTCTGTAAACATATTCCGGAATATATTTCTGTAAACAAATTCCGGAATATATTTCTGTAAACATATTCCGGAATATATTTCTGTAAACAAATTCCAAAATATATTTCTGTAAACAAATTCCAAAATATATTTCAGCAAATATATTTTTGGCAATTTTTTTATATTTTGAAATATATTTAATAATAATTTTTTGCCATATGGGAATGTTCGGCAACTGAAAAGCATTTTCGGTGTTCGGTTGAAAGTAAAAGGAGAGCATAAATTTGATAAAAAATTATGTTTTTGATGATGCCATCAAATAGCAACCAATGAGAGGTATGGATGGTTTATAAATGCCCCAAAAATTTTGGCAGTGTGGAAGCATTTTAAAGTGTCAGACAAGATGCATTTTCGGCCAAAAAGTTTTGGTAACCCAACATTCGATGCATCCTTATTTAAATAAACATATTTACAATATAAAGTGCTTAACAGTGTAAAACAGTGTATAAAATAATAAAGAATAATTTCTCACCTGGCAGACAGGATAAAAGATCGTTCAACACTTTCAATGTTCAGTTCATAATAGTCTTCCTGATAACGTTTACTAACCTGTGGACAAAGCAGGTTAATATAAAATATTATTGTATAAATATGAAAATGGTTTCAAATCACTATTTGTATACCTAAATACAAACATAACTGTTATAAAGAAACATTTATATTTAAATTGAAGAGCTGTTCAGCCTATAAAAAAGCAGATATTCAATACAAATGTTTGAGGCGAATATTGCATGTTTGGGACAATCACATTGGATCGCCCCTGCGCGAATTCATTCGCGTCTTTGCATTGACTTTGTATGTAATCTACTCATGCAAATAGTTAAATTTGCTTTTGGTGTGTTCACAGCATTACAATGGTTGCTTTTTCTCATTATTGTGATTCCGGTCTGCCACATTCACATGTGTATGAATTGAAGTAAATGGATCGAAATGTCCAATGTGACCGCGGTATTACGTGAAAGCGGCTCATAAATATTGGTGACTCATCTTGCACTACACAGATTTTCGCCCAATCAAATGCTCTCTCCATGCTAAATCCTACTGTTTAACAAAAATAGTGAAATAGTTTGTCTCTAAAAATATATTTATATATAAAAACATATAAATTTCACCTTCATTTCAGCCAAAGAAAGCATGTTGTTCACTCTGTAATTCCCAGATGGTAAAGGTGTGCTATACAGGAGACCGTCATTAAACTGTAAATGAGCAAAAAACATTATTACAAACCAAGTATTTTAATTAACATTAATACAGATTTATACAGTAGATCAGATTGCACGACAATGACCTGATCGTCATATGAGATAAAAGATAATAAAAAACAGTCTGCATGGGCTAAGCATGATAAATACAAAAAATACTGTCGTCATTGTTGACATAAAATTCAATTAAATGTGGATTAATTGTCACTTACTAAAAAGAACATTCGAGGCTGCATCACTTTCCTTGAGGATTTCATCAGGATTCCCTCCTTTAACAAAACCTAAGCACAAATACTTTAGGATTACGTTTCTAAAGGACTGCGAATCACTGAATTTGCAAGGCTATAAAACACTTGTACATTATCTGGTTTAAAGTTACCACTGACATTACAGCACCTCCACTGAATTATCTTTAAACTTTGAGATTATGTAAGGGTGAATTTTGTGAATGTACCCGTCCTGGCTGGACAATGACATGTTGTCCAACGAGTCGACACTGAACCTCATAGAGCTTCTGAAAGTTATCCTGTTCGAAAATAACATTTCAATTAATCTATAACGAAGAATAATAAAGAATAATCATTTTTACTTATTACGTACCTCTTGTCTTACGATTTCATTCGCATGATTGGCCACCTCCTTTACTATCACCAAAGCAGCTGTTAAGATTTAAAAAAAGTAAAAAAATGATATTATTTTTCAAATAAAACTATTCAGGATTAAGGTTTTGTGGCATGTATTCAAAACAAAGCATATTTTATATAATTTAATATTTTTACCTTCAGCATTTTTGTAGTCTGGAGAATCTTCATCAAGATGGTTTAAATAAGCTGGAAGAAAAAAACAAAAAATGCATGTTTGGACTGTATTATAATCACAAACAGAAAGCTTAAATAATCCCTGTTTAGTTTAGATTAGTTTACATAATCAGTGAATTATTGCAGACATTTTTCACATTGTTGTACTGTTTGCTCAACCTAAAGACACGAAAATACGCGGCCAAACAAATCAGAATTTGTATTATTTCATAAGATTATGTGGTACATAGATACGTCATTCGACCGCTCCGTATATGTAGACATATCTGGCATTTTGGCATTTTAGTTGCAGACGTCACTCAAACTTTTCCAGGATACCACAACATTGCACAACCTCTGATTAGTAAACTTGGCAGAGATTATATTCCCGAAAAAAGGTGTGAATGTATACAGGTAACTTAATATTACAGGTTATTCAACTATAATAACTTTTAGAGGCAGTTTCCTAGACAGGGTTAAGTTTAAGCCAAGACTTTTTAGGAAACATAATTTACAAAAAGCATTACTGGTGTGCATCTTGAGACAAAAACAATGTCAATGCAAGCGGTTTTCAGTTAAGACAACTCAAACATGCAGTTTAGTCTTGAAGTAGACTTAATACCTGTCCAGGAAACTGTCCCTTAATTTTGTGTTAGCAAACACTTTTGTCTTTGTGTATCGTGTTAGTTAAACAATTGTAATGTTTGGGTCAACAACATTTTTATAACTACAGTTGTAGACACACAGTCGGCTTGCTCTTCAGTATTTACAGACCGTGTGTCAGGGTTGCCAGATTTGCGAAACAAAACCAACCGAATGGCCAAATAAATCTAGCACCTTAGCTAGCCCAAATACACTTTACTTTTATTCAAAATGTATTTGTTTATCTAGCCAATAAAAACGAAACCCTGGCATCAATATTTAACCCGGAGCTAAAGCAATTCACATGACCAGTTTTAAAGTGATCATTGCAGACTTGGCAACACCGGTTAAAGCGATAGTTCACCAAAAATGAAAATTCTGTCATCATTTACTCACCCTCAGGTTGTTACAAACCTGTATGAATTTCTTTGTTCTGCTGAACACAAAGTTAGAACTTTTGACGAATGTTTCTAAACAAGAAGATCTGGGGCACCATTCACTACCATAGTACTATTTTTTCCTACTATAGAAGTCAATGGTTTTAACTGTTTCCAGCTTGATTGCAAATATCTTCCTTGATGTTTAGCAAAACAGAAATTTATACACCTATGATGATAACAGAATTTTCATTTTTTGGTGAACTATCCGCCTTGGACTGTTCCAATATGGCAGATTACTTGCGTATTGCTAATGACATACAGTACTGCGCAAAAGCCACCGCCACCACCAGCTTTATTGTTTTAGCAAAGTTTATTTTTCACTTTTTTTATTAACTCTTTCTTGAGTTATCTCGTCAATTAAGAGAAAACATTTGCATAAAAAAGGTGTTCCCCATGAATTTTTATGTTAATCTGCAATACCGCGATGATCCACTTTATACCCAATTTATGAAAAAACTGAAGCCAAAACGTTATTTACTAATTTTAAACTCTGTGTATAATTTGACTATCGTTCTGAATCTGATCTCTAACAACACTCCTTCATAAAAATGCAAGTATTTCAGCTTTTTGCTAAAAAATTATTTAATTATTTTTAAAGCAAAATGCCCATATTTAAGAGTTTATAAGCAGAGAAAAATATATAGATAGGATGAAACGTTTTTTTCCCTGTTTTGTTTGTTTGTTTGTTTGAAAGCAGAGGATCTGTTCTTTCATTTGATATATTTTTATGTTTATATATTTTAAGAAGAAAAAATTGTGAAACTTTTGCAAAAATCACAAAAAATGCTGGCAAGCAACTTTTCAAAAAATGGCTTGCGGGGAATGACTTAATATATAAACAGAAATACAGGAAATATGTACACAAAATTAAAAACAAAAATTTTCAGAACTAAATGTCTACACACACACACACACACACACACACATACACACACACAAACATATATACCTATAAAATCCCACAGACAACCAGAACACCCCACTTATAAGTTACTAAATAGCACCGCCCTGGGCACCACCCATTTTTTTAAAATGTTACGATCTATTTTAGGTGTAAAAATGCTCACCGGTCAGTAGAAGTTGATACTGTGGAATTCTCTGAATGGGTTTAAGCATGTAATGTTTCACTGCCAGGTTAGCACAGCATGGGTCGCTCTGTATCAGAAAGTCAAAGAGATGCCCGAGGGGAATTTTTGTCAGTACTTCAAGGAAAATCGGCATACTATTCACATCTGAACAATGGTTGAGACGTAACTAGGTTAGCAATAGGAACCAAACCGAAAAAACAGGTCGGAGTGGTTTTGTTACCTCAAATTCACGGACGACTTTGGCAAACGCTGGGTTTTTCCGACATTGCTCTTCCAGAAGAGCCACATTCTTGTCGAACTCGCGGATATAAGTAGAGTACATTTTAAGGTATGGTCCTTTCTTCACAAATATGTCTGCTACGGCACAGTGCTCGTTCCTGTTGGACAATAAAACATCATCATTATGTGTGTCTCAAAAATGGTTTGACACAAAAAAGTGAATGGTCAAAATTCAAATTCATGGATCTGGGAAATTGTAGGCACTTGTAGGCTAAATTACTATCGGCATATTTCTTTGTCTTGTGACATGGCCCCTTTATGTTTTACGTACGGCCCAAAATGTTGAACTGAGTCATCAATGATGGTATAAGTATCACTAGCTGCGTTTCCATTGCAGATTTGCGCAAAACTTAGCGTTATTTTCAAAATGTCAACAAAATATTTGCGAAATTACGCATTAATCGACTGAAAGGTAGTTTTTCCTCAAGCGAGAAGTCATTTCAAATATCACGTTGACTGATGTTGGTAGGTTTACTAATATCACATCCACCACACTAGGCATTATTTTTAACCGTAGGAGCGGCAACGAATAAGTGTTTCTTGGAGGTAATAGTACATTATTTTAATTCAAAAGAGATGTAGGAGTGATATCCGAACATTATTGGATATGAAAACCTCTCATGCTCACGCGGTAGAGGCGTCAAGCGCGAGTGATTTCAATGTTAAGTCAATGTGAAGACGCGTTGACGCTTGCATGGAGGGCTTGTGGCGCGAATGAGGCGTTAAGCGTGGAGCGATAGATGCGATTCCGCCTCATTTGCGAATTGAGCTATGCCACAGGAAACGCGCGGGTTGAAATTTTTTTACTTTGTCAGAAAAACGCAGCGCGTTAACCAATCAGGAGCCTGCTCTATTAGTGACTTGATTACAGGAAGCGAGCAGAGTCACAGAAGCCCCTCCCATGACGCAAATTTCCGCGTGAATGTCTCGATGACTAGAATTTCAAGCGTGGCTTTCACGTACAAATGACCCTCTTGGGTCTTGAGTCTGCGCAGTAGCGATTTCAGGACCAGTCCTGGGCAGTAGTGAGCAGGAAGTAAATCTGCGAAATCAAGGCCCCGCCCTCGCAGAATGCGCATATCACAGCTGTCAAACATGACATCACACCACCGTTTTTTTATAGTATTAAATAACTTACTAAAAACAAACTTTTTAAAAAAACAAACACTTGAATTTACATCCGCGTGATAAAAATTACAGGAAACAGCTTCGGAAAAAAGATAATTGAAGTGTAATTCAATTGTTTAGTTGGTCTCAAGTCCCATTGAATTACATGGGGGAGGCGGGGCTTATGACCTATACTGGGACTGGTCACTGGACTTTTCAGGGCTTGTGCGGCACGCTTGGACTTACTTGCATCAAGTGACCTGAAAATGCAAAAAAACTGTTTCCATTGGAGTTTTGCGAAATCCACCTATAACACTGGCCGTATTTAATTTGCGCAATTTAAAGGTTAATGGAAACGCATCTATTGGCAATCTAAAAGTGGCATCTAAAAAACCATGATACTTCATGCAACTTCTCTTTATTTTATAAATGACATTTAACCAACTGGTGTGATTCCGGTTCTGCAAGACTGACTCTATTATAAAATGTGAATATGAAGTTATGCAGGGTTTTTGTTGATGTTTCATTACCAGTGAGCGACTCGTTTTTCCAGCTCTTTCAACAGGTTGCAATTCAGTTCGTAAAGCGTTGGCAAAGAGCACAAGATCTGATTCAAGACTCGCTCGTCAATCACGGCTTTCCCCGTCTGACAGGAGGCTTTTAACACAGCTTCACGAAAATCCTGTGGAGCACAATTTAAGAAAACTGTGAGAAAATCATTAGCCATAAAGCCCCGATAACGGCAACAGATGTTTGCAAGATCTAAAAGAAAGGCTAACAAAAAAATACAATTTTTAAACAAATATTATGGTCACTCTTTTCCACATACAGAAAGCAAATGTGCAAAAAGTTTTTTGCTTGCATTGAAATGTTGTTTGATCATTGTTAAAATGATCCCTGTTTACACAAATGCATTAAGGTTTTAAAAACTCTGTATTGTGCATGTCAGGCCAGTAGTTGGCGATGAACATACGCATGATCCTCACATCAACATTTTCACAAATTTGCATCTTTACACTGAGACAATACTGGTATCCTTCTTAAAAACATGCACGCTATCCAAAGCCATTTTAAAGCTAAAAGAGCCAGAATATTATTTAATATAACTTCAACTGTGTTTGGCTAAATGAAGAAAGCCACATACACCTAGGATGGCTTGAGGGTGAGTAAAATATGGGCTACATTTCGCTGATGCTCACAGAAAACATATGAAGTATAAGGAGCAGATTTAAATTGTGCCCATGTGACTGCGTAAACAGGCATATAAGCCGGGCTTTACTTAGGACGTTATGTAACGTCTCCTACATAACATGACTGCGGCTAAACCACTTAAACAGGATATAATATACAGTACACTTACAATATGCAGGAGTTTCAGTACACTCACGAATCTGTAAACAAATAAAACATACAAATGAATGAAATAGTTCACACACACAAAAAATACTCCTGTTAAATGGCACCAATTATGTAAAATCCACATTTACATTTTGACATAAATGTTTGCTGGCAGTGTGTGAACACAACCACATTTTTTTTTTATCTTTAGACATGCTGTTTTGATTTTCTTATCATTGTGACGTCACACTGATAAAGCTCCACCCACGGCCACTGACTGACAGTCCTGGATTACCATATACGCTGTCTGCCATATCTCAATAGTGAGATTGTATTGTCTCAGACCGTATTCACAGAAATCAGATATTTTTTAACTAAAATGGCTCACTGTCTGTTGGTTAGGGAGTGCGGAGCTGTATTTCATTTACATTTAAAGGTACAGACACAAAAACTCCCACCCAATTTTGACATGCTATAATAAATGATCTGTGGGGTATTTTTAGCTGAAACTTCACAGACGCATTCTGGGTGGGCACACCGTAGACTGAGATATTATATCATGTAAAAATTTGCATATTAGGTCCCCTTTAATTAATCACCATATCCTTTTTAATAACTCTAACTTTAAAATAAAGTATGGTACTTTTTGGCATATCAAATCATTTGACTGTACAAAACAAAAGTCGTATGGACAATTATTATAAAGACTGTGCTTTTAAAAACAACAGATCACATGAATTTATGAAAATTAATAACTTCTTAAAACAAGAATTAGTCTAAATGTCAAAACAAAACAGACTTACATCTTCTCCGAAGTCATGATTTCATTGACAATGTGTTCAACCTTGTTCTTCTTAGCGTCAATCTAAATAGAATTAAAACATTTGTTTATATTCTTTTGTACCAATTGTCTTAAAAAAAAAAAAAAAACATAAGAATAACATTATATTTTATGTACTGCAAGTGTTGCTTCTGTAACAAATAATGAATCTAAATACGATACCCGTCTCTCTATAATGGTGGGGTTATCTTCATCTTCCTCTAGGCTGCTTTCATCTTCCTCTGAATGAGTGTCGTTAAATTCGTCCATTTCATCAAGTGCATTTCTAAAGAGAAACAGATTTTAAAGTCCACAGGAACTGAAAGAGTGTCATGAAAATCTCAAAACACCACATGAAGAGCTCAAAAAATTAGATAATGACCAAAATGCTCTTGGTACGTATTATATTGTCATGAAATACTTTGAGTCAAATCAGCTTAATCCCAGCCGTAGGTCATTGAGAAATACTGGTTTGTTCCATTTAACGTCATGACCACTTTTCAGCAAAAATCATTGGATGTCCGACGGCCCGTATATCAAGGTGCAAGTTTTTACCTTCAAATTCAAGGACTAAATGTGGGGACACATTTCAAGTGAAAGCAAGGTTACATTGTGTCATCTTTTAAGATACATTGTTACAGTTTCCTTTCGAGGGAACTCGTGCTGCGTCACTGCGGTGACACTTTGGGAACGCCTCCAGGGGTAAGTGTGTCTGAATGTGTATATCAAATTCAACCAATGGTGAGGCTTAACTACAAAGACAGGGTGACGTGGGAGTCAGGAAGTATAACGCTATCTGAAATATTGTCAAAGACAGCGTTACAGGGACGCAGGAAGTATGGCAAGGGAGACGCAGCGTCTCGTTCCCTTCTCAGGGAACAACTGTTACATACGTAATCTGAGATGTTCTCATGTGTCAAAAACAACTATGCAAAAAATAATTTTGGTATAAATCAACATTTATGCATATTTTCAAAAACTTCCCAGGGGCTTGATTTGTCCCCCCAGATTCACAAACTTGCAAGGATTTCAGGGACCTGTGGGAACCCTGCTGAAAACATTTTCAAAAGTGGAGATTTATGCATGCACTTGGAGGGATTTGCAGCTAAATTTAAATCATGGTATATAACAACAGTGAAACATAATCACATTCCTTTGAGTGTCTAAATTCTGTTTTGAAAGTAAAACCAGATCTACAACTACTGGCTAAATCTCCCATGAACACGTAAATGAACCTTATAGACTTAAGTTTATGTACCTTTGATGAAGCTCCTGCTGTTCTGAGTCTGTGGGGTTTTGAGAGTACACTTCTGGATATTCATAAAGGCCATCGTCTTCATACATGCTAAGAGGAGCCAAAAAACGAATTAGTCCAGTCTTACCTTAAAACAGTATTTGCTTATAATGTATGTGATCCTGTTTGTGAAATCCAAAGTCTCATAATCTTATTATAAATAATAATAGCATCAAAGTTTGATTTCACATTGATTTCAATATTTGATCTTACTCAGTCCTATTTTTGAGGGCCACTATACATTGTAAAACCTGAAAAGTTAATTTAACTCAAAACCATTTCAGGAAACAGATTGAACTTATTTGCATATGACTCAATATATTTAAGTTCACAGTACTCATATGTATTTGTTTAAAAACTTCAATGGTTTAAGGCAATCTGTTTCCTCAAATGATTTGAGTGAACTTATTAGGTTTTACAGTAAAACAGATCCATAACTGGTGGTTAAATGATGGTTTAACACTTGGTTACTTAAAATGTATAGATTCCAAAGTGTATACTATGTACCTTTGAAGAAGCTCCTGCTGCTTTTTGGAGTTTGTTGGGTTTTCAAAGATCACATCTGGATAGTCATAAAAACCATCGTTTTCATACATGACTGTCTGGTTTTGACAAGTATTGGTGACCTCTACCTGTGTGGTGCTAAGATGAGGCAGATATTCATATTCTGCCACATCATCATACACATGTTCATCATCTACATGTATGTCAAGGTCGTCTCCATCAACACTTTGCTCGATTTCTCTGTTATTCCAATTTTTTATTCTGTCAGCGTGACCGTTGAGCATCGGTCTTTCAGGGGGGACCTGGTTTTGGATTTCTTCCGAATAAAACTCAGCGTCCACCGACTGCTCGTTCCTAACCGTAGGGAAATCAAGGTCCTGTCTATTTTTGGTGGGCACCTTTTTATCGCTAAAGTCAAGGTGTACAATCTTTAGGAAGGAGGATTTCTTTACACCATCAGGCCTAAGCAAGTCCACTGAGGATAAGGACCTGGATTTAGGTTTGAGGTTCACTCTGGGATTCTTGCTTGGAGTGACGTTTCCTTTAGGATTGGCTGGTGGTTTCACTTCTGCATCTGTTATGACAACACAATCTTCGTTTTTAATTTCAGGCATAGGACTTCTGATCATATTTGTTTTGTTTAAAAGTCCATCTACTGAATGTTCTGTTGTCCCAATGTTCCCAAAATCAGGTCTGGGTTTTGGGGGAACCCTCCTCCATATAGGATATTGATTTCCATCAACATGTACATCCAGATTTTGTGCTTTAACCTCAGTCCCCCGTGTAGAAACACTTTGGCGAGCGTCTTGGGTTTTATTTTGTTGCAACCGAGGGATCTTCTGGCGTGGGGTGGGTATCGGAGTTACCCACCTATCATTTTGGTTTTCTTTAAAGTCCCTAGTACCTTTGCTCTCACTAGTATGTCCTACCTTGGTAATATTAACCTCTCTCATGAACACATCTGTATTGTTTAAATCCACAGGTGAGCCAGTACGACTCCTGGTAGGTCCCATTGACTCTTGACGGACACCGTTGGGTTGTTCCATCTTAGCTTTACGCAGGACCGCTACAGGTTTCCTTAAAGGTTGCATTTCATCTGGATATTGACTACGATGTACATCCTCCCTTGAGATTCTACATTCATAGAGTTTGGGGGTCGGCATACTATCAACAGGTGAAGTAATGCCAGAACCAATGTTCTGTTGTATTCGGGAAGCTGGCATCTCAATGTTTTTCCATTTCGGAATGATGCTCTGATTTGCCTTCGAATAATCCGAGTTCTGAATCTGAGGTTTTTCATGCTGTTGGGAATTATTATTATTATTTGATGAACCATATCCCGAGAAGCTCTTGGATAAGGTGGGCGTGGATAGAGTCTTTCTGGCAACTTCTTTCGTACCAGGACACCTTTCGTGTTGAAGAACTTTATGGTTGTTGTCCTTTGATGCAACACAATCTGCACAATTTCCATCATTGCAAACACAAATCGGAATTACGTAATCCCACACCTCCACATGCGTTCCATTCCTGATATTAAGAAGTCCAACGTTCCTCGTAGCATCAGGCTTTTGCTGAAGACGAGCTTGGTGCTCAACCTTGAGAGGTTTTGAGTTAAAGGCATGAGGGGGAATATTGGAGAGGCACGGCTTTGGTGCCACGGCAGGCTTTTCTTTCTGTTCAACAGCCGGTGAGGAACGTTGTTGATAAGCAAACAATCTCGAAGCAAGCTCTGTTTGCACTGCTGCCGGTTTCACGCTTGGTTTTGGTGCCAAGGGTGGTTTCTGCACACCTGCTGGGTGACAACAATCACAATAGGCATGAACATAAAGGGAACTTTGTGCCTATCTATAATGTAATCATGAAAACAACATGGCTGACTTCCTGTAATGCTGTTACTGTAAAATTTAGTCTTGAAATACTTCCTGTAATATAATTTTATTATGTACAGTTAAGTGTGTGTATTGTTTGTGCAATGACAATAATGTACTCTAATGGACTTAATAGTGTATAGTATCATTTTAAAAACCACCAGACTGTCATTTTCAGTTTCAATATTGATGCACCATAGAAATTGTCTGGAAAGTCTTAAGTTTAACTAAACACCATCACTAAAGATTTTTTTTTCAAGAAATCTACTATATTCTGTAATAATAAATCTACCACTTAAAATACCTAACTTAGATTTCAGACATACATATACTTTGCCTTACAATGACATGACAACCTAGCTGTTCATGAGAAATCAAAATAAAGTTTTCTCGTTTGTTATTATCTGCACATATATATATCATTAAACCTGTCTTCATTAAAATCCACTTTAAATCAAACATTAGTTTACTTTAGTTTTGTAAATCCTCTGTTAAATCATTCTTTAAAATCGCAAAATTCACTCACCTGCTCTCTTCATCTTCTCTGACGTCACTTATTCATAACATGTAAACACCGCCGACTTTCCTTCGTGTTTGTTTTTCGTGTACATGTTTTTTCATAGTTTAAAGCCAAAATCCATACGATATTTACAGTAATGTATGATGAGGAAAGGCTAAAACTCGTTTAGTTTCGGAAAGGGCGGGTTATTCCGATAACGAGCACTGCCTACTGCTTTGTAGTAATCCATTGTATTAGATATGTTCGACTTCATGCAGTGCAGCAAGAAACGACAAGCGCATGACATCAAAGTAACGCGAGAGCGATTCGAAATAACGCTTCTCCGTATGGTTTCTCGAATCGCTCTCGCGGTACTTTGACGTTTCTTGTGGCGCCGCATGAAGTCGAACAAGCCTATTGTGTCTGTGGCCGTTTCTCAATCTGAAGGCTGAGGAGGTCGCATATGTAGGCTGCATACGTCATCAAGCCTGGTTTATTGTAGTTAACTGAGCATTACATTCGCAAGTCATAAACATATTATAACAATTTACAATTAACTAAGAATATTATTAAACTTTATAATTGTTAATATTATGAAATATGTCAGTTCTGATGACGTATGGAGCCTAGAAATGCCATCTCCGGAGGATGTGGCCTTCGGATTGAGAACCGGGCCGGCCTGTGTGCGTTGAACTTAAATTAACAGAGTTCAAAACAAACTTTCCATATATTATGAAGTTACATACTTATACTTTCTCCCGTTTATTTTATTATTTTTTTTGCTGACGACAAAATTGTAGTCCGACATTTTCGATTCTCGTTATAAAAAGCGTGCAGCTGGATTTAATCCATATTAATCACTATGAGAGACGTGTAAAACCCTTAATGCATTTCAAGAGATGATGGTAGAAATACCAAACTGTTTATTAAATGCACCGTAACACAGACGTTTATTCTATATCCATAATGTAGATCAACAGCGCCCTCTTGTGTAAAGGGGAAAATAAACATCCCGTTTTAAAAAATATTTTAAAAGGATAATTTACACAAATATTTCTTTGTTCTGTAGCACCATTGACTTCCATAGTGGGAATAACAAATACTATGAAAGTCAACGGTGCTCACAAATGCATTGGTTACAAACACTGCCTAAAATATCTTCCTTTGTGTTCAGCAGAACAAAGAAATGTATTCAGTCAAGTAACTTTGTCTTTGTCCATATGCTCTCTTTCCTGAATTTAATGTGAAGCTGCTTTAAAACAATATTATAGAAATACATTTGAATTTATTTGAATTAAAGCCAACTTCCTGACTACCTTGATGCTCCTATAATATTAACAATCAGATGACACTTTAGCCTGGATTTCACAGACAGGGTCACATAAAAACACTGGGTTAAAGCAACATTGGGATTTTTTAGCCAAACGCTAAATATTTTTGACCGATCACATGTTGAGCTAAACCAACCCATGTGTTGTTCATTTAAACCCAGCAAATGAGTTGTTTTTTAACCCAATGGATGCTTTCAAATTTCATTAAAACACTGGGTTAATTTTATTTCATAAACAGGCTAATATTTTAAGGTTTTCTTTACTTTATTGTAAATGTATACAACAAACACATCAGCATGGTATCTAATTTATTTCTTTATTAATAACATTACAGTTTACACCTGTCAATAAAACTAAATACCCCTAAACTTTCATTTCACCAGAAAAAATGTTAAGTTAGTGAAAATGAGTTTCTTTTGATATTTTAAACTGGATATTTCCCTCCTATGCTTTTTATGCTGCCTTGTGTGTGTTTTGGTTGGCTGTACATCATTTTGTCTTTGCACATAATACCTGCTCTCGCGTCATTGCCTCTGAAACATGTGACTCTGTCAGTGAAATCCAGGATAAAGTCTCATAATCTTATTAGAAGATTAAGAACATCAAAGTAGTCATAGCCATGCCTTTTAAAACAATGATTTCAGTCTTTGTCATAGTCTAACAAGGTTATATTTTCACAGAATTTCCTTTACATTGTGAAAGGAATTTTATAACAGTAAATCACACAAATTTTATTAGCTATAACTGTGTGAAAGTCTTTAAAAACTACAAAATTACAATCTATGAAAGGTTGACTTGATATCTTTAATATTGACTGAGTAAGACCATGTCAGTGATTGAAATCAATGTTTATGAAGCCTTCTGGTATTTTTGTGCTCCTAATCTCATAATCAGATTATGAGACTTTAGCCTGGATTTTCCAGACAGGGTCATATATAAGAACGGCTCGAGTCGTTTATGTGTCGCAGTTTAATTTAGCTCCAGACCCTGCTGGATTGTCCTCAAAAAGGTATTTGTCTTATATTAAATGTCCATTATAATTTCATGGTGTTTGATTATAGAAATTATTTCAGGTGCTGTGTTATTTGTGGGATCTTTAAAGAAAAGAAATAGGAGTTTATTCTTGATCTCTTTCTCTGTCTCAGTATTTCATAATGTTAAACCCACTCCATTTAAATAAAATCACATTTGTTTGTATATTTGTTGAGATTTTCCCAGTACATATAATTTCAAAGCTTTTTTGCATGTTTCTAGATAAAAAAAAATGGTAGCAATAGATGCAATGAGTACATGTTGTAATCATTATGATTACAATATTTGAAATATATTTGGCAATGCTGTAATATAAGATATAGAACAGAATAAAATGATGGAAAAGTAGAAATTAAGTGATTTTTCTTCATATCTGACATTTTAATGCTTCCACTGGTTTCATAATGAATGCTGTTTTCGTTAAGTTTAAAGCAATTTTCATAAAGAGTCACTAGGTGGCAGCACAGACACAATAAAACCGCTTTCAAGTGCTTACGTGTTGATGCATGGAAAAGGGGATCAGGGACTTTGAAGCCCAATAAATGCATCCACCCTTCACAGAAGTAATCCACACGGCTCCAAATGGTTAATAAATGTATTTTGCGGGTAATCGATGCAATATTGTAAGAAAAACATCCATATTTTAAACTTTATAAACTATAATAAATAACTTCCGGTAACGGCGCCATCTTGGACTCACGCGATTCACCGTGAGTCCAAGATGGCAACAAACGCTCACTACGCTAAAACTCTCGCGTGAATCCAAGATGGCGCCGGGCGGTTGAACTTGGTGGCTCGTGTTTCAGAGAGATGGCTGGACGAGACCCGCTGATAGATCCAGGAGGACTGAGGTGTGATCCGGGATTAATAGAAAGGGAAGTGAATTCAGGAAGTGAGATTGATGTAGATGAGGAGGAGGTTGATGATTGGAGCGAGGGAAATACAAATATAAACACTGGAAAATGGATACAAGCGAGTCGCAAGAAAAAGAAAAGGAAAGAGCGAGATTCTGATGATGATAAAAGTGAAAGAGAAATTGAAGGAAAAGAAATAAAAGTTATACTTCGATTCCAATCTCCGTGTATATTGAATCCCTTAAAGGTCAGTGATGCTATTCATAGATTAATAGGTGAGGTATGGCTTGTCAAAACTTGAAGGGATGGAAATCTGCTGATTTCCTGTAGAAACAAAGATCAGCAACAAAGGTTAATGAAGTGTAAAACATTACTTGGGAAAAATATTAAACCACAGACATGGGAAGAAAGAGGGAAAATTATGGGAGTAATATCAGGAGTTTCAACTGAGATAACGGAAGAACAAATACAAAGAAATTTAAAAGGAGGTCTTGTGACTAAAGTAAAACGCTTGCCATACACAAGGAATGGAGTTAGGGAACAAAGCATGTCAGTCATGTTGATTTTTGATGAGGACAAAATACCTGAAAGAGTTAGAATTGGATATCTAAGCTACATGGTCAGGCCGTACATTCCTCCACCAACAAGGTGTTTTAAATGCCAGAGGTACGGACATGTTGCAGCAGCTTGTAGGGGCAAAATACGTTGTGCAAAGTGTGGAGGGGAGCATGAGTATGGGAAGTGCAAAGAAGGATCAAAAATTATATGTTGTAACTGTGGAGGAGAACACAGTGCTGCATATAAAGGTTGTGAAGCACATAAAAGAGCAGTGCAGGTTCAGAATGTAAGAATGAAAGAAAAGATAACTTATGCTGAAGCAATCAGGAAAGTAGACATAAATACAAGATCTAGACCAGTATCTGAGATTCCAGGCCCAGATCAAAATTTAACACAAAAAAGCTGCAAAACAACCAATGACACATTAGTTGTGGAAAAGAAGAAGTTTGTAATGTTTATAGTAGAAGTCATTAACTGCTCAGCACAAACAAAAAGTAGAACAGAAAGAATCAAGATAATCACAAAAGCGGCTGAAAAATACCTAGGGATAGAGGAACTGTCAGTTGAATCAATCAATGCAACGTTAAATGCAGGGATAACTGAAACACAATCAACATGTGGTGGTGGCCTTTGATGGTGTTATCCATTTTACAATGGAACGCCAGAAGCCTAATTGCTAATGGACAAGAATTAAAACAATTTATAGAAGAATCACCTGTTAAACCAGATATTATATGTGTTCAAGAAACCTGGTTAAAACCATCACTTGATTTTATAATATATGGTTACACAGCAGTACGAAAGGATAGAAGTTCTGCAATTGGGGGTGGAGTGATTACTTTTATTCAACAGTATTGTAATTATAGAACTATCAGTGTTGAAAAAAACTTTGAAATGGTTATAATTGAAATATGGGCCAACAAAACAAAATTTAAAATAGTCAACTTTTATAATCCCTGTCAAAAGATAACAAAAGAGATGCTTGATATTATTCACAAAGAGGGAAATGGTAAAATTATAATATGCGGAGATTTTAATGCTCATAATACATTGTGGGGTAGCACAAAAACAGATGGGAATGGGATGATTATTGAAGAATATATGGATGAAAATAAATTAGTGTGTTTAAATGACGGAAGAGGCACTAGGTTTGATGTAGTTCATGGTAAGGAGTCAGCTATTGATCTTACAATAGTTTCAGAGCAATTGGCAGGGGCAAGTCAATGGGATGTTGTTGAAGGAAATACAATTGGAAGTGATCATAGTCCTATATGGATTAAGATAAGAAGTCAAGAATTACAGGTAGAGGAGAATTGGCTTCCAAGATGGAGAATAAAAGATGCCAACTGGGATTTGTATAGTTTTAACGCAAGTAATAAACTAATTCAGGTTATGTCACACATGAACGATGATATTGAGGAAATAAATTCTATGATTACAAACATAATACAGGAATCAGCAGAAGAAGCTATAGGTAAATCATCTAGGGCAAGGAAAAAGAAAATGGTACCATGGTGGACAGCTGAGTGTAAAAAAGCAGTAAAGGATAGGAATAAAGCTTTTAAAATTGTTAAATCAAATCATTCATTTAATAACTTAATAGAATACAAAAAGGCTCAAGGAAAAGTTAAAAGAGTTATACGAGAAACAAAGCGGAAATATTGGAGGGATTTTTGTTGTAATATCGGAACAGGAATCCAGGTCAATGAAATTTGGGGAATGATAAGAAAGATGGGAGGTATTAGAAGGGAATTTTCTCTGCCTGTAATTAAAAATAATGATATAATGGCAATTACAAATGAAGAAAAAGCAGAGATGCTTGCAAAAGCTTTTGTTAAAGTGCATAGCTCTCAAAATTTATCTAATGAGGAGGTAGCATGGAGAAAGAAGGTAATTGAGGAAAACAAAGATGTATTAGGAATAAAGGAGATAAAAGAGAGTCCACTTGATATGAAGTTAACGCTATTTGAACTTAAAAGAGCACTATTAGGGGTAAAAAATACATCACCAGGAAAAGATGGTATTATTTATAAAATGATTGAACAATTGAATGATGTGGCAAAAACTGTGATTTTAAAGCTTTTTAATAAAGTTTGGGAACAAGGGAAAATACCTACTAATTGGAAGCATTCTGTAATAGTCCCGATAGGAAAGCCTGGTAAGGATAAAACGGATGTTAAAAGTTACAGACCTATAGCGTTGACATCTAACCTTTGTAAAATTATGGAAAAAATGATAACTAACAGGTTGATATATTTTATAGAAAAAAGAGGTCTTTTATCTCCTTATCAGAGCGGCTTTCGAAAGGGAAGAACAACTATGGATCCTATAATATGTTTGGAGAATGAAATACGGAAAGCACAAGTAAATAAAGAATATGTCTTAGCAACATTTTTTGATATAGAAAAAGCATATGATATGTTATGGAAAGAAGGGCTTTTAATTAAATTAAATAGAATGGGAATAGGTGGTAAGATGTTTAATTGGGTTAGAGATTTTTTAAGAGAAAGGACTATCGAGGTTAGGATTGGCGTGGAATCTTCAAACATTTACACAATAGAAAATGGTACTCCGCAAGGAAGTGTATGCAGCCCAATATTATTTAATATTATGATTGATGATATATTTACTGGAGTTGAACAGAGAATGAGTAAAGCATTATATGCAGATGATGGGGCACTATGGGTAAGGGGTCGTAACATTAATGTACTGGAGTCAAGAATGCAAAAAGCAATAGAACAGGTAGAAAAGTGGTCATATGAATGGGGATTCCGTTTATCAGTAGAAAAAACTCAGTATATATGTCTCTCTAAAAAAAGAGTAAATCCTAGATTAGATATTAAATTGTACGGACAATCTCTTAAACAAGAAAAGGTAATAAGATATTTGGGAGTGTGGTTTGATAATAAACTTACTTTTAAAATTCATATTCAAAAAATGGTGGATAAATGTAAGAGAGGTATAAATGTACTTAAATGTCTGTCAGGATATAATTGGGGTGCATCTGGTGCATCATTGAAAATGATATATGTTGCTTTAATTCGATCTATTTTTGATTATGGATGCATAGTGTATAATTCTGCAGCTAAAACTTTATTGGCAGATCTGGATAAAATGCAGACTAAAGCCCTCCGCTTGTGTTGTGGAGCCTTCAGGACGTCACCAGTAGCTTCAATGCAAGTAGAGGTAGGAGAGATGCCATTATGTATTAGACGGCTGAAACTTAAAATGTCTTATTGGATAAATCTGCAGGGACAGGAAGAAACACATCCTTCAAAAAAGGTCCTTGAAGACTGCTGGGAGTATGGCAGGGTTAATGTCTGTAGTTTTGGATGGAGTGGGGGTAAAGAGGCAAAAGAAATGGGAATAGACACTATTGAATGTTGCAAAACAATAAGTATTGCTGCCATCCCTCCATGGCTATTTTGTTACCCTTTAGTAAGCATGGAAATGAAAAATATTATACAAAACGAAGGTGGATATCAAAATATCCAACAATATGTAGAAACCATGTATAATGATGCAGTACAGATATACACGGATGCGTCTAAAGATCCAATTACTGGGAAAGCAGGTGCAGCGGTATTCATCCCAAAATATAACATTATGATCCAAAAAAGAATTACAGATCACCTCTCTGTTTTCTCAGCAGAAATGATGGCCATTGTCTTGGCACTACAATGGGTGGAGGAAGCTAGACCGTATAGGATAGTCATCTGTTCTGATTCCATGTCGTCCTTGTCAAGTATTCAAAGTGGGAAATCTATATGTAGACAAGATCTCCTAGATGAAATAAATCAATTAATTTTTAGATTAAGTCAGCAAAATATTTATATAGAGTTTATCTGGGTTCCAGCACATGTGGGTATTGAGGGAAACGAAAAGGTAGATAAATTAGCAAAAGAAGCTCTAAAGGCAGATCAAGTAGAAATAAAAGTACCATTAAGCAAGTCAGAAGTTAAAGTTATTATTAAAGATAATATAAACAGAAGGTGGCAGGATAAATGGGATCAGGAGAAGAAAGGGAGACATTTATATAGAATTCAAAAAGAGGTAATAGTTAAAAAATACAGTGGGTTGAGTAGGCAGGAGGAAAATATGATCACAAGACTTAGAATAGGGCACACAAGTTTAAATGGCTGTTTAAAAATAATAGGTAAACATGAAACTGGATTATGTACACATTGTGGAGAGGAAGAGAATGTAGAACACATACTTCTAATATGTAGAGAATATTCTGAAAGAAGGAAAGAACTAGAAAAGGCAGCAAAGAATGTATTGTGTTTAAAAAACTTATTAGGTGATCAATCTTTAATTAAAGTTGTAATCATGTTTTTGAAAGAAACTCAACTCGCAAACAGGATATAGAATAGTAAGAAACATCAGTTCCCCATTTAGTTAACTTTAGTTGTATAAAATTATTTATTTATATCCCCCCTTTTTTTTTTTTTTTTTTTTTTTTCACCTAGAGTAACATAATTGATTTCCCAAGGAGTTCACACCTCAGTACAGAAGATGGCGGTAATGCACACTGTTTGCAAACTGCCAGTAAAAACTACTGAAGAAGAAGAAGAAGAAGATGGCGCCGTTACTGGAAGCTAGTTATGATAGTTTATGAAGTTTAAAACCTGGATATTTTTCTTACAAAATTGCATTGATTACGCACAAAAGACATTTATTAACACATTGAAGACGTGTGGATTATCTGTGAAGGATGGATGCACTTTTTTGGGGTCAGAAGTTGTTTCCTGATCCCTGTTTTCTACCATTATAAAGTCACACATGCATACAATACAACCTTTAAGAAAATAAAGTGACACCGCCAACAATTTAAAGCTGGGCAACACTATTAAAAAAGTGCAGGTAAATGTTGTCCATGTATGTACAATATCCCATGAAACATATGTCAGTTTTGTTATATTGATTTGGGACCGACAGCAACCATGTAGGGATTGACTTCATCTCTTCACAGGTCATGGGTCACTTGAAGACATCTAAACACATTAAACCATATAAAGACAAATGGTTTAAGTTAATTCAGTCTGATTCTCATGTTTAAATCATTTTAAAATCTGTTTTCCATTTCTCTTTAGGACTTCTGGAGAGATTAGTTGCACGTGTTACACGTTTCTTTTCAGCAACATCATCAACTTGATATTGACCCATGGATTTTGTATGTAGATAGGAAATTGTATTTCTCAATGCTGTGCATGTAACCAAACCATTAACCGAGCTCCAATTCAGAATTACACTCACAGATGTCTCCAGCAGTGGTTCAAGTGGAAAGACAAAGTCTAAGTGGACGTCCAAGGACTGTAATACCTATAGGGCACATCGTCTATCTACTAAAAATCGGACTTCCTGTCAAAACTATTTCTCAGTTGCTGGGAGTTTCTCGAGCGACACTCTTTAGGAGACTGACAGAGAACAACCTAACGGTTCGAGGACTGTACAGTAGCTGCACCGATGAGGAACTCGATCAACTTGTTTCCAAAGTAAAGGAAATGATGCCGCATGCAGGTTACAGGTTGATTAAAGAAGCACTGAAAGCACAAGGTTACCGACTACAGTGGAACAGAGTACAAGCAGCAATACAGCGAGTAGAAAGTGTTGGGATTCACTCAAGAAAGACGACTCAGTTGGAAACAAACTCGGTGCCGAGCCCAATGTATTTAGTACATATAGACACAAACCATAAACTTGTCAGGTAACCTGAGTATGTGACTTTTTTTTTATTATGAATACATTTAACATGCTTGATAGACTTGAAGAAGGGTTTTTTATGCTACTGTATTCAAATATTGTTTAACAGTATGTTTTTTTCTTCAGGTACAATATTGTAATCTTTGCAGGCATTGATGTCTTTTCACGTAAGGTGAGCAACGCATACACCTCAAACTAATGTAGTGTACAAATGCAGAAGTAAAAACTTCTTAGTTTACACTCAAGATTTAAACAATCCATGGATTGCAAAAGTCGTGCAGTGTAGCCTATCCCAGGCTTTAAACATGAAATGGCATAAATAAATGTATTACTGGTTTGCATTAACATGTTAGGACAGGATTTGGAGTGCTGTCCGAGAGGAGGGCTCAAAGCTCGAAATTTTAGCCCGAACCCAGAGTACTCCCCCCATTTAACTGTGATAGATGAAACTAGCTGAAAGTGAGGTGAAGGATGCTGCAAAAACGGGACAGAGGTGAAGTACGGCTATATATAGGCATCTCTTCGCGCTGATTGGTTGGATCACATGACCATGCTCCTCCCAAACTTTGTAAAATAAACTTAATTTAAAATGTTATCCTTGTGCTTGTAAAACATTGTGGTGCATTAAGTCCTTGTGTTGTGTTGTTTTGTGTAGATAATGTACCTGAGAGCTGCAGACAACAACCGATCTGACACAACCCTGTCTTTCTTCAGTCAGGCTGTTAAGAAATTTGGATGCCCACTAAAGTAAAAGCATTCATTTCTTCTTGTGCAATCCAGTTTTTCTTCACATATATTAATAGACCCCTTTAAGGTTTGTAAACATTGAATGACTATCGGGTGCGCGCGCAGCATGGGGTCAAACTGTTCATTCCATTTAGGCTTTCTAGTTTAATCTAACAGGGCTGAAAAATGATGACTTAACTGAAATGAAGTGAGCACTACAAACACAAGCCTCGTTGATCTTTGCATCGTCCCAGTCTAAACGTTTAATTGCTTGCTTGTATTTTTTGTTTTTAAAGGGACTGTAAGTAGGATTTTAAGTGTTTTATTAATCAATGTCTTTATTCATAAATATGTCCTCGTTGGTTTCAAATGACCTCTGCCAGTGATCTGACTTTTCTTTGTAAGCTCAGAATTTCTTCTCTTTACTTAGATTGAGCGGGTAAGTCCAAGGAGGCTTCCATGTCGTTCCGCCGTATTGATAAACTATAATTGCAGAGAGGGACAAAAAGCACTAGCCTACCAACGCGTTTCCACAACGCGTTTTCATTCAGAACACGTGAACCAGCTGCAAAGGACAAGGAGATCAGCGATTACATAACGGCTACTGTAGTTGCAACACGCATTTGGAAAGGGGAGGCGCTAGAGAGCACTGTTCGTTTGAATGCAAAATACAGTTTCACCACGATATGGGGGTAAATCCTACTTATTGCCCCTTTAAGATTCTGCAGGAATCCCGAAAAACGTAACGACGGACCTGGTGCTATTTTCAAAGCCCACGATGCAAGTGGGCAATTTTGACGATACCGAATAATACACAACTCAATCTGCTGTAATGACTTTTCTGACCCCGACATGCGCAGTGGGAACCGCCTGTGACGTGAACTGTGAAGGGGTCTATAAACAAAAAACATTATGGCCTGGTTTCACAGACAGGGTTAGAGTTAGTAGAAGAAACATTACTGGTGTGCATTAAAACAATGGCAGTTATATATTTTAAAGGCGCTCTAAGCGAATCTGCGAGACGTTAGTTTTTGTTGACGTTTGAATTGTTTTCAAACAGACGGAGCGTAGCTAACTCCTCCCCCTCCCCCTCCCTTCCGTGCTTTCATGAACGCGCCCAACCCCCACCCCCAAATCCTTCTTGTCGTTTATTGGCTGGAATACTTTGTTTTGTTTTGTGATGCTAGGTTTGGCCAATATGTTGTTATTGCCGTTTGTGAAGCCTGGGCTGTCTACAGAGATCGTGTTTTTTTACAGTTTGATCAGCGGACAGGCAGCAAGCAGATAGTGAGGAGATGTTTGCTGTATGTAACAAAAAATGTTTTATGGTCTAAAACGCGTCAATTCGCTTAGAGCGCCTTTAAGATGTTTTCAGTTAAAGGGATAGTTCACCCAAAAATGAAAATTCTGTCATGATTTTTACATCATGTTGTTTTAAAACTGTATGAATTTCTTTTCTCTGGCAAACACAAAATCAGATATTTTGATAAATGATGGTAAGCACACAGCTGATTGTAACCACTGACTTCCATACAGGGCTCCAGACTAACTTTTTTCACTAGGAGCACAGTAGCCCCCAACTGAAAATTTTAGGGGCGCCACCAGAAAATTTAGGGGCACACACCGTAAATCAACATGCTAACCAAATATTCACATTTCTACTAATTTCCACTGTATTACTTATAAATACTTTGATGATAGATGTAGAAAACACAATGTGCTGTTTCAAATTCAGTGTCACATCACAAAAATGGTCAAATTTACTGGTGGCACATGTGCGACTGGATGTAAAATTCAATGGCACACTCTCAAATTTTGGTGGCAAAATGTCACTATTTGGTGGCAGTCTGGAGCCCTGCCATAGTAGGAAAACAAATATTATGGAAGTATGGTGATAAATAATGAAGAAGATATTGTAATAATTGTTGGTAAACACAGAAGAGACGGTACCCATTGAATTCCATCATATTTGTTTTTCCTACTATGGAAGTCAATGGTCAGGTGTGTGCTTACCATCATTTATCAAAATATTTTCTTTTGTGTTCATCAGAGTTAATTTTTGGATGAACTATTTCTTTAAAGGCACACAAGGCAAGTCTGAGTATTATTTCTCTACTAGCTCCCCCTAGTGTCTGGGAGTAAATGCTTTCTACATCTGAGACTTTACAAGACTGAAGGACACCGGGTCGGATACAGCGAACTTGCAAGTGGGGTATTCTTCCTACAGACGGTAGGGGCGGGCGAGAGAGTCTTCATTCGTCATGTAATGAGTCATTTAACCATATACCGACTTACGAAGATGATTTATTAACATAAAAATGCTGCCTTGTGTCCCTTTAAGACAGTTTAAACATGCATTTTAATCTGGGACAAAATATAAGCGCCTTGTCTGTAAAACAGGTTCTGTATTTTTAATACATTTAGTTTGATGTTACACACCGTAACATGTATTAGGATTGCTTTATTGTTTATGTTTTATTGTATAGAGTTCAAGCTAATCATGGAGGAGAAAATGTTGGTGTGGCTCGGTTGATGTTTACTGCACGCGGATCAGACAGTAACTGCTTTATAGCAGACAAAAGTGTCCACAGTCACAGGTAAGATTGTTTTTTTTTCTTTAAATGTATACTTTAATCACTATATCAAAGATTTAATGTAATTCGTCTGTTTCATTTAGATTAGAGAGCCTCTGGCGTGATCTCTGGATAGGGGTCACTAGCTTATTCTACCATATTTTACACACACTAGAGGAACAGGACATGCTGAATCTGAGCAGCGCTCTTCAATTATTTTGCTGCCATTTTGTGATTTTGCCCCGACTGCAAGCAAACCTAGATTTGTTTCATGAGAGATGGGATAACCACCCACTGACAACGGAGCAAAACCTCACACCAAACCAGCTGTGGGAAATCGGGCAGATGGAAAATCACATTGCCAATTCAGAGGTATTAAAGTAATTAGACATTAAAAATAATATCAGAGACTTGAATGCTATTTGTATTGTATTTATAATAACCAAATGAACTGTGAATAATGATGATGTAAACAATAAACCTTATGTTTTATGTTAGGAGATGACCATTCCTGATATCAAAAGAGAGGACAGTGGATCTATCGAAGATAAACACACGGCGATGAATGATCCACAGTTTAAAGGGCCTATAAGTCCTGAACATATGGAGCAGTTAAGACAACATATTAATCCTTTACAACCATCCAAGTACAATGGCATGGACATTTATATGACCACAGTCCAGTTTGTGCAAAATCTGCATACTGAAAAGTAGATCTCATTTCATTATTTTTAAACTGTTTCACTTTTTTACTACTAGATGTCATCAAATAAGCATCATCTCCTGTTTAATCTTTTTTATTGAACACATTACAATGAACATTAAGTCCTTAAATCAGAATATTACTGCGTACAAAGCTAGCAAAGGACAAAGTTGCACAAAGTAACTAAAACAGTAACTACCGTAAATTTCATTTATAAACCCACCCTTTACAGACTGTAGACATGTCATCATGTCTGCTGTTAAAGCTGAGAAAGGTGTATAACAACAAGTATGCTTTTTGTTTTGGTTGACTCTACTTGACAAGGTTAACTTTGCACAACTTTCCAACATCTTTATTGTTATAATGAGTTTTATAAACACTGATTGTAATGTTATGACTTTTACCTGTGAGTAAATAAATATCACCTCCATCTGACATGTGCTTAACGTTGTATGAGATGTACCTTGACAAATGCTGTTTGTTTGCTGAAATTTGTTATAAAGCTTGTAATAAAGTGACATAAATATGCATTTATATTTTGCCTTTTCAACTTCACAAACCAACCCAAAGTTTCATGAGTTTGCTGAGTGATGCTGATATAAAGAGACGCAAAAGCTTTAATATGTTAACACATTACTGTTTACATGGGAAAAGTATGTAATAAAAGTATATAATAATCACTATCTGTCATAGTTTAATGGTTTTAGGGGTGGTTTCCCGGACTGGGCTTACTCTAGACCAAGACTAAAATGCATATTTGAGCCTCTTTAATTTCAAAACACCCTGCACTGACATATTTTAACATATATCAGTGCCATTGTTCTTTCTCAAGATGCACACCAGTATATTTTTTTGTAAGGTTTGTTTCTTAAAACGTATTAAACATTGCAAAAAATGACTTTCTTACTTAGTATTTTTGTCTTGTTTTCAGTAAAAATATCTAAAAATTCTTAAAATAAAATGTATTTTCTTGATGATCAAAATGAAAATAAGTCTGTGCATTCTTCCCTCAATTGTTCTGTTTGTTTTGTTTTGAATTTTTTTTGTCTTTGTTCTGTAAAAGAAAAAGCACTAAAATAAATGGTTAAAAAAAAGAATACATAAATAATATATGCCTGTTAACTATTCAGCAGGCAATATCAGATTATTAAAAATATGTATTAATAATAAAAATAAATAAAATAAAATAAAAAATGAAAATAAGTCTAGTTTTTAAACAAAAATATAAAATTTGTGCTTAAAAAAAGCATAAAATAAATACATTAATCTGCCAGTGGAATAAGACAAATTTTCTTGAATTAAGTGTTTATGAAAAAAAGTAAACTTATTTCAAGAAAATTTTTATTATTCCATTGGCAGATTTTTTTTGCTTGCTTTTTTGTCTAAAAACTAGACTTATCTTCCTAGGAAATTTTGCTTATCAAGAAAATCCATCATTTGTACTGAAAACAAGACAAAAATACTAACCTTTCTTAAAAAAAACACCTAAAACCAGCATAAGCTGGTAGCTGGTTTAAGGTGGCAGTAGCTGGTTTAAGCTGGTCCTCACAGCCTGGCAAAGCTGGTCTAGCTGGTGGGTCAACCAGTTTAAAAAGTGATCAAAGTACAGCTAGACCAACTTGCTACACCAGCAAAACCAGCTAAAACCAAGCTGGGAGACCAGCTAAAACCAGCTCACCAGCTTATGCTGGTCTTAGCCGGAATTTTCAGTAGGGTAAGAAAATATTTTTTACAGTGTAATGACTGTATGTATATAAGTAAAACATATTAAAACACTTAACTGACCAGTCAAACATTAAATACACTGAAAAAATTATTCATTTAATTTACTACATTTTTTTAATTAAGTGGTTGCAATCGATTTATTTAAGCTACATTAAAAAAGTTAAATAAAATAAAATAAAAACTTTTGTTTAAATGTAGCTTAAATAAATTGATTGCAACCACTACCTTTAAAAAACTGAGTAAACTGAAAGAATCAATTTTTTTCAGTGTAGTCTCAAACCAAACTTTTACAATTAATTTCTCTCATTATATTGTAGTCCAACATATTTGTTTCGTAGCAATAATATAGTTATATAAGTGTTAGAGAAAATAAATATCCAGTAGTGAAAAATTGTCTTAAAATAATGTAATGACCCTGTGACTTAATTTATATTTGTTTTATAAGGTGGGTAGCAGCGCCACCTACTGCATCTATGTTACTGGCGGGGAAGCGATGCCTCTTAATTGACTAGAGTAGTATAATATTGATTGACTAGGTAACTAGTCAGTGCCAGGTAAAGAGTTAATGTTTGTGTAACCTCTGAAGTCATTTCTGTTGTCAAGGTCACCCTGGCACTATGCTTTGATATGTGACATCATAAAGCCCACGCTCAAGTCATCGCGTGTGGAACAGCACGAGTCGTTCATGCGTCACATCTTAAGTTCGCGCCTCCTGACAGCTGCTGGGTTTCTCCTCCTAAAGGTATTTGTCTTTTATTAATTTATTATTTTTATAGTTTTAAATGCAGGATTGCTTACAGAAGTAACGAAATAGGCCAAAGCAATCATATAAATCAAGTTTTTAGTTGAGCTGTATCTCCAGCAAAAGAAGAAATTAAGTGATTTTAACTGAAGTTCGTGCGTTTCCCCCAACACTGTAGTGAATTATTTTAATCCTTTTATTTAAAATTAATATTATGTACAATTTCATACAAAAATTGCTTTTCGCTAAGTAACTACACTGTTACAACAAAATCATTGTTAAACAATTTTTCGTGAGTCACTAGATGGCAGCACAGACACAATAAAACGAACACAAGTGATTTATTAATAAACAACATCCATTATGAAAGCTCAGAAGCGAGCTTTAATTAATAAAACACTGAAAATACACTAATGGTTAGGGTTTATTTGGATTGTACCATACATCCCTACTGAAAAAAAAAAACTCCTAAAACCAGCATAAACAGGTGGGCTGGTATTAGCTGGTTTTGCTGGTGTAGCAAGCTGGTCTAACTGTGTTTTGGTCACTTTTTAAGCTGGTCTAGCTGAACATAACTGGTCAGGCTGGAAGACCAGCTTAAACCAGCTACTGCCACCTTAAACCAGCTAAAATTCAGTTCATGCTGGTCTTAGCTGGATTATTCAGTAGGGTTAATACAGTAGGTAGATAGAAATGAATTACGGTTTTCTCAGTCTCTTGGAGCATTTCTCAGATCAGAAATTCATTTTTCAAAACACTTTGTTCAACCTTCACATCATCAAGTCAGTTGTGCATAACATATAAGCGAATTCTCATTTTTTTTTGACAAATTGTAAATGCTTTGATACAATCCTGCAGTTGATCATGTAAACTTTTCTGCTGTTTGCGACATTTTCAATTGCTTATGTCATTTTTCTGTCAAAATACATTATACTGGTTTCTGTTGAATAGTCTTACATCTATTTAAGGCATGTAATGCAGAATGGTTGACCTTTTTGTGATAATCTGTTACTGTAAGCATGTTTTCCATAGGGTTTGTAGTCTTTTGTAAATGTGAACTGAATTGATAAATTGGACACTTAAAGTGCATCATCCGCATACTGAAAGTACACTTTATTTTTACTTTATTTTTTGGGTATTTTAAGTGTGAACACTACTTACACTGTTTATACTAGAAAATGGCTTAGAATAGTGCATAGGTGTGTGATTTGGGACACACATTTCAAGTCCTATTTGATAATCAAAATATTGTCAGTGTATTAAACATTTCAGGAAAAATGTTTAAAACCTTTCAAAATAAGAGACTTCATCCTATTGACAATGAAACCAGTGCTATAGTGAATAATGTTGTATTTTTATATTGTATATTGATGTTGAGTGTTTCTGCATTAAGTTCTAAATGAGAGCTGAGTTGCCGTGGCAACCGTGACCCATCATCAGTCAACAAACAGCAGCACCAAACTCTCATCTCTCTCAACTCTTCTCTTTTATTGTAAAAGGTTAGTAGAAATTATTACATTTCAGAGAAAAAACATTGTAATTCACACGCTTTAATGTCAAAGTAAAGTTTTTATCGAATATTTAGTAACACTTTAACTTTAACATTAATAAATCCATCAACTAACATCAACCAACAATCAACTATATAGCTTTTCAGCATGTATTAATTCTTGTTAATGTTAGTTAATGTCAATACAGTTATTCATGTTAGTTCATGGTGCATTAATTACAATTTTTCTCAGTTGTTTTGGAGTTTTAAATGTATGCGTGCATGATGTGATGCCCGGCAAAAGCCTGTAACTTATTCAAAATCCTTAGTTCATCTCTCAAAAGTAATTTTTACATCAGTGAACATGTCAATGCCATCAAAATAGCAAATCTGTGTTTCATTTTTATGAACAAGACAGTCAAATGTTGTCAATTTACCAAGTGTACCTAAACAATTATAAGTGTGAGTATTTTCTGATGTAAACTGTGATGAATTCACCTTTTTACCATTTTTAATGCTTAATTGTATATTGGACAATTATTATAATAATCTGCATGATAAAAAATTAATTTCTAATCTGAGAAATGCTCCAGAGAGACTGAGAAAAACTGTAATAAGTAAAAAATGTATTATATACAGTCATGTGATAAAGACAAATGCAATTTTGCATCTCCAGTTCATCTAACCTGCATGTTTTTACCTGTAGGAGGAGACCGTCTGACTCTTATAATAAAGGTAAGTGTGCAGTTTTATAGTCTTAGCAGTATTTTATAAAACATCACTGTAAACACACAAAGAAGACTTAGTAAGAAAAAATCCATTAATAGTTCAAGTTTATTGGTTAGTTAAGTGGTCACATTTGACAGTTTAGGCTAAAAAAAGTCCAATGAAGCTCAACACCCAGCTTTACGACAGCAGGAGTTCAACATGCTTGAGCGCCACATGATTCATGTTGATTTTAGATACTTCCAGAAAGTTGATAGCAGGCCAATCAAAAACACTGAATTAGAGGCAACAAACTTTAATTTTTGGATTAAAAAATGCATTGATATACATTATTTATATAACACACCGATATGTGTATATACACAGCAAAACCCCCATTGTTAAATTACCACTCTTAGGTCCGGTTTTACAGACAAGGGTTAGCTAAAGCCAGGACTAGGCCTTAGTTAAATTAAGTTGTTAAAACATCTTTTATAAACATGCCTTAGAAAAAGATGCTACTGGTGTTTATCTTCAGACAAATCAATGGCGCTGGCATATTTTAAGATCTGTTATTTTCAGTTGAGACTCAAACAAATGTTTTAATCTAATCTGTTTAATACTTTATATTTGCCTTCAACTACTAAAATGTATTAATAGAAACACATTAAATATATAAATTACTTTAAAAAACCCAACATGTAATACTCATTTTAACCTATTTGGACTAATTTTGAATGTCCATCAGGCTGATTTTGTTTCACAGATCTGGCAACCATGTTTATAATCACATAATTTTATAATCTACTGATTAAAGACTTGTTTATCACGTTTAAACCTTGGCGAAAAGTGCACATACAAAAAAAATAATCAAAGTAATCAATATGACAAATTAAAATCACAAATGCAAATGTCTGGTTAACATGACCTCTGCCTGCAACGTTCATTGACACGAGCTAAATAGTTTTCTGTGGCAAAATATGGCTAAAATAACTTATTACTCTAATAATAGCTTACCTTTAGCACATTTTGGCAGACAAAACATTGATTAAAATGAAGAGAGAAATTATATGAAATGAAATTCGCAAACTAAACTTAAATTAAATTAGAAAATTATGTCTGACCCTCTCTATTTCTCTCATCATGATGACCTTCGGATCCATTACAACGCGTTTAAAATTACAGTCTGAACATTACAGTCAAAACATTACAACATTACAACAATATTCAAACCCAACAATACTCAAACATAAAACAGACATTCTGTATTAGGATACATGTTAAAAACAATCTGATAAAGCGTTTATTATAGTTGGGTGCACTAAGATTATAAAAATCACTTTCACACCACAGACAAAATCAACGCATTTCAATGAGGCTGACTTAAGGAGCAACAAGGTATGTGAAATATCTATCTATCTATCTATCTATCTATCTATCTATCTATCTGTCTGTCTGTCTGTCTGTCTGTCTGTCTGTCTGTCTGTCTGTCTGTCTGTCTGTCTGTCTGTCTGTCTGTCTGTCTGTCTGTCCGTCTGTCCGTCTGTCTGTCTGTATATCTATCTGTCTGTCTGTCTGTCTGTCTGTCCGTCTGTCCGTCTGTCTGTCTGTATATCTATCTGTCAGTCTGTCTGTCTGTCTATCTATCTATCTGTCTGTCTAACACTTCTTCTTCTCTACAATTCTTTACTATGATTATAATCCAGCCCAATAAGTCCCACTCTTAGTGATTTGTTTACGATGTATCTGGTGCAGTGTCGATAAGCCCCTGTGTTTCTCTGTAAGCTACCACTTGTTAGATGAATCAAAGTCTACGCCATGGTGAGTTCTCCACTAGGCTTGTACCGCTGAACTGACTCGAGTCTGTCTCAGTCGGGGTGCTGTGGTAGTCCACTCTTTCTGCACCTTAGGCAGCAAAATGCAGTGTGGCCTCTGCCATCGGGCACTCCAATCGCTAACCGTGCCAACTGACATAAATGTCCTAGTGGCTGTGCCAGTTGGTGGGTGACACTTTTGAGTGCTGCCCGGATGTGTTAGAGGCGTGACTGTTGAGCAGTCGAGGTGGGGAGGGCAGACGGCCCAGCGCTCTTGGCTGCGTGCTCAGGGAAGCGCCTTGTCTGTGGGTTCCACCTGGGTAGCCTTAAATAGTCAACAAGTGTAGTGAAAGAGATTCACTTTTTCTCCCCTTTGTAGCCACTAGAGGCACCAGATGTAAGGTAGCATTCCCTATCCTTCAAAGGTCTATCTATCTATCTCTAGCACAACTAATGTGCAGATTAAAGCAATACACAAAAAAGATGCTAGAGGCTCGGCCTCGGTGGTCCGGTTTGGCGCCGATGGTGATACAAGAGTCTCTAGCACAAAGAAGATGCAAGAGGCTTGGCTGCGGCTTTGCCGCGGTTAGTCGCTAGCATGACTAACATTCAGATTAAAGCAATACACAAAAAAGATGCTAGAGGCTCGGCCTCGGTGGTCCGGTTTGGCGCCGATGGTGATACAAGAGTCTCTAGCACAAAAAAGATGCTAGAGGCTTGGCTGCGGCTCTGCCGCGGTTAGTCGCTAGCATGACTAACATGCAGATTAAAGCAATACACAAAAAAAGATGCTAGAGGCTCGGCCTCGGTGGTCCGGTTTGGCGCCGACGGTGATACAAGAGTCTCTAGCACAAAAAAGATGCTAGAGGCTTGGCTGCGGCTTTGCCGCGGTTAGTCGCTAGCATGACTAACATTCAGATTAAAGCAATACACAAAAAAGATGCTAGAGGCTCGGCCTCGGTGGTCCGGTTTGGCGCCGATGGTGATACAAGAGTCTCTAGCACAAAAAAGATGCTAGAGGCTTGGCTGCGGCTCTGCCGCGGTTAGTCGCTAGCATGACTAACATGCAGAGTAAAGCAATACACAAAAAAAGATGCTAGAGGCTCGGCCTCGGTGGTCCGGTTTGGCGCCGACGGTGATACAAGAGTCTCTAGCACAAAAAAGATGCTAGAGGCTTGGCTGCGGCTCTGCCGCGGTTAGTCGCTAGCATGACTAACATTCAGAGTAAAGCAATACACAAAAAAAGATGCTAGAGGCTCGGCCTCGGTGGTCCGGTTTGGCGCCGACGGTGATACAAGAGTCTCTAGCACAAAAAAGATGCTAGAGGCTTGGCTGCGGCACTGCCCCGGTTAGTCGCTAGCGTGACTAACATGCAGATTAAAGCAATACACAAAAAAGATGCTAGAGACTCGGCCTCGGTGGTCCGGTTTGGCGCCGACGGTGATACAAGAGTCTCTAGCACAAAAAAGATGCTAGAGGCTTGGCTGCGGCTCTGCCGCGGTTAGTCGCTAGCATGACTAACATTCAGATTAAAGCAATACACAAAAAAAGATGCTAGAGGCTCGGCCTCGGTGGTCCGGTTTGGCGCCGACGGTGATACAAGAGTCTCTAGCACAAAAAAGATGCTAGAGGCTTGGCTGCGGCTCTGCCGCGGTTAGTCGCTAGCATGCCTAACATGCAGATTAAAGCAATACACAAAAAAAGATGCTAGAGGCTCGGCCTCGGTGGTCCGGTTTGGCGCCGATGGTGATACAAGAGTCTCTAGCACAAAAAAGATGCTAGAGGCTTGGCTGCGGCTCTGCCACGGTTAGTCGCTAGCATGCCTAACATGCAGATTAAAGCAATACACAAAAAAAGATGCTAGAGGCTCGGCCTCGGTGGTCCGGTTTGGCGCCGACGGTGATACAAGAGTCTCTAGCACAAAAAAGATGCTAGAGGCTTGGCTGCGGCTCTGCCACGGTTAGTCGCTAGCATGACTAACATTCAGATTAAGGCAATACACAAAAAAGATGCTAAAGGCTCGGCCGCGGTTGGTCGCTAGCACGACTAACATGCAGATTAAAGCAATGCACCAAAAAATGCTAGAGGCTTGGCCGCGGTACTCCATGACGGCGACCACGGTGACGTGAGTCTCTAGCACAACTGACATACTAACTAAAAAGATCTGCAAAGAAGACGCTACAGGCTCGGCCGTGGTACTCCATTATGGCAACCACGGTGACAGGAGTCTCTAGCACAATTGACATACTGACTAAAAAGATCTGCGAAGAAGACGCTACAGGCTCGGCCGTGGTACTCCATGACGGCGACCACGGTGACTTGAGTCTCTAGCATGACTGACATACTGACTAAAAAGATCTGCAAAGAAGACGCTACAGGCTCGGCCATGGTACTCCATGACGGCAACCACGGTGACTTGAGTCTCTAGCATGACTGACATACTGACTAAAAAGATCTGCAAAGAAGACGCTACAGGCTCGGCCATGGTACTCCATGACGGCAACCACGGTGACTTGAGTCTCTAGCACGGCTGACATACTGACTTAAAGATCTGCAAAGAAGACGCTACAGGCTCGGCCATGGTACTCCATGACGGCGACCACGGTGACTTGAGTCTCTAGCATGACTGACATACTGACTAAAAAGATCTGCAAAGAAGACACTACAGGCTCGGCCGTGGTACTCCATGATGGTGACCACGGTGAAGTGAGTCTCTAGCACGACTGACATACTGACTAAAAAGATCTGCAAAGAAGACGCTACAGGCTCGGCCGTGGTACTCCATGATGGTGACCACGGTGAAGTGAGTCTCTAGCACGACTGACATACTGACTTAAAGATCTGTGAAGAAGACGCTACAGGCTCGGCCGTGGTACTCCATGACGGCGACCACGGTGACTTGAGTCTCTAGCACAACTGAAATACTGGCTAAAAAGATCTGCGAAGAAGACGCTACAGACCTGGCCATGGTACTCCATGACGGCGATCACGGTGACTTGAGTCTCTAGCACGACTGACATACTGAGTAAAAAGATCTGCGAAGAAGACGCTACAGGCTCGGCCGTGGGTGACCACAGCTGTTGGAGCCTCGGGTGCAACAATATTGAACGGTATGTGAAAAATCAATCCATCTGTCTATATGTCTATCCGTATGTCTGTCTGTCTGTCTCTTCGTCTGTCAGTTGATCTGTCGGTCCATCCGTCCCTCTTTCTTTCCGTCTGTCTATCTGTCTTTCTTTTTTTTTGTCTGTCTGTCTGTCTTTCTGTCTATCTGTCTGTCTGCCTGCCTGTCTTTCTGTCCATCTGTCTGTCTGTTTGTCTGTCTGTCTGTCTGTTTGTCCATCTATCTGTCTGTCTGTCTCTTCGTCTGTCAGTCCATCTGTCAGTCCATCCATCTGTCTTTCTTTCCGTCTGTCTATCTGTCTGTCTGTCTCTCCGTCTGTCAGTCCATCTGTCGGTCCATCCGTCCTTCTTTCTTTCCGTCTGTCTATCTGTCTTTCTTTCTTTTTGTCTGTCTGTCTGTCTTTCTGTCTATCTGTCTGTCTGCCTGTCTTTCTGTCCATCTGTCTGTCTGTATGTCTGTTTGTCCATCTATCTGTCTATCTGTCTCTTCGTCTGTCAGTCCATCTGTCGGTCCATCCATCCGTCTTTCTTTCCGTCTGTCTGTCTGTCTGTCTGTCTTTCTTTCTGTCTGTCTGTCTGTCTGTCTCTTCGTCTGTCAGTCCATCTGTCGGTCCATCCATCCATCCCTCTTTCTTTCCGTCTGTCTGTCTGTCTGTCTTTCTGTCCATCTGTCTGTCTTTATGTCTGTCTGTTTGTCTTTCCGTCCATCTGTCTCTCTGTTTTTCTGTCTGTCTGTCTGTCCGTCTATCTGTCTGTCTGTCTGTCTGTCTGTCTGTCCGTCTATCTGTCTGTCTGTCTGTCTGTCTGTCTGTCTCTTCGTCTGTCAGTCCATCTGTCAGTCCATCCATCCATCCGTCTTTCTTTCCGTCTGTCTGTCCGTCTATCTGTATGTCTGTATGTCTATCTGTCTGTTTGTCTTTCCGTCCATCTGTCTGTCTGTCTGTCTTTCTTTCTGTCTGTCTGTCTGTCCGTCTATCTGTCTGTCTGTCTCTTCGTCTGTCAGTCCATCTGTCGGTCCATCCATTCGTCTTTCTTTCCGTCTGTCTGTCTGTCTTTCTGTCCATCTGTCTGTCTTTTTGTCTGTCTGTCTGTCTTTCTTTCCCTCATCTGTCTGTCTGTCTTTCTGTCTGTCTGTCCGTCTATCTGTCTGTCTGTATGTCTTTCTTTCTGTCTCTTCGTCTGTCGTCCATCTATCGGTCCATCCATCCATCTTTCCGTCTGTCTGTCTGTCTGTCTTTCTTTCTTTCTTTCTGTCTGTCTGTCTGTCCGTCTATCTGTCTATCTGTATGTCTGTCTGTCTGTCTCTTCGTCTGTCAGTCCATCTGTAGGTCCATCCATCCGTCTTTCTTTCCGTCTTTCTTTCCGTCTTTCTTTCCGTCTGTCTGTCTGTCTGTCTGTCTGTCTGTCTTTCCGTCCATCTGTCTGTCTGTCTTTCTGTCTGTCTGTCTGTTTGTCTATCTAACCAGTATCCAAACCAGTCAAAGACAGCGATGTGAGGACATCAACATGAAATAAAGTAAGATTAAGAATATTATGTTTATTATTCATCTTTGTTCAATTTGATTTGCATTATTGAATGTATCTAATTTGCTAAGTCTTGTAAATTGTGTCTTTTTTGAAGAAGAAGAAGAAAACAAGAAGTAAAGCGCTCTCAATGCGAATCAAACTACTGCTCGACTGAGGAGTTGAAGAGAAAAGGGCAGCTCCACAATCCTTAAATTTTTGTAAGCTCAAATTCCTTTAATGAAATAACCCACAAAGTTTTTTTTCCTATTTCTCCCGTTTCTCTTTTTTTGTTTTGTAACAAAGTATTTTTACTTTTATTTTGTAGAAGGCAGTCTGTCGGCTACACAACTTGGAGGCAAATTGTCGGCTACACAACTCGGAGGCAAATTGCACTATCACCAGGAGCAAAGGTATGGATGAAAGATAAAGCCTAAAATGCATTCTGTTGTTTACAAAGCAAATAAACGTATTGTTTCAATCAAATAAATTTTGCTTCTATAGATTAAGTTCAACACATAAGGTCACCTCAGTTTTAGTGGGAGCACTGGCTACAAACTTGGAATTGAAGGCCTTGATAAAAATTCCTTTGGAAAGTCATTTTCATTATTTCTATTTTGGCTATTTCTGTATAGTTATGTTGTGTCTATTTATGCTTTTAACAAACCCAATCACTTGTTTCTAGTGGCCTGCAAGACATTACCAACCTAACCGGTGTGGCCGCAGCACGGAGTCACCAGAGGAGAAAGAGGTAAGAAAGGTTAGAATTAGTTTCTGTTTTATTTATTTCTGTTGCATTATTATAAACTGTACTGATGTTCAGTTTTGTTTTCAGCTCTTGAAGTCAAACCCAGTGTACTGGCTGTGGACAAAGTGTGTTTCTGAAGGGGAATCACCGCTAACATGATGTCAGATGAAGAAGACAATGCTGTTGATGAAGTGTCGGGTGGATTGTGAGACCTTCATCGTTCTTCAGCCAGGCGCTCCGCAATCTGTGTGCTAAGCTGCAGCTGCGACTGTGTGTGTTCGAGCTATGCAGCGTTGCATCAAAGTCTGCTATCTGAATTACTGCCACCGCTTACCTACGACCCCGAGGCAACAAAATAAACACATTTGATGCCAAATGTGATCCCAAGAACATAATTTCTTGCTTTTTTAACTTTTTGTGTGTTTAGTTTTCCTATGCTTTATAAATAAAACTTTTACATTTTATCAACATGTTTCTCTCTAATGTCTGTTTTCTTTCCCTAACATATATATATATGTAACCAAGGCTATACGTTACATAGTCTTTATAATATTAGTCTTTATGACACATATATTGTTATAATATATAATATATAATATATCTAATATAAACCGTAATTTTATTAAAATATAAAAATTACAAGCTATTGAAATTTGCAAATATCATTAAATCTAATGGTCCGACTGCACACTTATAGAAACTTAATTGTTTTCTTGCTCACTATTGCCAAATGTAATAGTGTTGTACATGTTTTCTGTATTTTATGGTATTTAGGGTCTGTCACATACATCTACACTGCAAAAAATGATTTTCAAGTAAAAATATTTGAAAATTCTTAAATTAAGATGCTTTTTCTTGATGAGCAAAACGACCCAAGAAAATAAGTCTAGTTTTTAGACCAAATATCAAATTTAAGTGATTTTGTGCATAAAACAAGCAAAATAATCTGCCAATGGGGTAAGCAAAAAATCTTGAAAAATTTTCTTAAACACTAAATTCAAGAAAAATGCAAAAAAGTTACCCCATTGGCAGATTTTTTGCTTGTTTTATGCACAAAATCACTTAAATTTGATATCTTTGGTCTAAAAACTAGACTTATTTTTTTGGGTCGTTTTGCTCATCAAAAAAAAGCTTCTTTGTGTAAGAATTTTTTTTTATATTTTTACTGAAAACAAGACAAAAATACTAAGAATTATTTTCTTGAAAATATTTTTTGCAGTGTAGCTTACATTATAATTTTTTGTTTTTGTTTTGTAAGATTAATTTGATACTGTCTTTTAATGCTAACTTGCTAAATGCCTTTTAGTCTGGCTAACTTACTTACTTTAAATTTAGTAACACAAAAATAAATTTGAAATGCATAATCGCTTAAAAACAATATTCATTTATTGTTGCAAATACATTCCTGCTGACAATATTTTTATTGCTAGTGTTGCTAATGTTTAACTTACAAAACATTTGCTATGAGTATTTTTTTAATTGCACTATAAAATGAACAGTCCAATGACAATCTGTTATATAAGATGGTTTTTGTGGTTGGGTCAATAAAAACAGTCAAAAGCTGGACTGTAATTTAATTCTGCATTGCCGTTTATTTTTTTGCATTTGAAGTTGAAGGACTTTTATTTTGACAGTGCATACAGATATTCACAAACGCGTTTCTCCTCAGCTTGCCGTAGCTGCGATCAGCTGAACTGTATTTGCGGAAGTTTTGTCGTTATTGCCGGTTGAAATTAAACACATCTAACTTTTCTTACAGCTGGTTTAGAGATAAAGTATGGATTTTAACTCTGAGTCTATTAAGAAAATCCTCTCAAAGGTTGGTTTCGCGTTTTAACAACGAATCCGTCTTTAATAACGTTAGTTGAAATGAATAAGGTGTTGTTGAATACTGGTTAAACCTGTTTGATAGTTCAGTCATTGTATAAGAAATCACTAATTTTTTTAATATTATCACTTAAATATGTGTTTTTTTACTTTACTAGTATAAATTTCGTGATGTCGCTATTGAAGAGCTACAAAAAGTCTCTCGCCTTCACCCTGACATGATAGTTAAACATGGGACATACAGTGAGTCATTCTGATACACATCACGATTTAGTTTATTGTTTATGTGATGTTATCGGCATTATTTTTATAATGTTATTGTAATTTTATATGTGGTTATATTTTACAGCATTTACGGACAGTTCACAGAAAGATCTGCTTAAGATAATTGGAAACATCCCTATTAGATACCACGGTAAAACTCCTAAATCACTTTTTCCCAAGAACAGATGTCCCGGTTAAAACTTGATGGTGTTGATTTTAAATGGCCCTTATGTGTCACTATATGACTGATTTTGTGTTTACAGGACACTCATATAACCTGCCTATCCTGCTTTGGCTCTTGGATTCTTTTCCTTTCACGCCTCCCATCTGCTTCCTGCGACCAACCTCCAGCATGGTCATACGAGAGGGAAAACACGTGGATTCAAAGGGAAGAATATACCTGCCGGGTTTACATAACTGGGATCATGTAAGAGATCTTCACTGTAATGATTCATATTGAAAATAGGTGGAAAAGTTTCAATTGGTTCACTTTAAAGGGGTCATATAAGGAACAATCTGAATTTATTTAATCCTTCGGGATATAAAAAGTTAGACGTGGTATCTTCCCTGTCCAATATATATGTGACCCTGGACTACAAAACCTAAGGGTCATAAAGGTCAGCTTTTTGAAATTAAGATAATCTGAAAGCTGAATAAATAAACTTGTCATTGTTGTATTGGTTAAGAAATAAGCTTTTCATTTGTTTGTTAGTAGTATAGGACAATATTTGGCCAATATTTGAATATTATTGAGTATTGATTATATTTATCATATTACTTATGATAAATACATTTTTGATTTATTTACCGTACAAAATATCTTCATGGATAATGATTTTTACTAGGGCTGTCATACGATTAATCGTGATGAATTGCTAATAGGAATGCTTAAGGATTAATCACGATTAATCTATAGCAGAATAAAAGTTTTTGTTTACATCATATATGTGTGTGTGTGTGTGTGTGTGAACTGTGTATAATAACTTTGTATAGATAAATGCACACACATGCATGTGTATATATTTAAGAAATGTTTACATGTGTATATATATTTGTATATTTATGTATAATTTATATTATATATAAATATAAATACTTCATATATAAATATATAATTTTTTCTTAAAATTATACATTTTTATAAAAATTATACATATTTATTTATATACATAATTATTATACACAGTTCACACACATATATGATGTAAACAAAATCTTTTATTCTGCTATAGATTAATTGCAATTAATCGCTATGCATTCCTTATCGATACAAAATAAAAGTTTGTGTTTGCGTAATATATATGTGTGTGTTTCCTGTGTGTAATTATAATGTAATATTTAGGGATGCACCGATACCGATACTGGTATCGGCCTCAATACCACATTTTCTAAAGTACTCGTACTCGTTAAAAGTCCCCCGATACCTGCAATCGATACCACGGTCTGAGAAATGTCTATGTTTGAGCGGCGTGTAAGGGGTTAATGCCTCTTGTGTTGTCCAAAGAGGCAGAGTTTACAACAAACTGGAAAACTAGTCCTTTGTTTTTTTGTTAAATTATATGACTAAAGCTTTTACCTGTAAATTTAAATCATGTTTTTTTTATTAAGTACTCTGTATCGGTATCGGCAAGTACTGAAATGCAAGTACTCGTACTTGTATTCCAAAAAAGTGGTATCGGTGGCTCCCTAGTAATATTTATAAATACACATTCATGTATGTACTTAAGAAACATTTATGTATGTATGTATGTATGTATGTATATATATATGTATGTATGTATGTATGTATGTATGTATGTATGTATGTATGTATGTATATATATGTATATATATATTTGTATATATATATGTATATATGTATATATGTATATGTATTATATATATTATATTTATATATTATATATGTATATGTATTATATATATTATATTTATATATAAATTAAAAAATAATGTATACATTTAAGAAAAAAAAATATATATATATGTGTGTGTGTGTATTAAATAAGAAGAATAATTACAGACATGACACGTATATATTGCAAACACAAACTTTGTATGTGATTAATCGCGATTAATCATTTGACAGCCCTAATTTTTACTTAATTTCCTAATAATTTTTGGCATAAAAGAAAAAAACGACAATTTTGACCCATGCAATGATTGTTTTATTGCTTACATATACCCATACGACTTAAGACTGATTTTGTGGACCAGGATCACATATATGTAGTTTGTAATGTAAACATATAAATATCAACACAGAGCCATCCCACATTTGCATTTAAAAGATAAAAAAATATTTTGCTCAAAAAGTACTAAAATTATTTTAGAAAAAAGTATGATGACCTCTTTTAAGTAATACATAAATAACTACATTAAATATAATCATGAATCATGAATTATATTTTAACTAAAAACTTTTTTCTTTATTGTCACGTCACCGTTGTAGCCCAAGTCATCTGTAATAGGTCTCCTAGCGGAGATGATTGCTAAATTCGAAGAGGAACCTCCCCTGGGCACGAAATCTTCTGGACCTGGTGAAAATCCTAATGATCTACTGGCCTATGTGTCAAATCTCTCGCTTAATGAAGGTTTGTCGCAATGCATTTTCTTCCATTCCAATTTATGTAACACTTTTAAGGAATTCAAACTCACCTGTAATGACTCTACAGGTGGGAGTCGGCCTGACCAAGCGGTTAAAGTCTCTGTGATTGGTGGGGGAGATTTAGGAGTAGCTACTGTGTTAAGTATAATGGCGAAGGTAACTTTGTTGGTCTGTTTAGATAAAAATAGCATACGAGTTAATGACTACACTTAGTGACTGAGCTGTTTTCCGTCACAGAGCAGTGTTGACAAACTGGTTTTGATTGACAGCCCTGAGTGTTCAAACAAAGGAGGCACGACGGATTTGGAGATATTCAGTTTACCAAACGTCGAGGTCTCTAAAGGTGCTTTTATTATTATTATCATCACATTCATAAGTTTATCATGTAAAGAATAACTGAGCCGTCAATCACATTAATCATTAATCAATGTGTGTTTTTCTTCTCTATTTCATAGACCTGGCAGCGTCGGCAGAGTCTAAGGTGGTGATCGTCACTGCGAACGCTTGGAATGATGAGCAGTCGTATGTAAGTGTGGTTCAAACCAATGTGGACATGTACCGCTCCATCATCCCTCGCCTTGCCCAGCTAAGTCCAAATGCCATCCTGCTTATTGCGTCTCAACCAGGTTAGCACACATAGAGATCTGTTTTGATATACTGTACAACGCTTGAGATGTTTGAGTCTTCAATACAACAATTGACCAATCCAAATCAAGCCTTTTGTGCTGACCATGTGTTTTAACAGTGGATGTTATGACACACGTGGCTTGGAGACAAAGTCATCTGCTGCCAAATCAAGTTATCGGGGTGGGCTGTAACCTCGACTCCCAAAGGCTGTCTCATATCATCAACATTTCACTACTGGCCAACAACGCAGGCAAGCAGGCATGGGTCATCGGAGAACTTTCAGAAAACAAAGGTGAGTGGATCACAAATTTGTGACAGATTTAAACGTGTCCTTCTGCTTTCTGAAAAGCACAATATTAGCTGTTTTTGGTGTTAAATAATACATATGATTATTCTCTCTGATTGTATATCAGTGGCGGTGTGGGGTGATGTAAAACCAGGGACTGACCAACTACAAGGATTAACCCCAGTGTCCAACTCCACCAAACCCTTGATGGACAGGTAATGAGTTTGAGATACAGTCGGGTGATTCTCACGAAATCCAGATTTAGAAGGTGTCCAGAATCAAAAATTTTAAAAAGCCCTTGAAGCCATAAGATTAAGGTCTGAACTTACTATAACCATTATTTTTAGAGGATTAAAAACATATTTTCTATAGAATTATTTACATTTTTTTTAGATTATCATTATCAAAAATGATCATTACCACAACATGATATTTCATTAAATATATGCATTTACAAACTCATGTTTCGGTAATGAGAACTAAAAAGTTGTCTAGGTACTATGACAAACAAAATTTTATCTATCATCTGGAGAGAAAAAATAAGAACTGCTTACCTGGTAGCCATCTTGAGTGTCACAGTCAATTATGTCCCTTCCAACTATTTTTTTTTTTTTAATGTTAGTTCCTTGAGGGCTTAAACAAGGATTGAAAATTGTTGCGGAGCGTGAGAAAATTGGTCTTTGAACACATTTATATTCCTTATTATTGTCTCTACATTTACCAATGATCACCAAATACCACATGTTTCTTTACTGTAAATGTTTATAGTATAACATGCACTGAAGCTTTTTATTTTTTGGATTTTTTAATTATAAATATTTCCATGTCAAAGAACCCAAATCCAGTCATGGACACGTTGCGGTAATGAAAATGTTCCCCTTAAATGTGGAAAAAACAACCAAATTGGTTTGTATGATGTCATTTGAAATCATGTTCAAAATAGTACATGAAGAGATGTTTGTAACTCTTACTTTGCATTTACTTTTTTATCAAAATGTTTAATGACACACAAGTCTAATTTCGCGAGAATCACCCAGTCGCAACAATTCAAAGCTATTTATTATATTATCCCAAATGTCAGAAATGCAGTCGAGTGTGTTTATTTTAAATGTATAGTTTATAATCATAAATTGTAAACTGTGAGGTGTCTGTGTTACGTTCACAGGGCGTTAGAGATGCTGAAGGGCAGAGGTCAGAGGTCATGGTCGGTTGGATTGTCCATTGCTGACATCACTCACAGCATCATAACAGACCAAAAGAAAATACACTCCGTCACAACTTTGGCTGAGGTATGAGACTGTCAACAACCATTTTACGGGGACATTTCACAATACTTTTTTTAAGATGTCAAATAAATCTTTGGGGTCTCCAGAGTACGTATGTGAAGTTCTAGCCCAAACTTCATAGATAATTTATTATATCATGTTAAAATTGACTTTTTGTAGGTGTGAACAAAAATGTGCCGTTTTGGGTGTGTCCTTTAAAATGCAAATGAGTTGATCTCTTCACTAAATGACAGTGCCGTGGTTAGATAGTGCAGATTAAGGGGCGGAATTATCCCCTTCTGACATCACAAGGGGAGCCAGATTTCAATGAGCTATTTTTTTACATGCTTGCAGAGAATGGTTTACCCAAACTAAGTTACTGGGTTGATCTTTTTCACATTTTCTAGGTTGATAGAAGCACTGGGGACCCAATTATAGCACTCAAGTCTTTCCCCGCCATTGACAAGTTATTTATACATTTTTAGAATAAAATTTTCCTGGAAGGCATTTTGTGAAAATCACAAAAAATGCTGGCGAGGAATGTGTTAAACATGGAAAAAGTCAGATTTTCATGATCTGTCCCCTTTAAGGATTACTGGATTCCTTTAAAGTCGCTGTTTAATGATGGAAAATAGCAGTAAATTGATACACTGTGAATTGATTGGATATAGAAAAGTAGGCGTTTCATTTAGAAATTAAACTCGCAGCAGACTCACATTTGGAGGGGGCGGAGTTAAGGGATGCTCCGATTTCCACAAGAGGGCGGAAGTAAATGTTTTTTAGATTTTGATTAAAGTTTATGAGGACACATAAATAAAAAATAATTATGACCCACGGGGGACTTTCATGGGGACTTTAATGGCAAATATCATCACTCAAAGGTTAATCATCTCTAATCTCTTCTTTAATTCAGGGATGGGGTGGAATCGGCTCCAAAGTGTTTCTCAGCTTGCCCTGCATCATCGGAGAAAACGGCTCAATCAGAATAGCCGGAGTGTCTTTGGGTCCAGAAGATGAAATGAAGCTGAGGGAAAGTGTAGCAACTCAGGTCAACCTCTTCATGCAACTCAGATTGTAGCTTCACGATTGGACAAGACATTTAGGTCACCTCTTCAGATGCTTTCCGTTTTCTCTTCAGCCGATTGCATCTTCTCTCTACCTCTGTTCTTTAATACTCCAGCATCACATAAAGACACGGTTTCATCCTTCTTGCACTGACCCTTCATCTTCACTGTAAAGTGGATCTCTTCCATTCGACAGCAATAGCACTACCTGTGTGTTTACTTTGATATGTCATGACAAATCTATCTGTATTTTAAGAACAAGCCGTTCTATTTAAAAGATTACTCCATTTTCATTAAAAATATTATATATATATATATAATTTACTCACCCCCATGTCATCCAAGATGTTTATGTCTGTCTTTGTTCCGTCGAAAAGATATTAAGTGTTTTAAGGAAAACATTCCAGGATTTTTCCCCATATAGTGAACTTAGAGGACCTCAACGCTTTACACCACTGCAAAAAATTATTTTCAAGAAAAAAAATTCTTAGTATTTTTGTCTTGTTTTCAGTAAAAATATTAACAAAATTCTTAAATTAAGATGCTTTTTCTTGATGAGCAAAACAACCCAAGAAAATAAGTTTAGTTTTTAGACCAAAAATATCAAATTTAAGTGATTTTGTGCATAAAACAAGCCAAAAAAATCTGCCAATGGGGTAAGCAAAAAATCTTGAACATTTTTGTTAAACACTAAATTCAAGAAAAATTTGCTTACCCCATTGGCAGATTTTTTTGCTTGTTTTATGCACAAAATCACTTAAATTTGACATTTTTGGTCTAAAAACTAGACTTATTTTCTTGGGTCGTTTTGCTCATCAAGAAAAAGCATCTTAATTTAAGAACTTTTAGATATTTTTACTGAAAACAAGACAAAAATACTAAGTAATTTTTTTCTTGAAAGTCATTTTTTGCCATGTAAACGATCTTATCTGAGTTTTATCTAGTGAAACAATTGTTGTTTTTGCAAAAAAAGGACTTTATAACCACAACTTCTCGTTTTGCACTAGCCGTGTGATGCGCCAGCGTGACCTTGCCTATTACATAATCACGTTGAAAGGTCACGCGTTACTTATGTGAAACAAACACACACTTTGCAGACCATTTTAAACAATAAAGTGACACAAAGACATTAATTAGTATCAATCCACATACAACAAAGTCAAAACGGTCCCCTTTTTCCACACTTGTATAGACTGGCGTGGTAGTTTCGCATACGTCATGCGTGGCCTTTCGACATGATTACGTAATGCATTACACTGGCGCGTCACACGGCTAGTGCAAGACGAGAAGTTGTGGTCTAAAAGTACTTTATTTTTTGGCTAGTATGACGATCGTTTGCTAGATAAGACCATTATGCCTTGTTTGGGATCATTTATAGCCCTTAAAAAAAAAAAAACTATCAATCGTTGCACTGCAAAAAATTATTTTAACGAAAAAAATTCCTAGTATTTTTGTCTTGTTTTCAGTAAAAATATCAAAAAATTCTTAAACTAAGATGCTTTTTCTTGATGAGCAATACGACCCCAGAAAATAAGTCTAGTTTTTAGACCAAAAATATCAAATTTAAGTGGTTTTGTGCATAAAACAAGCAAAAAAAATTTCTTAAACACTAAATTTTGCTTATTGGCAGATATTTTTGCTTGTTTTATGCACAAAATCACTTAAATTTGATATTTTTGGTCTAAAAACTAGACTTATTTTCTTGGGTCGTTTGGCTCATCAAGAAAAAGCATCTTTATTTAAGCATTTTTAGTATTGTTGTCTTGTTTTAAGTAAACATATCTAAGAATTTTTTCTTAAATAATTTTTTGCAGTTTGGAAAATAATTCTGTAATGTTTTCTTCAAAACATTCTTCTTGACTGAACAAAGACAGACATAAATATCTTGGATGATCTGGGGGTGAATAAATTATCAGATTTTTAATGAAAGTTCAATAATCCTTTAACTTTGTGTTTTGCAATAGTTTTATTTAGTGTGTTAATGTTTATGAACTATGCAATTGACAGCGGTTATCTTTGCAAATAATGCAACACTATGTACTTAAAGTTTAAATTATGATGGTAAATTATATACTACAAGTTAACCAGACTTGATGGTTAAGGGCATGCATTTCTGCCGTGTGCCTTTTTGCATCTTTCTACAGCAATATTTGATTATTGTATATTTTATTATGCTGTACTTGTAAATGTATAAGAAATAGCAATAATATTAAACTGAACGCTTCTTCATGATGTGCAATAAATAAAAACAAGTTTTTCATTAAGCGGTTGTTATTGAAAAAAATAAAAGAATCTGCAAATGTTAGACTGCAGTCTGCACACAAACTGTAAAAGCAGTTAAATAATATCAGCTCTTCTTACAAAAATACAAAACAAACCCGTTTTATCTACAACACAATGCCGTAAAGTGACCTTCAATGTACATGTTTTCATTTTTAACAAACAAATTACCATGTTTTGCTTCATCTTCCACAAGGTGGCACTAGAGGACAGTATTTATATACACATACAGTAGCACAATGTTTACAATACAAAGCAAATCTAGGACTCGCTGTAACCATGTCAATGTCCGAGTTGCATTTCCCAAATACAGTATAATACAATAAAACATCTCTTCACGCATAAAACTGATGTCATTCACTGTAAAATATAAAATAAAATAACACTGACAGAAGGCAACAAACTACTCAGTGACCACTAGCGCGATTTTTGTGATACACGCGCAAACACATATTCAAGCATCCCATTTTGATTTGTGGTCCAATATAATGCTGTCAAAAAATGCAAATAAAAAATGTGTCCTTCGGTACATTACAAAACTAGCGGCTGTATTCTGTAGAAATCTGAATCGGTGGGTCCTTGAGAAAGCATGGTGGGTTGTAATTTTTTGGGTGGTATTCTTGGGGGTTGTGAGTGAGCACTGTTACTTTCTTGAGTCTGATTTAAAAGCGCCTGATTAGATTGGACAGACGATGGGAGGAAGGGTGTAACGCTGGTGGCCGGTGGCGGGACAATAGCACAGTTTGGAGTCACCGACTTGATGCACGGAGAAATGGGAGAAGAGTCTGGGGTGTAGAAAAACATAGTCGGAGGTGGGAGATGAAGAGACATGGCGACATCTGGAGGAGGAGGAAGAGTGGGGTGCTTAACCCCCAAGTCTGAATTTTGCGGTAAAGCGGTCACCATCTCCAGCATCTTCTCGACTGTATTGTCCTCCGCGTCATCCCAGATGTTGTCGTAATGTGAGGTGTTGGAAGGTCGTCGATCGCCCGAAGACGGAGGAACGTACAGGTTCACGGGAAACTTGCTCACCTGCCGAGGAGCTCGATAGGAAGATGGCGACGATGAGGGATCTTCTAAGATGAGATTCAGAGGTTGGGCTGGTGGAGGAGGAGGAGGAGCGAGGTAGAATGGGGTATGTTCCTCAAGAGGTCCTTGTTCAGTGCAAGGAAGGGGTGGAGGGGGCAAATCCGGAAGGTTCAGTGAGTTGACGCTTGAAAAGTCTGTTATAGGTGGCTGGTACGGAGGTGGCCACTCATCGGACCCCACACTAACACATTCATCCTTTAATAATACAGCATCTGCTTCTGGGAGAAGATCTGGTCTTTGCTCTTGATTTTTCACGTTCGGTCCCGAGTCCTCAGGTGTAGCTTGAGACAATAAAGGGTCGGAGGGCGATTTGGAGGTTTGCACCGGTGAGCTATTGGAGGGGTGTTCATCGTTAATCCGGTCGGGGACGGTGGTCTCCTCTTTGTGAGGCTTGGATGAGATTTGGTTGTTTTGGTGTGCGGTTAGCGGTATAGCCACGCACTCGTTTTGGTTAACTGGAAGCAGCATGATCGGACGCTCCTCGCCCAGTGTGATTTTTGGGAACTCGTCTCCTTTGGCTAAGAGGAAACCAGAAATTCATTAGATGTGAAATGGGATAACAATTTAATTATAACACGAGATGTGTGATATCTACCTGGAGGAGGAAGGTCGAGCTTCATCCTGCGGAGTTCTGCCATCGATGACTGTAGGTGCTCTATGGCGGCATCATCGCTCATGGTGAAGGATGAAACAATCTGCTCCTGGAGAAACTCTCGCAGATCCTCCAGAGACATCTTCAGAAGCGGTTCTGATAGGATTCAAATAAAGCATTGCTCATATTAATATCTTACTCAAGGGTAGAAAGGGTAAAAAGTAGGGCTGTCAAAAGATAACCGTGAATAATCGCGATTAATCGCAACCGGGAATAATCGCGATTAATCGCATACAAAATAAAAGTTTGTGTTTGCATAATATATTTGTGTGTATTCATTATGTTTTATTTATGTATAGATTATTTATATATAATATATAGATTAATCTTTTGACCGCCCTAGTAAAAAGTTATTTTTTTAACTGGATATATGACTTACTTTTATTCAGTTTGAGGAGAGTATAGGCCATGGCTGTTAAAACTTTCTCTCCTTCTAGTATGTAGATGTCCCACAGACGCAGGGTAAGCGTGAAGGGGGTCTACGTAGTACGAAAACATAAACAGACTTTAAAATCAAGCAGCTTAAGAAAAAGTTTAATGACGCTTAATTCATAAAATGTCTCACCCTGTCAATGAAACACTGCAGGAACCATTTGGTGGAGTAGATACCAGTGGACATCTGCTCTTTATCCTGTGGTGAGGAAGACATTTGAAAATAAAAATAAAGTGCTTACTGTATAATAATCCAGTAATCTACGTAAAAAAACGCAATCTCACCATGTGTTTCTTAAGTTTTGGTAGGAGTTTGGAAAGTATTTGGTCATGATGACTCTGAAAACGATGAAGTTTGGGAAACCCTGGGATGAAGAACCCTATGAGAAACCAAAAGATGTTCAGGATTCCCACACCTTAGTCAACTTCAAATGCAAGGACCTTTCAAAGACTTTCCAGGTCCAATACCCTCAAATTCAAGGACTAAATGTGGGGACACATTTTAAGTGAGAGCAAGGTTACATTGTGTTATCTTTAGAGATACATTGTTACAGTTCCCTTTCGAGGGAACTTGCGCTGCGTCACTGTGGTGACACCTTGGGGACGCCTCCAGGGGTAAGTGCGTCTGAATGTGTATATCAAATTCAACCAATGGTGAGGCTTAACGACAAAGACAGGGTGACGCAGGAGCCAGGAAGTATATCGCTATCTGAAATATTGCTAAAAACAGCGTAACAGGGATGCAGGAAGTATGGCAAGGGAGACGCAGCGTCTCGTTCCCTTCTCAGGGAACAAAAGCTACAGACGTAACCCGAGACGTTTTCATGTGTCAAACACAACTATGCAAAAAAGCATTTTGGTATAAATCAACATTCACATACAGAAGATATAAGCATTTAAAGTGAACAGTTTAGCACGTGTGCTTAAAAAGTCTAGAATTTTTATGATATTATCCTACACTACACAGAGAATAATATGGATTTTTTTTCAGAAAACTTCTTGCATAAAATAGATTCAAGCACTTTCAATGACCTGTATCGATTTATGTATATTTTTAAAAACTTCCCAGGGCCTTGAATTATTTTCCCCAGATTCACAAACGTTCAAGGAACCGTGGGTACCCTTTAAATTTTACAATGTCGTCAGAAATAACACGTCACGTTATGACACTCACCATGCATGGCATGTTTCCGATTGGTTAACAGCTGAGATAAGGCCCAGAAAGCGTCTTCCTCGTTCATATACATTAGCAGAATGGCAGCGATCTGGCTCATCCCCTGGCAGTAGCTCACTTCCTACACAAAACCACAAGGTCAAAACGTATTACTCACCGATTCTGATGCATGCCATTTATTTATACATTTAGTATACGTGAGAAATTTTATAGCAGAATAGCGCCATGTAGCCGGTCATAACCACAAAATAAACCCAGACAGTGCAGACGAGATTGTCTAGTAGTCATTGATGTACCACCCAGGAAACTTTTCTATAAAAATGACTTTCGTACTGTAACACAACTACAGTAAAACTCAAATCTTCACGTCCACTTTCTTCTGGGCACAACAGAAAGGGAAATGAAAATGACATTGTTTTCCATCTCGGTGCGACTTGAACAAACAATCGTGCTTGTGTGCGCTTATGTTTGAGCAGAATTGTGTTAAAGATCCTGTCTAACATCTCCATAAAAACATTTATTTGTCTTTACTTTGATCCTCCATATCCTTTAATGTCAAATAGATCTCTGGGAAAGCATCTAATAAAGCAACTAACCACCAAACCATGATCTAATTTACAGCCTGTGATCATCTTAAGACCCTGGTCACTTACAGCCGATGGGCAGAAACCTGTTTCTAGATCAGTGTGTATCTAAAGCCTAATTTAAACTATCCTCAAGTCCTCATGACACAAGATAGCATTTAAAACCAGTTTTGGGAACAAAATCGTCATAAAATGTTCTTTAAAAAAATCTAAATTAATGATTTGTTACCTTGGACCACAAAACCAGTCATAAGGGTACATTTTTCAGATTAATTCATCTGAAAGCTGAATAAATAAGCTTTACACTCATGTAGTTTGTTAGGATAGGACAATATTTGGTCGAGGTACAACTCGTGTGCAAAAACAAAATGCCATACAAATCAAGTCCTTAGCAACACATTAGTAAAGATAAATACATTTTTGATATATTTATTGACATAATATCTTTATTGAACATGATCTTTACTTTATATCCTAATGACTTTTGGCATAAAAACCCAATAATTGACCCATACAATGTATTTGTTGGCTATTGCTACAAATATACCCGTGACATATGACTGGTTTTGTGGTCCAGGGTCACATTTATAAAATGTCCCTAATACACAACATAGTGTCACATTTGTCAAACCCTAGACTCACAAGACAATACAAATTAAAGTATAAAATGTGACCCTGTTTTTGAAATTCAGTCTTAATCTAATGAAATGAGGGGCATCAATCTTTGAGTCAATATTAAATATATCAAGGTTATTTTTCACAGACTGGGTCACATGGGGGGCAGATTTGGGTCTTGTTAAAGATACATGCGTCAGCTCATGTTTGTAAGTAAAATTAGCTTTCAGCACTTTCTGATGTTTATGTAAATACATTTAAAAACTAAACATTTTTTTACAATTTTTTTTGATAAAAAAGTAAATGCAAAGTAAGAGTATCAAAATAATAAGCATACAGTTACAAACATCTCTTCATCTTCATACAAACCAATTTTGTTGTTTTTTCCACATTTAAAAGAAAAATTTTCATTACCGCAACGTGTCTATGACTGGATTTGGGTTCTTTGACATGGAAATATTTATAATTAAAAAATCTAAAAAAATAAAAAGCTTCAGTGCATGTTACACTATAAACATTTACAGTAAAGAAACATGTGGTATTTGGTGATTATTGAAAAATGTAGAGAAAATAATAAGGAATATAAATGTGTCCAAGACCAATTTTCTCATCCTCCGCAACAATTTTCAATCATTGTTTAAGCCCTCAAGGAACTAACATTTCAAAAGAAATTGTTGGAAGTGACATAATTGACTGTGACACTCAAGATGGCTACCAGGTAAGCAGTTCTTATTTTTTCTCTCTAGATAAAAGTTTAAATTTTGTTGTCATACCCAGACAACTTTTTAGTTCTCATTACCGAAACATGAGTTTGTAAATGCATATATTTAATGTAATATCATGTTGCGGTAATGATCATTTTTGATAATGATAATTTACAATTTTTTTAAATCCTCTAAAAATAATGGTTATAGTAAGTTCAGACCCTAATCATATGTGCAAAAAAATTCTGATGCTGGACAGCTTCTAAATCTGGATTTCGTGAGAATCACCCATATGGGTAAAACATACTGCTATTTGACACCAATGAATCCTATATCCTATAGCTATATAGTTGCAGATAGTATGTGGATAGTAGATGAACTGGCATGAAGCCATCTCCTTAGACCCTTTTACAAATAACTGAAGTTTTATTTTAGCATACAGTCTACAGTAATAATATATTTAGCATACCTAGAAGAATAGAAGTCGGTAGGAGGTTTCTATTAAGAGCAGAGGTCGTGTGTGCGTGTGCTTCTTGTAATCCCAAAAGTCCCCACAAAGATAGCAATACCAGTCATTTTTTTTTTTTTTTTTTTTTGACCCTGTACACTGCAAAAATGACTTTCTTACTTAGTATTTTGATTTGTTTTAGTACAAATATCTAAAAATTGTTAAATCAAGATGTGTTTTATTTATAAGCAAAATGACCTAATCTAAAAAGTTTAGTTTTTAGATCAGAACTATACAATTTAAGTGAATTTGTGCTTAAAACAATCACAAAAAAATCTGCCTAATTCTTGATTAAAAAGTTAAAGATTTTTTTATTTTCTCACCCCATTGGCAGATTTCAATTTCACTTAAATTGCACTGCAAAAAATGATTTAAGAAAAAGAATTCTTAATATTTTTGTGTTGTTCTCAGTAAAAATATCTACAAATTCTTAAATTAAGATGCTTTTTCTTGATGAACAAAACGACCCAAGAAAATAAGTCTAGTTTTTAGACCAAAAATATCAAATGTAAGTGATTTTGTGCATACAACAAGCAAAAAAATCTACCAATGGGGTAAGCGAATTTTTCTTGAATTTAATGTTTAAGAAAAATTTTCAAGAGTTTTTTGTTTCCCCATTGGCAGATTTTTTTGCTTGTAAAATAACTTTTAATTTTTTAAAATCAAGATGCACTTTCTTGATGAGCAAAATGACCTGAGAAAATAAGTCTAGTTTTTAGACCAAAAAAAATCAAATTTAAGTGATTTTGTGCATAAAACAAGAAAAAAATATCTGCCAATGGGGTAAGAATTTTTCTTGAATTTAGTGTTTAAGAAAAATTTTCAAGATTTTTTGCTTACCCCATTGGCAGATTGTTTTGCTTGTTTTAAGCACAAAATCACTTAAATTTGATATTTTTGGTCAAAAACTAGACTAATTATCTTGGGTCGTTTTGTTCATCAAGAAAAAGCATCTTAAATGTAACAATTTTTAGATATTTTTTCTAACAAAAAGACAAAAAGACAAAGATTTTTTTTTCTTGAAAATAATTTTTTTGGAGTGAAGAAAGTGCATCGTTGCTATTAATCTGTACTAAAAACAGATCAAAAATACTTAATAAAAAAGTCCAATTTTGCAGTGTAGGGCTGCTCAATTATTGGCAAAATCATAATCATGACTATGTAACACGATTACTCAGTGACACTGAAAACATGCAATTACTTCACCTTTTTATGAAGTAAGTTTTGCAATAGGCTACATGTGTGTGCCTCGAAAGTCCCTTCAAAAACATCTTTCTGTCAGCATGCAATTTACATTTTTATCTTGTTTTTGTAAGTGTTTGAATCAAAACAATTAATTGCACTGCCCTAGTGTGTGTGTGTGTGTGTGTGTGTGTGTGTGTGTGTGTGTGTGTGTGTGTGTGTGTGTGTGTGTGTGTGTGTGTAGACAGGGTTAACAGGGTGGGACACCTTTTGACTTTTCCTCTTAAGTCCGGATTCATCCAGCACATGCTGTCCTGAGTTATGTAACATTCGCACAACAAACAAACATTAAAATATCATCACTTGCTCACCGTGTTGTAGACTGAATAAGCTGCCAGAACGTGAAACAGGGCCTGCTGTCTGTAAAGACAAATGAACATCTGTATTAATAACGCGACTCTGCACATAAGTCGTCTTAAAAAATCTAATTAATGGAGCAAAATAAAAGGTGAAGCTATATAAAATATTATTCTTTGAAAACCAGCTAGATTTTTGTAAGTGAGTGCGGTGTAGCCAACATGCAGGAAACCATTTGGTTGTCAAGTCAAAGATAAACTATAAAGAGGGAAGAGAAACCACAGAGAGAGAGAGAGAGAGCGAGAGAGAGAGATGACCCTCCTGTCTCAGTGTCAATGTCACACTATAAAAAAATTCATCATTTGATCTTTCTATAGATATGCAAGTAAGTTAAGTTAGCTTAAAAAGAGAACCAGTTCAAGACACCAAAATTAGATGTAAACCTGAATTAAAATATATATTTTTTTAAAGTAATGATTCGATTAAATATATATGAAGAGCTCAGATGCAAAACCCTGTAAGTGCGTCTGACATGTTTTCTTGTAAATAAGCATTTTTTATCAGGCTTATGTTTAGGTTCATTAATTTCACTTTAAATGGCATTTCAAAGGTTATTAATCAGTAATTGAAATGCCTTATTTTCACAAATGTCACTTAAGTCATTTCACTGACTGTCTTTCGCTGCTAAACCCTCTAAGTACATGCAAAAATCTTTACTTTTTACTGTGACGTTTAACAGATTCTACCAACAAAGCAGTATTTGTGAACGGGATTAAGCGGATTTGAAGTGAAAGTATTTAAATATATAATACGTGCCGACGGAGGTGGCGTTTAGTGGCTTTTGCATCTGAGCTTTTTCTACGCTACGTAACATAAAAAAAAAGATATCGAAAATACACATGTTAAAATATGTACACTACGTCATCATTTAAAGTCATTAAAAATGCTATAAAGTTCATTAAAATGTATGAATCGTACGTTTTTTTCAACTTTATTTGATTGAACAAACTATATTTTAACAAACTATAAAACTAGTGATGCACCGATGTATCGGCCGCCTATATTTATCGGCCGATTTTTGATGAATTTGAAACCATCGGCATATCGGCAATAGCACGAGAAAGGCCGATACCGATTGTTTATTAACTCTTTCACCGCCAGCATTTTTAAAAAAAGTTGCCAGCCAGCGCCAGCGTTTTTCATGATTTTCACCAAAGTTTAATGCCTTCCAGAAAATGTTCTTCTTTAAATATATAAACATACAATATACCAAATGAAAGAACAGACCCTCTGCTTTCAAACAAAAAAAACCGTTTCATCATACCTTTAGTGGTTCTTTTGCAATCAGCTTTTGAATATGGGTAGGTTTTTGCAAAAACACCATATTTTGAGCAAAAAGCAAAAATAATTCAATTTTTATGACGGACTTTTCATAGAGATCATATTCAGAGCGATCTTTAAAACAGACACGGACATGCAGCAGCTTGCCATAGGGCAATACTTCCGGTTTTAAAAAGTTGCGGAAGGGCGCCACCTGGTGGATAATAGCAGTATTGCGGAAAGACGGAAAATCTCGTCATTGGCGGGGAAGCGTTTTCTCTTAATTGACGAGATATCTCGTCAATGGCGGGGAAAGAGTTAATTAACTGCATAAAGAAATCCATTATATGTAAAAAAAAAATTAGTTAATGTTGTTAATAAAATAAATGCTGAATAGCAAAAACCACATTTGAAGGTTGTCATTAGGGATGGGAATCGAGAACCGGTTCTACTTAAGAACCGGTTCCCAGTGAATCGATTCCTTTGAATCGTAAGCATGCCTGCTTAACGATTCCGCTTATCGGTTCCGCTCGCGCTCGTTGCAAATGTGTCATGACGTCACACACACGCTGTGTTGTTTTGGTTTAGAACGCAGCAAACATTGCATCGAGGCAGAACGATCCAAAGTTTGGTTATATTTAGTGGTGGGCAGAGCGAGGCTTCGCGAAACACTGAAACAGTTGAATCAATAACTTATATTTCACGCGAACATACGACAATACGGTCGCGTTGCAGGAGGTTGCAGGACTGTCGCGTGTTTGACACACTATTACACAATAACAGCAGGGAGTCAAACACCAGCGGAGCTAACGGGACGTCATCTGTTATTAATGCAGAAGGTAATGTGTTAATGTTAATGTGAGCGCCATTTCATTATGTAAACTTTTACTATACGGATAATCTCCGTTGTCATTGTCCATCATATTGAGTCTGACTGGCTCTCACACTGGCTCAGAGGCTGCAGAAAGTATCTCTTGTGCACCTCTAGCTACTCCGTTTACAGAGGCAGGGAGGAATAAAATGACCGAGGCGAGGATAAACACATTTCACCGAGCAGTAGAGGCGGACACTACTTAAGTATTTCTACTTAAAAGTACATTTTCAAGTATTTGTATTTTATCAGTGTTTTTGTATTTTTTTTGAAAACATACGTTCCAAAGCATATTATCATAATTTTAACTCCACTACATTTCATAATTTCAAGTTTTTGGTTTATATTTAATATTTAAGTACATTATAAATCTAGTAATGTTTTTTACTTTTACTTAAGTAAAAAGTACTTTTACTCAAGAAAAGTAAAAGTACACAATTTTTATGTAATTATGTATTCAATCAATTTTAATATGCAATATAAACACACAGTATGATTCTATGCTTTAGAATGTAGTGAACATTTTTTAGTAAAGTAATTTTTTCCCAAGACAACACTCTGATAAAGCACAGATGCTTGGAAAATGAAACTAAAATACTCAAGTAGTGTCCTAAGTTTGTGGTAAAGGGTTTGCATCCGTTTGCCACAGTTTGCCACAGTAGATGTCTCTGCATTTCGGTAGGTTAATTTACTGTATTTTGTCCACCATCATGTCTTTAAAAGAAAATAACAAATGCATGCATGAACAAAAGTTGCATGTTTTATGTCAGTCTAGTTCTGTTTCATTAATTCCTAGTCCGATCACATATTTACTGGTTGAGAAACACTGATGTTGCTACACATAATTTGTGTATACTCTGTTCTGTGTCTTCTGAACAGATATTAAAGCGAGTTAATACAAACATGCAAATTTGTGCTTATTCCCTCACCCAATGAGAATTGATAAGAGAATCGATAAGGAATCGGATCGATAAGCAACATCGATAATGGAATCGGAATCGTTAAATTCTTATCAATTCCCATCCCTAGTTGTCATGCTGTCTTCTTATATTTGTTTTAGCTTAATTTGTGCCTCTCTTATTATGTTGGTCAGTTGAATGTTAATTAGATCCAATCCATGTTCAGTAAAAATAATTTGATGCAGAAATAAACTAGCTAATAGACCAACTGTATAGTATTGTATACAAGTGTTTAATATCGGTATCGGCATCGGCCAGAAGTTGTCTGTTTAAATCGGTATCGGCCCAAAAAAATCCTATCGGTGCATCCCTATATAAAACGAAATTGCATTCAGGCGACTCGTAGTACAAAAAAAAGAGACTACATATGAGAATCTCAGATGCAAAAGCCGCTGAACGCCACCTTTGTCAAAAATGAGATAATGATATTAGCTGAATGCTCTCGGCACGTATTATACGTTCATCAAATACTTTTCAAATCCGCTTAATCCTGGCCTAACAGCATTTAGAAATATTGCATTGTTAGCAGAATCCGTTAATTGCCACAATGTTTTAGTAGAAAAGTCCTTTTCAACGGTAAAAGGTTTACCGAATATATTACGATATTGACATAATGTTTGAGCCTTGTTTTATCTTTTTTTAGGACAGTTAAGATTTTTTTTGTAGTGGATTTACATGTAGGGGAGATCCTACCCAGTCTCATTAAGTTTCGTGATATAGTCACATATTTTTTTTTATTCTTTTTTCGTGATATTATCACGAATTTTCGTGATCGTATAACAAATTCCTGTATTCGTGTGATTATCATGTATTGGTTACTCAACTGCTTTTTCCTATTTTTAAACCATTTTCGCTTCAGTTTAGGGTTAGATTTGGTGCTTGCATTAGAATGTCACTTTATACATTGGTTTATACTATTTTTCTGATTTATTTTTTTATATGTCGCCTGGCGTTAGGGTTAGAGTTGGGTTTGGGTAGGGATGTCATTGTGTAAATCTAACCCTAAACCAAAGCAACAATGGTAAGAAAATAGGACAAAACAGTTGAGTAACCAATACGTGATAATCACACAAAAACAGGAATTCGTTATACGATCACGAAAAAACTTGGAAATTCGTAATATCACGAAAATAAAAAAAATATGTGACTACATAACAAAATTTCGTGAGACTGAGCTGGGAGAGCATGGCACAACCTAACGCTTTTTGGTTTTATCATTCAAAAAATATTTAAGTTAGATTAATAATTTTTACACAATCAACACACACATCTCTGCTACAAATGAACACTTAAAGTTTGTTTGTGGGACCTATTGTTATCTGACAAACACTGTGTGACAACTAACCCCGCTGTGTAAAAATAATTTCAATCCCAGCTATCAGTTACTAGAAATTGTTGACATGTTTCAAAATGCTGTTATGTGTTAGGTAACAAGACGGTGATTCAAATAATATAAGGTTGGATTTGGTGACTTACATACTCAACTCAGAAATCGAAAAAAAAAAAACATAAGATGAAGAAATTTACTTTTATGCCTCCAAAACACTTATTTGTTCGATATCGTAACCAAAACACATAAAAACTTTCACCCATTCACAGGACATCATCTGACAGTAAGAGAAAAAGACCAAAAGCACAGATTGCTCGGTCCTGTAATATGTAAAGTAGCTGCATTACAATGAACCCCGCGTTTGTGCCCCGCTCACCCCTACATAGAGGGTTTTGCAGCAAAAGACAGTCAAATTTGTCAGATATAGTGATATTTTTTGAAAATAAGGCATTTTAATCACTGACTAATAACCTTTTATTGCTTTTAAATTTAAAGACTGAACCTAAACAGAAGAGCTTGATAAAAAAAAGGTAATTTACAAAAAAACATGTCAGATGCACTTAAGAGGGTTTTGCATCTAAACTCCTCATATGAATAACCAATTGCATCCAAAAGAAATGTACGTTAATGATTCAAACTGTATGGGCATTTGAAAACATTTTGCAAGGCACAGTAACCAGTAGCTGGCTATCGTCCAGAAGTCAGCAACATTGTGAATAGCGTGTTGTGGTAACGCAAACAAGCAACGCAAACAAACAGCAGATGTGTTAAAATACACTTCCGCCCCACATCCTCTTATTGGTTGATCGGCGCTAATAAAAATGTCATAACTCAGATCTTCCATCCATTGGGCAATTGGGTGGGCTGTTGTAGGTGTCTGATCTACATCTGTTGTGGGTGCGCTGCCTGTGCGAAACCACATGACGTGTCTCTGTGCACTTTGGTCCACTGTTCACGCAACAAAAGACCACTTTCTGAATACAGCAAATTTCTAAAAATTAGAAAGGGAACATGGTCTACGCTTCTGTGAAACGGCACGATAGCAAGTTGTTTTTGACACTCGTAAGAGGATACATGATCCCAAGTGGGTCTTAAAGATCGTCCGGCACAAAAGGAAGCTACTTTTTCATGACACTGTGGCTGTTGTGCATAACATCAAAGTTTATATTTATTCTGGGCATAATAGTAACGAGTCACCGGTTTTGTCATTTCCTGTGAGGCCACGTACAGTAACAGGAAGTTTAACAAAATGCAAAGAGGAAGCAACTCTTGTTTTGGTTAAGGGCTTTGCAAAGTCTGCCCACTTCGGTCCAGATCTCTCTCACAACAAACCTTAGCGCAACAGAAAACATAACGGCAGATAAAACAAGTACAATTCAGCAAACGAAACACAAAATCATGGCAACGCTGCTGTGTGAGCGTATGATGGCTTACTTGACCCCAAAGCGGTCCATAAACATGATATGGTTCCTGAAGGTCCTGTTGACATCAAGATCTATCTGCTTGATTTCTGTTGAGTACTTTTTGGCTTGTTCCCTCATTATCTATAAAAACACAAGGACAAAAAAGGATGTAATGCCTTTTCCAAAGTAACTTATAAAAAACACGGTATGGCCGTGTATGGCCAATTTTAAAGGATATTAGGTTTTATGAAGCATGCTAATAAGTTTGTTGACAACTAAAAGGGCAGAATGGAGACAAAACATAGCGGGCTAATCACATCCCATACAAGGACAATGGACCAACCATAACCCAAACAAGAGAGCCTTTGAAAATGAGATTTTTATCCAAAAGGACCTACTGGAACCCAAACAGATTGTCCTATCAAAACTCCTACCTCGTACTTCTTGTAGTTTGCTTGTTTCACCTTGTCCACTTCTAGTAGAAGAGCCCATGCTTGACCACGCAGCTGTAAGGGAATCCCCTTGTATACCCGCTTAATCATCTGTAAAATACACACAGGAAGAGGAAATGAATGAATGGCTGGAATTTATTTGTGGGTCTCCATGATTACGAGATATACAGAGGCTTTTAAATGGGTTGTTTATGAAAGTAATGGACGTTTCACCGTAGTACGCGCCTGGCAAGAAGTTAACTTCCGGTCAGTGCTTGTTTATCTGCCTGGCTAGTGACTAAACTGACCTCTGGAACAAATACCTTCTGGAAAATGTTTAGTTTACCCAAAGACGAGAGGAGACGGCGAGCATGAATCAGCACTGAGTGGATTTGGCAGCCAGGCAAGAATTTAAGGATCTGTAGCTAACATTGTATACATTACTTTTACACAGCAATGTTAGATCAGTGTAATGGTTGATACGCTTTAGCTAAGATATTGTACTTATTTATTTTCTTGTTATCAGAAATAATCTACTTTAGAGAGATTCTGTTGTTATAAATTCTTTGCAGAAGTCTTAAGTTGGGTCACCGTTTGTTAAAGCTGTTGCCACTGAAACCATCTATACACCAATTTAAGACTTTTACTGCGATTTTAGCATGAACTGGAATCCGGTAATCCATATGCTGCAAGTTTAATATTACACAAAAATGTTATATAAATATGTCTTTTATTTACATGTATGACATTATATTTACAAATAATTAAAACAAATAGTGTGTTTGTCACATTTGACTGTCTTGTCTTATTTTAAAAACGAAATTTACGGGTGTTCCCCTCAGGTGAAAACCGTGTAATAAACAGCATAATGTACAGGCAGATGGTTGTTATTTCTTCGTGTCGGGATCTTTCAGGGCTTATTTCTGTGATAACAACCGGCTGCCTATGGATTATCTCTTACTTAATGTTCGACAGTCACACTGATTTATTGACAATAATAATAAAAAAGGCAAAAAAAAATATGGCACGCTTATTGCTTTATGGAGCGACGACAGCGGGTAAAAAATGCTTTCTAGAACAAATAAAAGACTCAAATGATATTAAACAAAGAAATAAAATTTGAGAGTTTTGTGAATGCTTTTCCCCATCATGAACCTGTACGTTAAATCATCGTCTGTACTGCGTGCTCCAGGTTATGCTAACCGTGGGTTCACACCAGCCGCGTCTGAGGCGTCAAATTCACCGCGTCTAGTTTGCCGCTTGACCATTTTGAGTTTACTCACTTCATTCACGCGTGAAAGCCGCACGTGAAATTCTAGTCAGAGACATTCGCGGAAATTCACGTCATGGGAGGGGCATCTGTGATGCCGCCCGCTTTATGTAATCACGTCACTTCTAGAGCTCCTGATTAGTTAACGCGGCGCGTTTTTTCGCCAAAGTTCAAATTTTTAAACTCGCGCGTTTCCCGCGGCAACGCTCAATTCGCGCCAACTAGATGTGCAAATGAGACGGAATCGCGTCTACCATGCTGCATTTAAAAGGCTTCATTCGTGCCGTGAGACCTACAGACGCGCGTCAACACGTCTTTACATTGACTTAACATTGAAATCACTCGCGCTTGACGCCTCTACCGCGGCTGGTCTGAACGCAGCATAAGAAAGGAGACGCGCGTCCCCTGCACAACAAATAGTAAAACATACAGTAAGTGCTGCCTTTTGTTGCATGAACATCGTCTTAAATTTTTTTAAGGCAGAGTAATGAATAGTGTATTTGCATTTTGCGCGAGAGTAGAAGATTCATATCCATTTTGCCAAGATGCACTTATGTGGCCAAATGTAAATTGAACTGGTTTTAACAAATCAGATAGCTATATGATCAGAGAAAGCACATGAAGTGACCAGGTGTAAAAAGGCACTAAGAAATTTTAAAACTTTGTAAGCTAAAAGTAACTTTGTACATTATTTCTCATATTATTGCCTCTCTTAAGATGAAATCACTTTGCCGTTTCCATAAGTTTTGTAAGTCACATTGGATAAAAGCATCTTCTAAATACTTGAATGTAAATGTTAATGTACAGTTTTACTCTTGTGCATTTAATCAGGTTTATCTGTTAGTTTACAACAATATATATACAAATATTTTAGAGTTGCAATACCTTTTCACTGTTGTGGTACTTTTCCCACTTTTTCACCATTTTCAGCCATTTTTGCACTCTTTCAACCTCCTGGAGTTTATACTAGACAAAGCAAATTGAGGTTTTAGTATTTAATCCAAAAAAAATGTGACCCTTTCTGTGTAAACCCATCTTAAAATCTTTTTTTTTTGTGGTTGACTGTTTTCTAAATACAAAATTATCCTACATAATGTAAAGAAAATTTAGTGAAAAATAACCTTGATATCTAAAATATTGACTGAGTAAAGATTGAAATCAAACTTGGAATGTCCAAATCTCATCATTATATTATAAGACTTGAGCCTACAGATAGGGTCACATGGGTAAATTTGTTATGTAATAAATATTTCATTCGACAATTTCTTAAAAGATTTGACAGGGATGGCAGGTGTAAGTATTGTAATATCACCTTCTCTTCCACTGCGGTTGGTGTTGGCAGCTCCTTTTCACTGGAAAGACAGTAAGCAAAAGTCTGATTTGTACATATAACAAATAATTTAGTTAACTAAATTAGTTATTAAGTAACATCCTGACAAAATTGTTCTTAATAGTTATTGCACAACACAAACATGAACATTTATGCTTTCTAAGTTGAACATAAGCAACTTCCTCAACTAGGGTTAGATGTCAATATCTTGTTATAGTAAAACAGAATACTGAGCCCTGCTGAGGAGAGGACATTACATGACTTACTGCAGGAAACCAAAGCGATCCGTGACCTTGTAGATGCTGTAGTCGGCATCCTCCCAGGGGTTAATGTGAACCCCCTCCTGTCTGCCCTGAAACCAGCCCAACAAACAAAGTAAGGAACTGGAGCAAAGGCAACAAACATCATTTAAGAGATGATTTGTAATTGAATATCAACAAAGGAACAGTTCATCCCAAAATTATACCATTTACATGCCCTCATGTCATTTAACTTTCTTCTGGGGAACACAAAATCAGATATTTTGAAAAAAGTCCAACATTTTATTCCAATACTATGAACTGACTAAGTCAGTGAAATCCAGGCTAAATATATTATTTACATTATGATGATTTTACCTAGAAAACAGAAAAAAAGACTGAGTTTTCACAGACCGGTTTACAAATATGGCAATATGCACATCTCAATGGTTTGCAATAACTTTACAGTTCAAAGATTTAGGTCAGAGATTATTTTTCCCCCAGAAAGCATTATATTGCATCATATACTGCATTATTTAGCAAGTTATTATCGCATATTATTACACGGCTCTCTGGAATGCTTGATTCTGATTGGTCAGTTGAGACATTTGCAGGTTCGTTCTTTTCGAATAATAACCGCTCCAAAATAATAACGCATAGCCGGTACTACTTTTACGAGTAAGATCGCTCCGCGCAAATAAAGATCAATAAAGATTACTGTCTGTTTGGCGCCATCTTGTGACAAACACTGGACAACCACGACAAGACACAGAGAGCTTACGGAGACTGAACTTGACAAAATAGAGCATGACAGCTACGAAGCCAACACACAAAAAAAATACAGAATGGGCATTAAAACTTCTCAAAGACTGGCTAAAAGAGAAAAAATGGAGACAGACAAGTATGAAGCAGAGGATCTTAATAAGGTATTACGAACATTTTATGCATCTGTGCAAAGTTTCGCGGAAGGATAAAAATGTTAATTTAAAACAAATATGCCAATAAAATGTTTCAAATTCATATTCATGTCCAGTTTTTTTTCTTATGTGACAAGTAGCCGTGTAATAAGCGGGATAATGTAGAGTCAGCCGGTAGTTATCGGGAAATAAGCCCCTTCAGTGTGATACAAGACCCTCCGCTTCGCGTCGGGTCCTGATCACACTGTCGGGGCTTATTTCCCGATAACTACCGGCTGCCTCTACATTATCCCTTACTTACATCTTCTTCAATATCATGTAACCATCATGTTCAAGCTACAACAGGGACATTAAATGTAGCATGAACGTAATCCATATGACCCAAGTTTTATAAACAAATTCCTCTAAAGCAATATATTCATTTTGTTTTATAGATGCACCAATATAAAATTTTTCCACCGATACCGCTAGTGGATTATAGAGTGCCACTTGGATGACGTATTTTTGTAGGCCAACCTGAAAGTTAACTGGTTCTCTCGCATTCAGTTCTCACAGACTTTTGGATTATCGCAAAAAATAAGCTTTGTTTATAAACACTTACACAATTCATCATGAATTTTGAAGTGTAAATGCATTTACTAGAAATATAAGGCCAAATTTTGACCTCCTAATGCTGCGTTTGCACCAGCCATTACATGTTACATGTTTACATGTTAAGTCAATGCAAAGATGCGATTACATGCGGATTATTATCCTGCGGTGGGGTACACGCGGCACGAATGGCGCAGAACGTGCGGAAGGCGTGGGGCTGATGGCGCGTTCTGCGCAAATTGAGCGTTGCCGCGGGAAACACGCAAGTTGAAAAATCTAAACTTCGGTGGATTTCAGCGCCGCGTTAACCAATCAGGACCTTGCTGTAGAAGTGAAGTGATAATAGGAAGCGAGCGGAGTGGCAGAGTCTCAGCAGAATCGCAGAAACCCCTCCCATGACGCGAATTTCCGCGTGAATTTCTCAAATGGCTAGAATTTCACGCGCGAATGAAGCGAGTGAACTCAAATGTTCAAGTGTCCAACTACGCGCAAATAGCGCGTTTTTGCTGCCTCTACCACGACTGGTGTAAACGCAACATCAGACCTGGACGTCGTCTACATATGTGGACACCAAATTTTTTCGATGTTTGCACCATAATACTTAATTCTGTGTAACTGGAACCTGTTGTACACAAACATGGACAAATACACTGCTTCATGTTCTTAGAAAAACATTTGGTTATTATATTTATTGGTTCTTCCTAACCTCAAAATAGCTGGTAGAAATCTGTAAAATGCGAACCAAAGCTCGGGTCTTAGGAGTAGGGATGCTAAACAATTAATCGTGATTAATCGTTAGCAGAATAAAAGTTTTTGTTTACATCACATATGTGTGTAAACTGTGTATAATAAATATGTATATATATAAATATGAACACATTCATGTATAATTTTAAGAAAAAAAGTATATATTGAGTATTTATATTTATATATAATATAAATTATACATAAATATACAAATGTATATACACATGTAAACATTTCTAAAACATATACTTGCATGTGTGTACATTTATTAATCGCGATTAATCGTTAAGCATCCCTACTTAGGAGGTAAAAGTTGTATTCATCTGTGAAGTGAATGACTTGTAAGTAAACACAGAAGTCTATGGGAAAAATGAATGGGCTTTTTTGTGAGGAAACCAGTGTCCCGCTAACTTCCGGGTTAGCCTACAAAAATGTGTAATCCCTGCGCCACTCTATTCAGATTGGTTCGTTAACTTAATTCTAAGATTATATTTTCTGTTATATAATTATATCATGACCATTAATACTAAACATTAAGTTTCTTTACATTTTCTATACACAGAGTGCAAATTCATTGCATTTTCCTGTTTTCTTTTGATTGACAGGATACATTAACAATGACTATTGGGCCGATAGCGTGAAAAAGTGCTTTTATCGTCCGATACAGATTATTTGCCGATATATTGGTGCATCTCTACTTTGTATGATGACTCGACCGAAATTTAAATGGCTACTGACTATCAAATCAAATCAATGATCGACTCATGTATACAGAGCTGAAATCAAATATGGCGGCACATCATTTGATCCAGTCTGAATAATTCTGAGTTTGCAGCATAAAGACGTGTAAATACTCATAAAATAAATTTTTAGATGAACTCATTCAAATAGAAAGTCAACGAAAACATCACAATTTCTATTGTGTACAATACAAATCTCCAAAATAAAAGCCAGAAACGTTAAGTTGATTAAAGTCCACAATCTAAAATTCACTTCAGATATATTTTCCTCTCTACTTTAGATAAGTTTGCCGAGCTTCTTGTGATAAGCTGTTAAAGTATTTGAGGAGCGCTGAGAATTTCCATCCTGACTGTAGTCAGTGTCTGTGTTTAGCAGCAATGTGTGTAAGACATCCAGCTGTGATCTGTCTAAACACAAATGACAACAAAATGAGCTCCACTGAAGCGGACAGCTTTTATTCGGACTCAACTTTTCTCTCGATCTCTCAAAGCTTTTACATGCCAGCAATTTACACCAATGGCCTAGTGGTAAAAAATGTAAATTAGTAAATTATGAGATAATTTGCATATTTGGGTAAACTAATCCTTCAAATATGGACAAAGTTGCTGTCTCATAGGTATTGTTTCTCTCTTTTATTATTGACTGGACCAAAGATCACCACTTAGGTCGATAGAAGAAATGCAGATGTTGGCAAAGTGCAGCATATCTGTGACTTGCCTTCTCATATTTTGCAATGATCTCAGCCCGTTCTTCCAATATGAGTGTATCGATGTCCTTCTTCATTTCAAAACCTAAATCAGAAACAAAAAACTATAAGCAAAAATCTCTACTGGTCCAACTGCAAGGCTAAAACACATGAAAATGACCTGAAGTATTTATAATCATTTTATCAAATATTTATCAAAATGACAACATTCATTCATTTACCCTGAGATTTACTTTAGACATTCAACCATGAGATGGGGTTGCTTATTTAGTATGATTAAAAACAGAAATGTGTTATTACGATTTTTCAGCAAAGTCCTCTAAGTGCTGAATGTCATCAGGCCTTCTTATTTCTTAACCACAAGTCCCCGTTGATTATAAAGAGGCCACATCTCATCTGATTTTATCCCTGTTGGTTCAATTCCCTATATTTCCTTTTGGAAATTTTGCCATTTCAAACTGGTATAATCTAGAGAAATTTGGAGAGGACTTGAATGAACCGTGAACTAGAGGTCTTCTCGGGTCCAAAGAAATGTACCCGACCCGAAATGACCCGAATCACTTCATACCCGAACCCGACGTGCATAAATAAAAATTTTTTTAAAGAAAGACCCGACCCGAGACAAACCCGAGAAAATTAGACCCGAGTCCGTCCCGAACTAGTGAATTTTTTTTTTAACCCGACTGGAACCGAATGTAAACAGCACTGACGTGTGTGTATTCTGCAGACCCACACGCAGCAGTCAGACAGAAAGAAACTCCGGTGGCCTTGCAACCAATTTGGCGAGCTGCTCCATTCGTTTTACTTTGTTATCTGACGACGACACCAACGTAACCGCTAAAATGTACATTTATAATTGACTGACATGTATGTCTCAACCAAAATGAACCTTCCGACAACCACACAATGTCGCAAGCGCTCATGGCAAACAGATGAGAGGTTTGAAAAGGACATTGTTGCACACAGGCGAGAGAGTTCGGGTCTTCTCGGGTCCGTTAAGAAAAAATACATTCATTTTTAAATTACCCGAGACCCGATGCCGCTATTATTGTACCCGACCCGTGTCCGAGGCACATGTGAAACTTTTAGACCCGAACCCGATCGGGTCTCGGGTCGGACCTCGGGTTTTCGGATCTAAGTGGACCCGTGAAGACCTCTACCGTGAACAAAAAGTTATGCCACTTGTAAAATAGTTTGTGGCAATAGGATTTGGGGTGGAAGCAATAACAGTCTTTGCAGGAATGTCTCAGTTGATGCCGGCTACCATGTGTTAAAAACAGATGAGGTCTGTAGTTCACATTCACTGTGGACAGGTGCAATTCAAACCACAAGAGTCGACAGATCACCAGACAACTGCTGTGCTGAGAAACATGCTTTCTGTTGTTTACCCACCTGTCCAACGAAAAACACTGGCAGATCACACAAACTGAATCCCTTTCCCTTTTAACTTCTCCTTTTAAGTTATTATCCAACATGTACAACTTTGGTTGTACAGATGAATAGGTTGTTTCCATGGTAAAGAAAATAGAAAATCCCAATGCTTCAGCCACCATCCTATTGAGAAGCCAAATGTGCTGTCATAACAAACAAAGTGTTGCAAATCACTTGTTTACAGATCGAGTCAACATCGCCTGCATGTCTGTCACAGCTTCTTTAAAGCAAAATTTCTTTGTGAAATTCAACGTTTGCTAAGGGTTGACCAAGGAAAACAGGTCAAGGATGTAAGCATAATTTATTCATCAGACTTACATACTGCAGTCTCATCTGGGAGCATAGGGAGTAAAAATCACTGGATCAAAAAATGTGAGACATTTAAGTGTTTAAAATAAAAAATGTAGTTACATTTGTGGTTTTTATATATAACCAAGTATACTGTATTATTGATAAGAGGCTTTATTGAAATAAAAAAAAACATTTAGTTGTTTGAAAATAAAACAGAATTTGCATCGATACTTATACAAGGAATTTTTTTTCGAAATATTGCCACTATTTGTGGGTGCTACCCCTATCGAAGCCGATTTCATTTTGGTGTACAGATTTAGATATTCACAGATACCCAGACAAAATCCATGTACAGTACACACCGTACAATCGTCAATCTTTTATCAAATTGTCAAAACATGATCCCAGATATAAGCCAGTCACACTGTGGGATCTCGGCAGTCATTAAAGTCAGACTATATGATAGTCAAGACTTGTCAAAAACTAGTGATGCACCGATGTATCGGCCGCCGATATTTATCGGCCGATTTTTGATGAATTTAAAACCATCGGCATATCGGCAATAGCACGAGAAAGGCCGATACCGATTGTTTATTAATTAACTGCATAAAGAAATCCATTATATGTAAAAAAAAAGTTAATATTGTTAATAAAATAAATGCTGAATAGCAAAAACCACCTTTGAAGGTTGTCATGCTGTCTTATTATATTTGTTTTAGCTGAATTTGTGCCTCTCTTATTAGCTTGGTCAGTTGAATGTTAATTAGATAAAATCCATGTTCAGTAAAAATAATTTGATGCAGAAATAAACTAGCTAATAGACCAACTGTATAGTATTGTATACAAGTGTTTAAATCGGTATCGGCCCAAAAAAATCCTATCGGTGCATCCCTATCAAAAACTGACACACAAATGCCAGGAAAGCAACATTAGTCGCACATAAGTTATTAAAAATGTAACAGCTCAACTAAGCACGTAATATAAAATATTGATAAATTATTTGAATTGAATCGTAATTGCATCGAAGAAGTGTTTGATGTATTGCCAAATATCACATCACTAGTGAAAAAAAATATTGTATCGCATCGAAATGTCCAATTTACACCCCTAGTAAATTCATGGTAATTTACTGAAATTACTGTGTAAAAGAGGCTACCGTGCCTCAAAACATCTGACAGAATTTCAAATGAAAATCTTATCGCAGTGGATTTTAGCCTACAACAGACTCTGAGAAAAAGCTCACTCTAAAAACAAACGGTGCTATATAGGACCAAAAGTGGTTCTTTGCCCGTAATCATAGAAGAACCATTTTTAGTGCCATTTAGCACCGGTGAAGCACCCATGTCAGGGCTCCAGACTAACTTTTTTCACTAGGAGCACAGTGGCCCCCAACTGAACATTTTAGGGGCGCAACCAGAAAATTTAGGGGCACACACCGTAAATCAACATGCTAACCAAATACTCACATTTCTACTAATTTCCACTGTATAACTAATAAATACTTTAATGATAGATGCAGAAAGTACAATGTGTTTTTTTCAAATTCAGTGACACATTTTATAGTGCACTTTTGGAAAAAAAGGTCAAATTTACTGGTTGCACATGTGCGACTGGATGTAAAATTCAGTGGCACACCCTCAAATTTCAGGGGCAAAATGCCACCATTTGGGGGCAGTCTGGAGCCCTCCATGTAGAACCATATAGGGGCAATCTGCATCTCCATAAAGTTGGTCAGAAGCAGGAAGCATGAAGTGCTTTAAAACGTCCTGGTTAGAGGTCGACCGATTTATCGGCCGGCCGATTAATTGGCCGATTTTTGGCATATTTAAAAAAATCGGCTTTGGCCGATTTTGCTGCAAAATTAGGACGATTAATAGGCAGGCGCATCTGCGGGCACCTAAGCGTTGTTGTAGAACTCGTGACGCCGCCTCTTGCTGCAAGCAGATCGCTCCCATGTGTGTGCAGCCGTGCCTTGTTCACAAACAGCTTAAGTAAACGATGGCGGGATCAGGCGAATTAAGCAGCCAGTACAACAGCACGAAGGGCTTATGTCTCGTGGTGCACTGTCCGTGCAAAGATTAGGCTCATTTCATGTGATTAATGAGTGATGATGATCTTTGTTTGCGTGACAGAGAGAGCAGAGCCGCACGTGCACGCTTTCTTTCTTTAGACTGTCTTTGAACGGATTCGTTTGAATGAACGGTTGAAACAACAGATCTGTCCCAACACTAAACTCACAAGACGTCACTGTCAGCACATCAGTCACTTATAGCGCCTCAGAAATGAGAATGTAAATGCATTTAGAAAGATTTGCCCTAAATAACAGTCTCAACTAAAAAACATTGACATTTACTATGTTAACTTTATGATGAATAAATAATTGATCAGGTCTACGAAATAAGGATTTTATCCTACAAAGCAATAAAAGCCATTGTAAAAAAACTAATCAAAGATGATGACAGCAGAGTGTCAGGTAATATCTGTGTCTGATAAATGCATGGTGCAGAGGAGGTTGTAAAACTCTTCAGAAAGACCAGTCATAATTTTTTCTTAAATAGACTTAAATAGTGACATTTTTACATGTAAAATATCTGCTAATGATGAGAACATTTTGATTATTATGTACATATAGAAAATTGGGCAAACATATCGGCCATCGACTGCCCTGATTTCTAAAAATCGGCATCGGCCAGAGAAAAAGCCATATCGGTCAACCTCTAGTCCTGGTATACAGCTGCGTTGACCTTGGACCTCAAAAAACACACTGGACCAACACCAGCAGATGACATGGCACCCCAGCTCATCACTGACTATGGAAACTTTACCCTGGACCTCAATCAACGTGGATTGTTGCCTCTTCTCTCTTCCTCAAGATTCTGGGACCATGATTTCCAAAAGAAATGCAAAATTTACTTTAATCAGAGAACATAACTTTGGACCACTCAGCAGCAGTCCCGAAGTGAGACTCTTCTGACGTTGTCTGTTGTTCAAGAGTGGCTCCAGCTGCAGTCCACTCTTTGTGAATCTCCCCCTTATTTTTGAATGGGTTTTGTTTTACAATCCACTCCAGGGTGCGGTTATCCCTATTGCTTGTACACTTTTTTCTACCACATCTTTTCTTTCCCTTCGCCTCTCTATTAATGTGCTTGGACACATAGCTCTTTGAACAGTCAGCCTCTTTTGCAATGACTTTTTTGTCTTGCCCTCCTTGTGCCAAGGTGTTAGTGGTCAACTTTTGGACAACTGTCAAGTCAACAGTCTTCCACATGATTGTGTAGCCTTCATAATTAGACTGAGAGACCATTTAAAGGCCTTTGCAGGTGTTTTGAGGTAATCAGCTGATAATAGTGTGGCACCAGGTGTCTTCAAAATTGAACCTTTTCAGAATATTCCCATTTTCTAAAATATTAAATTTGGGATTTCCTTAGTTGTCACTTATAATCATCAATATGAAAATAAATAAACAGTTGAAATATATCAGTCTGTGTGTAATGAATAAATAAAATATACAAGTTTCACTTTTTGAATGGAATTAATGAAATAAATCAACTTCTTGATGATATTCTAATTATATGACCAGCACCTGTATTATGATAATGCTTTCACACTGCTCTAATAAAAGATGGCCAATAGGGTTTGCACAATTGTGTTTTCATTTTCTCACGATACAAAATAGACAGAAGACAACCACAGATCTTAGCTAAAGCACAAACAGATACAGCCATTTGTCTTTGAGGTTTCACACAAGACCTTTGGTGCAATTCTTAGCAAACCAACCTGTAAAGCTACTGTTCAACTAAAATCTTTTACTTTACATTGATTGATATATTGATTGATTGCATTTTATTTTTTTATTTAAATCCTGGAAGAAATGCTCTGTGATGTTGATCCATAGCAATACAGATTTGGGTGCTTCCTAATAATCACAGGTCGGCAGCGACAGGCCAATGAAAAGGTGCTGATGAAGAGAAACTTTAAACACTGATCTGTGGTCAGTTCAGATGGTATTTCTGACATTAGCCAATCATACCCAACACAGCAGCACCTGCTGGGCAATGCAAACAGCTGAGAAGAGAGTTTGAAGAGAAAAGCAAATGTCCACGTTTTATGGACAGCTTTGGCAGGGCTCCAGACTGCGAGTATTTTTCCTGCCTATGCAACTACTTTTTATTAAAGGTCGCACTGGCGCGACTGCGAATTGTAAATGTAAATATTTTAACATAATGCGCAGGCGATTACGTCTACAGCGCATCCAGTCACTCTCCCGTTGCCGAAACCTCTCCCGCCTTTCTATCATATCTCAGTTGCGTATCACACCTCTAAATCTGTCTCTTTTGTCCACTTTTGAACACTTCTGTCCTGATTACTTTGAGGGGTGGTCTGTGGAGACTGTGGGCGAGTACCACTGCTTTCGTTTTAAGGCAAGCAGGAGAATTGACGGGTTTAAATTGCTGCAAACTAATATTATGAGATCAGCCGGTTTTGTTTTATCAATGAAAGCCTAAGTGTGGGTTCACACCAGCCGCGTTTGAGGCGTCAAATTCGCGTCTAGTTTGCCGCTTGAACATTTTGAGTTTACTCGCTTCATTCGCGCGTAAAACTGTAGTCGTCGAGACATTCACACGAAAATTCGCATCATGGAAGGGGCTCCTACGACTCCGCTCGCTTTCTGTAATCACGTCACTACTAGAGCAAGCTCCTGATTGCTTAACGCGGCACGTTTTTCCGCCAAAGTTCAAATTTTTCAAATTTTTCGTTTCCCTCGGCCACCCTCAAGTAGTAATTATAGCACAAGAATGTGATTTCTTTACTTAAGTTTACACCACCAGTGCCACCTCTCTCAAATGTTAGTCTGGAGCCCTGTTTGGGTTCATTTAAATCATGATTTTCCTCCAACGTCAAGCACGGTTTCAGCACCGAGCATCTAAGGAAATATGTATACATGCAAGACATATACACAAAACGGCAAATTGAAAAGGTAAAAAGTAGGGATGCACCGATACCGATACCGATACTGGTATCGGCCTCGATACCACATTTTCTAAAGTACTCGTACTCGTTAAAAGTCCCCCGATACCTGGAATCGATACCACGGTCTGAGAAATGTCTATGTTTGAGCGGCGTGTAAGGGGTTAATGCCTCTTGTGTTGTCCAAAGAGGCAGAGTTTACAACAAACTGGAAAACTAGTCCTTTGTTTTTTTGTTAAATTATATGACTAAAGCTGTTACAGGTACCTGAAAATTTAAATCATGCTTTTTTATTAAGTACTCGGTATCGGTATCGGCAAGTACTGAAATGCAAGTACTCGTATTCCAAAAAAGTGGTATCGGTGCATCCCTAGTAAAAATATAAACATACTGAAAAACATATAGGTACTGATAAATGTTTTGCTCATGGTTAAATTGTAAATTGTTAAATTGTAAACACCCAAGTAAATAAAATTATCATAGGTGAATAAACAAACTGGTCGGTCGCATGAAAACATGGAGGATGTATGATGTAGTACTAGAGTGAAATAGTAAAGCGAAGCCAGTACGCTTTAAAAAAAAAAATGGGCGGTATGAAATAAATAAATGACTGAAGTATCAAAGTTTCACATCAGGCTTTCACTTCCCTTCCCATGCAAAAGTTACACTCCAAAAATGCTGGGTTACTTTCAACCCAGCGTAAGGTCATAAAGAGTCAACCCCAGACGTTGGGTTAAATTAACCGAACAATGAGTCAAAACAACCAAGCACAGGTTAAATTACAACCCAACAAGCATTTTTTTTTTTTTTGAGTGCATGAAGCCAAAACGGAAATCTCACCTCCATGGTAAAAACACATGATGTAATGGTTACTAGGACACTGACATGCAGTTGTGATATCTCTGACTTGGATACCATGGTGCTTAAACCAGATATGTTTTATAATTATTTAAAATGTTAACATACCTAAAGAAGCTAAGCTAATATTATATGTAATAAATAAATATTAAAATTAAGGCTATTAATACAAATGTGCTTAAGCGGGCAACTCACAGACTGGTGCCCAAGACCACTGGACTACACTATATGTAAAATGGACAGCAAAAACAATGAAAAACTTGCTCATTGTTTCTTGGCTAAATCCAGCAAATCAGCCACAATACTGATGCTCTCTTAAATTAGCACAGCTCATTTCCCATGAACCCAATGTACTCGGACTTCTCCCCAGGGAAAACTCAACTGGACTTCTTCATTCTGAATACTTAAAGAGAGGTGTTTTTAAAGGATATTAAAGCTCTTAATGTCACAACCTTTACCGTGTTATCGTCATCTTCACTTACTGTAGATTAAAACTGGCAGTACACCAGCTGGAGGCTTTCCAAAGGCTGACTTTTCTGACAAGCGTTTTCGAAAGGTTAAGGAAAAGTTCACACAAAGAACGAAAATGCTGCTATTATTTGCTCACTTTTGTTCTTGACAACCAACATGCTGCTATTTTTTTGCTCTGAACACAAAAAAAATATTTTAAAGAACCGTCAAGCATTTATCAATCAATCAATCAATCAATATCTTCTTCTTATATTCTTCTTCCCACTATCAAGCTGTTCTCCTGAGCGCCGCTGTGAACGAATCTTTGAGTCGGTTCTTTTCAGTTAACCAGATGATCAGATAAAAAAAATTAACGACCGAACTACATACTATACAGTAGGCGAGGCGAGTAGTTTTTCCGAATTCATAGTTTTTGGAATAAAAAGTAGGTGAAAAAGTAGCCTACTACTTCCGGCAAATGTTTTAACGGTCGGTAATTAATCTAATTTAGTACATACTGTACAGTCACAGTATGCGATTTCAGATGCAGGGCACTGGACGAGAAGTGATCGGAATAACCACTCGGTTTTTGGTCCGTTCCAAGGCTCTCTCACGAGAATTCATACACTTTTAAACCACAACTTATCGTCTTCCTCCAGTCCTGTGACGCGCCAGCGCAACCTCACGTAATACGTCATCACATCAAGAGGTCACGGATGACGTATCAAAACTACGCCCCAGTGTTAACAAGTGTGGAGAAAGAGCACCGTTCCGACATTAATTAGTATCATACGACATACAACTAAGCCTTTGTGTCAGTTTATTGTTTAAAATGGTTTGCAAATGTGCGTTTCATATATGTAACACGTGACCATTGACATTGGGGTTAGGTTTCGTTGTTGTTTTTTTCATGAAGATCGTACGATTTTGCACGATAAACTTCGTATGATTGATACGAATTAGTCAACTCATAAAATATGTACAGTTTTTTTTTAGATCAGGTTGTCTGTTCCTCACCCGAAACTGTTGCAGAATAGCTTCAGAGAAATTTTTACTTACTGCTCAATAAATTTTCAGTTCGGGCGGCCCGCCTAAGCTGGGAAACTCTACCGCCTGAACTAGGTCTTTCAAAAAAAGAGGCCATCAAGTGCATTTCGGAAAATAGCGCGGACGCTCTTCACACCGCAAGCGGGCACGTGCGCCACACGGTCGAAATAAGAAAAGACGTGGTCCGGACCGTCACTGTCTGAAGGATAACTAGCCAGTTGATTAAACATCTCGGAGAATAGCACGGACGCACCTCACACCACGAGAGCGCACGCACGCCACACGGCCGAAATGAAAGACGTGGTCCATCATGTCTCGAGGATAGCCAGTTGATAAAAACACATCCGTGAGAACTGTAAGTGGACTTATGTTTTGGGTTTGTTTAAGCCTGTTATTGTATTTGTCTATAGTTCTTGCAAATTTAAAGTAAGTTAGCTGGTGAATTTGTTGTTTGAGCAACCTGCTAGCTAGATTTCACGTGCCTGTTTGATATAATTGTTGAGCGCTCTTGCTCACTTTATTTATGTGCATTATTTACATGCTACAGTAGTTAAACTCCTTTAAGATAATGTAATTAATAGTGGGACATAATCAGTTTTTACAATCTATCATCGTTCGGCAGACGTTCTACAACATCTGCATCAGTTTGTGTTTATTAACCCTTTAGTTTCACTTCATCACGCAGCTATTCCTGTTAGAGGTAAAAACATTTAATTAATTTATAATCTAGTATGTGTTCATTTTCTGTCATAGTTTCTTCAAAATTAAGTTTTATTTGAGTGTTTTAAATAAAAATATTTAAATTTTCATCATAACGCGTAAGCCCCCGCCTCTATAAACACTACCACCTTAACTAACACATTTTCTGCGGGAAACCCTGAATAACTATGTGAAACTTTGTGGTGCACTAAAATAACAGCGTTGTACAAATCAAGCATGACGTACAGATGAGTAATTAATGTCCAGATATGAAAATATTTCTTAGCACATTGAAGGTGTTAACTTCAATCAGCGATGAAAATGATTATAATGAAGAATCAAAGGCCCAATAAAGCAAAACAACAAAACTACAGAAAGAGACCACATTCAAACCACACTGCTCTAGATGCAACAACAAAAAAGCACCTAAAAAATGGTCCATCTATTATTAGACGACATCCGACTGCTGCGACACATCATCAAACTGAGTAAGTATCACACGCAATGTCAATCAACAGTCTGCGTTCAAATGTAATACAGCTTCCACCTTCGATAAAACTCGAGGCTTGGAGTCTATCCGTGTCTCTGACACACAGTACACCACATGGCATTTTCTGTGACACACATGTGAAGCAGCTGGTGTGATTGTGGTTCATCTGATGGGATTCACAGAACACATGGCTTTCCATTGGCCCACTTAAACGCATTTGAAAACAATTATCTCAAGTCATATCTAATCCACAGACTTCTGGCAACCCTCACATCATATACAAGCATTTGAGAGGCGTAGTGTTTTATATTACATAAAACACAAAAACACTTGGGGCCAAGTAACCAAAGTGGAAAGGAACGTGGGCCACACCCCAGGCTCTGAAACAAGGTGAGGAAGTAGATTGGTCACCACAATGCATCCTGTACGTTTGAAGTTCAAGGTTTTAACATGACAGCATGAGAAGGACCAGTTTTTTATCATCACATTTGAAAAGTTAAAGCTTGAGTTGTAAACAAAAAAAAACATTTACATACTGTGGACATTTCAATGCAGCCACCAGGTCCCATTGGTTAAAATTATATATTGTACTAAAAGGACTAGCTATTAGTAGGTTAGTGTTAACCACACTAGACTGAAATACTTTAGACCAATAATTGGAAAGTGAAAAAGTTTGCAGTGAGCCCTCAAAGTGATACAGTATATTGTTTCCCAAAATAAAAGTTACATATTTTACAAAATAAACTTCATTTAGACGTTTATTTGCTGGTGCTGGCAACACACAAAAATACTAATAGTAGTATACTTATGTATTACTTTAGTAAACTGCATAGTATGCTGTAGTAGACTATATTACACTTTGACAATGTGTACTATTTTATTCTGTAGTATTAACTAGAGTGACTTAATAAACTGTAGTAAACATTGTAGTATACTTAATACAATACTATAGTACGTAAGAATTTTACCATAGTAAATACTAAAGTAAGCTATTACGTTAATTTCACGTGGGAACGTTTAGATGTCATTTATGCTGTTTAAATCAAATTAGTCGTTTCTTAAATCGTGACTTTATCGGACTTCCTCTGAGACCTGAAAGTTGTTTTCACGCACCGACGCAACAACAACAAAAACGCGCGACAAAACACCACACGACTAATAACTAAAGCAAACTAACAACTTAGACAAACACAAAGAAATGTCTTACCTGTCCAAACAGACGCTGTTAGTATATAATCTCTCTGTTCATCGTTTAGCCGCTCACAGACAACAGACAAGACTTCAATTCAACCTCGCGCTCACTCAGTGATCAGAGCAGGGGACGCGCGCATGTGCGTGCCTGCGTGCGCGAGCGTTTATGTGTTTGATTGACAGGCAGCTGCGGTTCAGAAAGTCACTGCACAGGACATGCAAAGATCATTAAAACAGATAATTTACATTTTTTTATTTATATACAAATTTTGAATACATTACATAAATAAAATATAATTACTTCGTTTTTTTTTTAAAGAATATACTAAAAATGAGAATATTTACCGAATATAGGAAAACATTTGAATATTAATGCATAATTGAACATTTTTCATGTACATTTAGATGTATATAAAAATGTAAATATATAAGTATTTGTAGTTGGCTGTAAATGTCAATAACTTATACTTAGATGCACGCATTTATTTATGTATGAATCTATAATAATATTATATATAGATACGCAAAAAAACCTGTGTGTAAAGAAGTGTGAAAGTGACATTAAATCTTTTACAAAGATGTCGACAAATTTCTAAATCTTTCTGGACTGAAACGCCAGTTGTTATAATTACATCATAGAAAGTTTTATAATGTATTAATACAATAATGAATTTCTCATTTCAATCAATTGGATTTATATTTAACCATTTGTATTACAATAATTACATTAATTTCCGATGTAAAATTAACTTTATCAAAGGCAGAGAGTGAATGGTCGTATTGCGCCCTCTAGCGGTCATTAGATGTTTGTGACTTTTTCGTTCAATAAAATAGAAGCACATTAATATCTGATGTCGATATGAGCTTTATATAGATTGTATTTTATGATATATAAATAACATTACTAACAGTAGCAACTTGTGAGAATTTCTTAATAAAAATGATTTAAATGTTTTTTCAGATTTTTCTTTCAGGAATGTCTTTGAAAATCCATTTATTTAATGTTTTGTAAATGCCACCTGTACACAGAATGATTCCAGCTAAGATGTCTTTTGTACACATGCTGGGATGTGATCGATACTACCCAGCATTTTGCATAGAGTAATAGACCAGGGGTTCAAAAAATTTTTCCTACCAAGGGCAAAAAATCAAACCTGACTGAGGGCCGTGGGCAAAAAGTAAGTATTAGTAAAGTAAAGTTGGCCTGATTCTCCTAATTTATAATTTTCTAATATTTAAAAAATAAATTAGAAAACATCACTTTGTTTATGCATAACTAATGCAGTTTTATTTTCAAAGATAACTGTTGTAAAAAATAAATCTTTTTGCCAATCATTTTTAAATTTCCCTTTTGTCTGTGTGCCACTGCCTCAACCTCTCCATTATTAACCTATATAGTTTTCGAGTTTGTTGAGTTTCGTGACGCATGCTACACCTTCAAGTATGCATGTACATAAAAAAATATTGCATTTAATTTCAATTAAAATTTTTGTAATGTACAAATAAAACAAAAAAATGTTACATTTTAGAAAATGTTTAATTAGAAATATAAACATCTGCACCAATGACATTTATCCTTTTTCATTATCTCATGATGTGCCAAATAACAGATCATTGCGAGCCCACTTTGGCCTGTGGGCCCTAGTTTGGGCCTCTCTGGACTTTATATTAAATAAATCACTGCCTAAAGAAATGTCATCTTAAAATATTTCATAGGGAAGTTGCTCATCCAAAAGAATTATGGATAAGATTCCTGCATGCACTAATTTGAAATGAACACAGAAATATGGTTATAAGAAAAATATATATATTAACTGAGAAACATAAAAGCTAAACACATTTTGGAGTTGTTCATTAGTTTGCTTAAACTTAACTTAAAAAAAAAATAAAAAAAAATAAACATGCATAGACAACCTATAAGACGCTGTGAAAAATATGACCCATAGGAGTGTTCCTACCATAAACACCCTTACAAATACAATATTATACTGAGCTTAGTGGTAGAGCATTTCATTAACACCTCAAAAATCATGGGTTCGAACCCAGGGAACACATATACTGATTAAAAAAATGCACACTATATATATATATATATATATATATATATATATATATATATATATATATATATATATATATATATATATATATATATATATATATACTGTAAGGCACTGTAAGTACGTCTTTTTGGATAAAAGTGTCTGCCAAATGCATAAATGCAATGATGATGATAAAATATGTAAGATGTAAGCTGTGGTCTTTCTTGTGCTGTCAGACTGAGGCTCCGCCCCCTTCTCTGGACAGGAAGTGACAGGGGTCTGTAGCCCGAGGGTTGGATCTCTGGCTGGTATCAAGCTCATGCTGTAGTGACATTTACATGGTTGTTCTGCATTTAAACACTAAATCAAACATGACTGTGTTAGGGTAATGTTTATCCAACCTAGTCAGAGATTTCTCTTCTATAGTCCAGAAAAGATGGAGTTCTCAGTTTCATTTCAATTAAATATCAAATAACAACATCGCTAATGTTTCTTTAAAAATATATGATGGGAAAAAGGAGGCACAAATAAGATAAGTGGTGACATAAATAAAAATAACAAACTTTACAATTATTGTATTATGTATATATTGGATGGTACTGCAATATATTATTCATTATATAAAACCTTTTTTCAAAAGAAAGGTGGAGTAAAACCCAGTTTATTTGACAAGATTACTGCATTTGCATCTTGTATGTGAGTGTCTGAAGTGATGAACTGCATCTCCTAAAGGAAGATACACACAATGGGACACATTGAGCCATCGGTGTGCATATTATTGTCTCATCAACGTCACAATGAAATAGGTACAATTTACATCAAGAGCTATTGTATTAAGACGCAGATGATTCAGGTGATAATACCACATTTCTGTCTTTATTTGACACAACGATCTATAAAACTGCCAATGGTACATGTGCTCAACGCAACCCATCCCTGACAGCATATCCATTCCCCTCGGCCTGTTTGCAGCGAAGGCTGTAATTTTCATGCAAGATGGTTTTTGGCAGTCATACAATAGAAGACACCTGCGACAGGCAATGCTGGGCCCTTTAAAATGTCGGACAGTGAAGTACTCGGTGTACTTTCCTGCGCCCCCTATGTCCCACATGGTCAAGCATGCCAGTGTGCAAACATCTGCATGATCGGAAATTAGAAAACCACATTATTTGTGTAAAAATACACTTTATTCAGACACATTTGTGGTAGCGGGTGTTTGTGTTTGTTGTTTGCCCTAAACATGTGGTGATGGATGATAACAGCCCCTAACATCTTAATTTGTCCCCCAGCAGGAGGTTGAACATCCTGTTTCAGCCTTTACTCATTTGGCCACTCTGAGTGCAGAGCAAATAAATGCAGGAGAGAAGACCAATCACAATTCAGTATGCAAATATGATAGTTTTATGTCAGTTATATTTTTATACAAAATTTTAAAACATTATAATTTGGATATGATTTTAAAGAAGTAATATTATGAATAACAAAATTTTGAATAAGTCATATTTTGAATAAAATTTTGAATAAGTTATATTTTGGATAAAATTTTGAATAAGTTATATTTTGGATAAAATTTTAAAGAAGTAATATTATGAATAACAAAATTTTAAATAAGTTATATTTTGATTTTTTTTTAATAAGTTATATTTTGGATAAAATTTTGAATAAGTTATATTTTGGATAAAATTTTGAATAAGTTATATTTTGGATACAATTTTGAATAAGTTATATTTTGGATAAAATTTTAAAGAAGTAATATTATGAATAACAAAATTTTAAATAAGTTATATTTTGATTTTTTTTTAATAAGTTATATTTTGGATAAAATTTTGAATAAGTTATATTTTGGATAAAATTTTGAATAAGTTATATTTTGGATAAAATTTTAAAGAAGTAATATTATGAATAACAACATTTTGAATAAGTTATATTTTGGATAAAATTTTGAAAAAGTTATATTATAAATAACAACATTTTAAATAAGTAATATTATGAATAACAACATTTGAATAAGTCATATTTTGAATAAAATTCTGAAAAAGTTATATTTTGGATCAAATTTTGAATAAGTTATATTTTGGATACAATTTTGAATAAGTTATATTTTGGATAAAATTTTAAAGAAGTAATATTATGAATAACAACATTTTGAATAAGTTATATTTTGAATAAAATTTTGAATAAGTTATATTTTGGATAAAATTTTGAAGAAGTTATATTATAAATAACAACATTTTAAATAAGTAATATTTTGAATTTTTTTATAAGTTATATTTTGGATAAAATTTTAAAGAAGTAATATTATGAATAACAAAATTTTAAATAAGTTATATTTTGATTTTTTTTTAATAAGTTATATTTTGGATAAAATTTTGAATAAGTTATATTTTGGATAAAATTTTGAATAAGTTATATTTTGGATACAATTTTGAATAAGTTATATTTTGGATAAAATTTTAAAGAAGTAATATTATGAATAACAAAATTTTAAATAAGTTATATTTTGATTTTTTTTTAATAAGTTATATTTTGGATAAAATTTTGAATAAGTTATATTTTGGATAAAATTTTGAATAAGTTATATTTTGGATAAAATTTTAAAGAAGTAATATTATGAATAACAACATTTTGAATAAGTTATATTTTGGATAAAATTTTGAAAAAGTTATATTATAAATAACAACATTTTAAATAAGTAATATTATGAATAACAACATTTGAATAAGTCATATTTTGAATAAAATTCTGAAAAAGTTATATTTTGGATCAAATTTTGAATAAGTTATATTTTGGATACAATTTTGAATAAGTTATATTTTGGATAAAATTTTAAAGAAGTAATATTATGAATAACAACATTTTGAATAAGTTATATTTTGAATAAAATTTTGAATAAGTTATATTTTGGATAAAATTTTGAAGAAGTTATATTATAAATAACAACATTTTAAATAAGTAATATTTTGAATTTTTTTATAAGTTATATTTTGGATAAAATTTTAAAGAAGTAATATTATGAATAACAAAATTTTGAAGAAGTTATATTTTGGATAAATATTTGAAGAAGTTATATTTTGGATAAAATTTTGAATAAGTTATATTTTGGATAAAATTTAAAAAAAGTAATATTATGAATAACAAAATTTGAATAAGTCATATTCTGAATACAATTTTGAATAAGTTATATTTTGGATCAAATTTTGAATAAGTTATATTTTGGATACAATTTTGAATAAGTTATATTTTGGATAAAATTTTAAAGAAGTAATATTATGAATAACAACATTTTGAATAAGTTATATTTTGAATAAAATTTTGAATAAGTTATATTTTGGATAAAATTTTGAATAAGTTATATTATAAATAACAACATTTTAAATAAGTAATATTTTGAATTTTTTTTTATAAGTTATATTTTGGATAAAATTTTAAAGAAGTAATATTACGAATAACAAAATTTTGAATAAGTTATATTTTGGATACATTTTTGAAGAAGTTATATTTTGGATAAAATTTTGAATAAGTTATATTTTGGATACAATTTTAAAAAAGTAATATTATGAATAACAACATTTGAATAAGTCATATTTTGAATAAAATTTTGAATAAGTTATATTTTGGATCAAATTTTGAATAAGTTATATTTTGGATAAAATTTTAAAAAAGTAATATTATGAATAACAAAATTTGAATAAGTCATATTTTGAATAAAATTTTGAATAAATTATATTTTGGATCAAATTTTGAATAAGTTATATTTTGGATACAATTTTAAAAAAGTAATATTATGAACAACAAAATTTTAAATAAGTTATATTTTGATTTTTTTTTGAATAAGTTATATTTTGGATACAATTTTTAATAAGTTATATTTTGGATAAAATTTTGAGTAAGTTATATTTTGGATAAAATTTTGAATAAGTTATATTTTGGATACAATTTTAAAAAAGTAATATTATGAATAACAAAATTTGAATAAGTCATATTTTGGATCAAATTTTGAATAAGTAATATTTTGGATCAAATTTTGAATAAGTTATATTTTGGATAAATTTTTAAAAAGTAATATTATGAATAACAAAATTTTAAATAAGTTATATTTTGATTTTTTTTTATAAGTTATATTTTGGATACAATTTTTAATAAGTTATATTTTGGATAAAATTTTGAGTAAGTTATATTTTGGATACAATTTTGAATAAGTTATATTTTGGATACAATTTTAAAGAAGTAATATCATGAATAACAAAATTTTGAAGAAGTTATATTTTGAATTTTTTTAATAAGGTTTATTTTGGATAAAATTTTGAAGAAGTTATATTATGAATAACAACATTTTAAATAAGTTATATTTTGAATAAAAATTTAAAGAAGTTATATTTTGGATACATTTTAAAGAAGTTATATTATGAATTACAAACATTTTAAGAAGTTATATTTTGGAGACATTTTTAAAGAGGTTATATTATGAATAACAAAATTTTGAAGAAGTTATATTTTGAATAACAACTTTTTGAAGAAGTTATATTTAGATTTTTTTAAAGAAGGTATTTTTTGGATAGCATTTTGAAGAAGTTATTTTATGAATAACAAAATTTTTAATATATTTTTTAAATAAGTTATATTATAAATGAAAATTTTAATATATTATATTTTAAAAAGCAAATTTATGAATAAATGATACTTTTAATAACAAAATTTTAAATAAGCTATAACATGAACATTAACATTTTGAATCAGTTATCATTTAGATATTTTAAATAATTTTATAAACATATTAATACTATTACTATTTTGTTTAAAAATAAACAAAAATCAGTTGTTGAGCAAGCATATAAACAATCAATATTAACCATACCAAAATTCACAATGGTAAGCCTAAAATAATTCGATTTGTGGTAAATATCAATAGTTTCTCAACTAACCTATAATTACGTAATTAAACTGCAATTTTATGTTTCAGACAGAGTGTTGTATCTTAAAATGTAAAAAATACTTTGATTGATGTGTAATATTTTTATGATTTTCACAAAAGTTTAATACCTTCCAGAAAAATGTTCTTCTTTAAATATATCAACAATCAATATATCAAATCAAAAGAACAGACCCTCCGCTTTAAAAAAACAACTAAAATAAAATGTTCCATCCTATCTTCTTTTATTCTCTTTATATCACCTCTCAAATATGTGTAGGTTTCTTCAAAAATAGCACATTTTGAGCAAAAAACTGAGATAATTGCATTTTTGTAAAGGACTTTTGTTAGAGATCAGATTCAGAGCGATGATCAAAACCTACACAGAGTTTTAAATGTTTTGGCCTGAGAGGCGCCACCTGGTGGATGATAGCGGAAGTCTTGTCATTAGCATGAAAAGAGTTAAGGGGGCGTGTACACAAAGGCGTTTACACCTGGGGCCAGCGTATGTTTTTAATGGTTTCCAATGTAAGCGCCACGCTTCTCATAAACGGCAGCAGCTGTGGTGTTTTATCCACGCTGAACATTCAACTTTAGGTGAAACGCTCAGCTTGCAATGTCACTTTTCACTCGGCTGTCCAATCACAGTGGAGGAGGGGTGGGACAAATACCATAACAACCAACCGGCGCATCGTACAACGACTGATAAACAGAAGTATCATAGCAACCAAAGTGTATAAAAAGTAAAAAAAAAATTGGCATGTAAAATATAACATCAGCATAAAATTTGCATAACCAGCACACCAAAAACTTCCTAACCCACATTTGCAACTACCTGAGATTTGGACATAGCTGTCTCCTGATTATATACGGTACACCTGCTATAGCCTCTGTTGTGGTATTTCATTTTCAAATCTATTCATAAATCTTACTGTACACGTAAAACACAACTCATTTTTTTGTTATTTCATCTGGGTTAGGTTGAGAGTATGCAGGACTTTCTAAGAAATGGCAGTCTCCTAGGGTCAGGTCAGACGGTTCGCAGTAAGACCGCGTCTCAGATCACATAAATACATTTGGCTCCATTGACTCCCTGATGTGATAAAGGCTGCAAACACCCTGCAGCGCTGATGTCTGCGTGACCCTCGACTTTATTGGTCAGAGATGAGACCAAGATTACGCCAGGCACGTGTGTCCTAACATATCCACTGTCTTCCAATCCTCAGTGCATATACAAATGGCAGCCCAATGAATGTTTGCTGAACTGAAATTGACGGATGTGAAAATCAAAGCGGTCTGGCAATCATCACTTGCCTGGTTTGTACATCTAATAGTGGAATTGAAGTGATCCAACATGAGGGGCCATATTATTGATACGAACAGGCCGTAGCATACGGACCACCTGTCTGCGCATCCCCTGGTCTCCATTAGATTCTTTTTTGCACAGGAGACTTGATGAGCGACCAAGGCACTTGTGCGAGTTTAAGGGGCCGTCGTTGACTTGTGCCCCAGCTGCACTCATTATCGAAAGGAAGTGGACGTCGTCAATGAGCGCAACGACATGCATTGCTCACACGTCACAGGCACAGCCTGCTACGTTTACCGAAATGGCATCGATCGAGCCTTATGATGCCGCCAGCTCTCCGGTCACGCTGCGTTTCAAAGGCAATTTACTCGCATCTGGTCCGATAGGCAATTTCAAGTCTTATTTGTGTTGCTTTGTTTCACACATTCCATGACAGAAAATCCTTTTATAAGCACATGCAAACAATGCTATGCCCTCTGTTATGGAAATGATCTCTCCTACCTTGTCATTTCTCACAATTTTCCAGTCACTCAAAATTGTACGAATGCAAAAAAGGGCAGAGAAGACTTGTATAGTGTCCTTTTGTAGGTATGATTCAGACTTATGTAGTCTTAGCTACATTTATGCAAAAAGAAAAATGTATTTGCCTTAGATGAAGGTTTTAAATAATTTCTGAGTTAGTGGTGCATGCTAAGGATTCAAATATATTCCTACCCCAGATATGTATGATGTAGTTACTTGTTTATCTTTTTTAATACTTGATGCTTAATTGTTTGTGTGCATGACTGATATACCTCAAATCATGCGGTTTGTGAAGGATGTACAGGAGCTTTGATCCTTATACACGCAGAAGTCAATAATAATCCAAGACAGATATTTCTACTTTACAAAATGAACCATGGTTTATGATAGTAAAGTTTAGCAGCTGTTTTCGGTGTATGATTACCATTTTAAAACCATGGTTTAAACCAGTGGTCTTTAACATGAAAAATAAAATTTTTGTGAAATGAAATAGTAAAGTGCTAAACTAGAAAAAAATCTAGCAATGCCCTGGCAACCAGCCAGAACACCATATGATAAGCAACTTTGCCAACTCTCACTCACACAACCTTACCCTCGCAGTAAAGCCCAAAGTATAGTTTGTTTTTATGTGTAAAAAACGTATCGCACGGACGATACCCCCGGCCTAGCATAGTTAGTTTATTTGAGTCAAATGTGTACATAGACGTGACCTACACATACAAAGTATTCACGGTTACAAAACCAGGCAGTGCGCATACCGTGCGTAAATTTGCGTCACGCGCACTATACGCGGACCCTTGTGTACCCTTAAAAATTGAACTATACTTCTAGTTTAAAGCCCTGGGTATAGTCTGTTTTTATGCATACGCAAGTGTACGTGCACAGTCGAATGGACAGCCTTGCAAAGAATAGTAAATTTATTTGACTTAAACGTGTACACAGATGTTCAGAACACGCGCATTGCTACAAAATCTCCTGGGCTACGTACTACATTCTCCTGTACATGCATGCGCGACCTACGCGTACAAAGTATTCATGGTTACAAAAACCAGGCAGTGCGCGTACAGTGGGTAAATTTGCATCATGTTCACTGTTTGCGTACCCTTGCATACCTTTCAAAATCAAAGCCCTGGGTATAGTCTGTTATTTACGCATGTGTACGCGCACAATCGAATGTACAGCCTTGCAAAGAATAGTAAGTTTATTTGACTTAAACGTGTACACAGACGTTCAGAACACGCGCATTGCTACAAAATCTCCTGGCCTACGTACTACATTCTCCTATACACGCATGCGCGACCTACGCGTACAAAGTATTCATGGTTACAAAAACCAGGCAGTGCGCGTACAGTGGGTAAATTTGCATCATGTTCACTGTTTGCGTACCCTTGCATACCTTTCAAAATCAAAGCCCTGGGTATAGTCTGTTATTTACGCATGTGTATGCGCACAATCGAATGCACAGCCTTTCAAAGAATAGTGAGTTTATTTGACTTAAACGTGTACACAGATGTTCAGAACACGTGCATTGCTACAAAATCTCCTGGGCTACATACTACAGTCTCCTGTACACGCATGCGCGACCTACGCGTACAAAGTATGCTCGGTTACGAAAACCAGGCCCCACTTACCGTGTGTAAATTTGCGTCACGCGCACTATACGCGGACCCTTGTGTACCCTTAAAAATGGAACTATACTTCTAGTTTAAAGCCCTGGGTATAGTGTGTTTTTCACGCATACGCAAGCACACAGTCGAATGCAAAGCATAGCAAGTTTATTTGACTTAAACGTGTACACAGACGTTCAGAACATTCACATTGCGACAAAATCTTCTGGGCTGCGTACTACATTCTCCTGTACACGCATGCGCGACCTACACGTACAAAGTATGCTCGGTTACAAAAACCAGGCCCCACGTACCGTGCGTAAATTTGCGTCATGCGCACTATACGTGGACCCTTGTGTACCCTTAAAAATTGAACTATACTTCTAGTTTAAAGCCCTGGGTATAGTGTGTTTTTTATGCATGTGTACACGCACAATCGAATGCACAGCCTTGCAAAGCATAGCGAGTTTAATTGACTTAAACGTGTACACAGACGTTCAGAACATGCGCATTCGCGACCTACGCGTACAAAGTATGCTCGGTTACGAAAACCAGGCCCCACGTACCGTGCGTAAATTTGCGTCACGCGCACTATATGCGGACCCTTGTGTACCCTTAAAAATGGAACTATACTTCTAGTTTAAAGCCCTGGGTATAGTGTGTTTTTCACGCATACGCAAGCACACAGTCGAATGCAAAGCATAGCAAGTTTATTTGACTTAAACGTGTACACAGACGTTCAGAACATGCACATTGCGACAAAATCTTCTGGGTTGCGTACTACATTCTCCTGTACATGCATGCGCGACCTACGCGTACAAAGTATGCTCGGTTACGAAAACCAGGCCCCACGTACCGTGCGTAAATTTGTGTCACGCGCACTATACGCGGACCCTTGTGTACCCTTAAAAATGGAACTATACTTCTAGTTTAAAGTCCTGGGTATAGTCTGTTTTTCACGGATGCGTACGCGCACAATCGAATGCACAGCCTTGCAAAGAATAGTGAGTTTATTTGACTTAAACGTGTACACAGACGTTCAGAACACGTGCATTGCTACAAAATCTCCTGGGCTACATACTACATTCTCCTGTACACGCATGCGCGACCTACGCGTACAAAGTATGCTCGGTTACGAAAACCAGGCCCCACTTACCGTGTGTAAATTTGCGTCACGCGCACTATACGCGGACCCTTGTGTACCCTTAAAAATGGAACTATACTTCTAGTTTAAAGCCCTGGGTATAGTGTGTTTTTCACGCATACGCAAGCACACAGTCGAATGCAAAGCATAGCAAGTTTATTTGACTTAAACGTGTACACAGACGTTCAGAACATTCACATTGCGACAAAATCTTCTGGGCTGCGTACTACATTCTCCTGTACACGCATGCGCGACCTACACGTACAAAGTATGCTCGGTTACAAAAACCAGGCCCCACGTACCGTGCGTAAATTTGCGTCATGCGCACTATACGTGGACCCTTGTGTACCCTTAAAAATTGAACTATACTTCTAGTTTAAAGCCCTGGGTATAGTGTGTTTTTTATGCATGTGTACACGCACAATCGAATGCACAGCCTTGCAAAGCATAGCGAGTTTAATTGACTTAAACGTGTACACAGACGTTCAGAACATGCGCATTCGCGACCTACGCGTACAAAGTATGCTCGGTTACGAAAACCAGGCCCCACGTACCGTGCGTAAATTTGCGTCACGCGCACTATACGCGGACCCTTGTGTACCCTTAAAAATTGAACTATACTTCTAGTTTAAAGCCCTGGGTATAGTCTGTTTTTATGCATACGCAAGTGTATGTCCACAGTCGAATGCACAGCCTTGCAAAGAATAGTGAGTTTATTTGACTTAAACGTGTACACAGACGTTCAGAACACGCGCATTGCTACAAAATCTCCTGGGCTACGTACTACATTCTCCTGTACATGCATGCGCGACCTACGCGTACAAAGTATTCATGGTTACAAAAACCAGGTAGTGCGCGTACAGTGGGTAAATTTGCATCATGTTCACTGTTTGCGTACCCTTGCATACCTTTCAAAATCAAAGCCCTGGGTATAGTCTGTTATTTACGCATGTGTATGCGCACAATCGAATGTACAGCCTTGCAAAGAATAGTACGTTTATTTGACTTAAACGTGTACACAGACGTTCAGAACACGCGCATTGCTACAAAATCTCCTGGGCTACGTACTACATTCTCCTGTACACGCATGCGCAACCTACGCGTACAAAGTATGCTCGGTTACAAAAACCAGGCCCCACGTACCGTGCGTAAATTTGTGTCACGCGCACTATACGCGGACCCTTGTGTACCCTTAAAAATGGAACTATACTTCTAGTTTAAAGTCCTGGGTATAGTCTGTTTTTCACGGATGCGTACGCGCACAATCGAATGCACAGCCTTTCAAAGAATAGTGAGTTTATTTGACTTAAACGTGTACACAGATGTTCAGAACACGTGCATTGCTACAAAATCTCCTGGGCTACATACTACATTCTCCTGTACACGCATGCGCGACCTACGCGTACAAAGTATGCTCGGTTACGAAAACCAGGCCCCACTTACCGTGTGTAAATTTGCGTCACGCGCACTATACGCGGACCCTTGTGTACCCTTAAAAATGGAACTATACTTCTAGTTTAAAGCCCTGGGTATAGTGTGTTTTTCACGCATACGCAAGCACACAGTCGAATGCAAAGCATAGCAAGTTTATTTGACTTAAACGTGTACACAGACATTCAGAACATTCACATTGCGACAAAATCTTCTGGGCTGCGTACTACATTCTCCTGTACACGCATGCGCGACCTACACGTACAAAGTATGCTCGGTTACAAAAACCAGGCCCCACGTACCGTGCGTAAATTTGCGTCATGCGCACTATACGTGGACCCTTGTGTACCCTTAAAAATTGAACTATACTTCTAGTTTAAAGCCCTGGGTATAGTGTGTTTTTTATGCATGTGTACACGCACAATCGAATGCACAGCCTTGCAAAGCATAGCGAGTTTAATTGACTTAAACGTGTACACAGACGTTCAGAACATGCGCATTCGCGACCTACGCGTACAAAGTATGCTCGGTTACGAAAACCAGGCCCCACGTACCGTGCGTAAATTTGCGTCACGCGCACTATATGCGGACCCTTGTGTACCCTTAAAAATGGAACTATACTTCTAGTTTAAAGCCCTGGGTATAGTGTGTTTTTCACGCATACGCAAGCACACAGTCGAATGCAAAGCATAGCAAGTTTATTTGACTTAAACGTGTACACAGACGTTCAGAACATGCACATTGCGACAAAATCTTCTGGGTTGCGTACTACATTCTCCTGTACATGCATGCGCGACCTACGCGTACAAAGTATGCTCGGTTACAAAAACCAGGCCCCACGTACCGTGCGTAAATTTGTGTCACGCGCACTATACGTGGACCCTTGTGTACCCTTAAAAATGGAACTATACTTCTAGTTTAAAGCCCTGGGTATAGTCTGTTTTTCACGGATGCGTACGCGCACAATCGAATGCACAGCCTTGCAAAGAATAGTAAGTTTATTTGACTTAAACGTGTACACAGACGTTCAGAACACGCGCATTGCTACAAAATCTCCTGGGCTACGTACTACATTCTCCTGTACACGCATGCGCGACCTACGCGTACAAAGTATGCTCGGTTACAAAAACCAGGCCCCACGTACCGTGCGTAAATTTGTGTCACGCGCACTATACGTGGACCCTTGTGTACCCTTAAAAATGGAACTATACTTCTAGTTTAAAGCCCTGGGTATAGTCTGTTTTTCACGGATGCGTACGCGCACAATCGAATGCACAGCCTTGCAAAGAATAGTGAGTTTATTTGACTTAAACGTGTACACAGACGTTCAGAACACGCGCATTGCTACAAAATCTCCTGGGCTACGTACTACATTCTCCTGTACACGCATGCGCGACCTACGCGTACAAAGTATGCTCGGTTACAAAAACCAGGCCCCACGTACCGTGCGTAAATTTGTGTCACGCGCACTATACGTGGACCCTTGTGTACCCTTAAAAATGGAACTATACTTCTAGTTTAAAGCCCTGGGTATAGTCTGTTTTTCACGGATGCATACGCGCACAATCGAATGCACAGCCTTGCAAAGAATAGTGAGTTTATTTGACTTAAACGTGAACACAGATGTTCAGAACACGTGCATTGCTACAAAATCTCCTGGGCTACATACTACATTCTCCTGTACACGCATGAGCGACCTACGCGTACAAAGTATGCTCGGTTACGAAAACCAGACCCCACGTACCGTGCGTAAATTTGCGTCACGCGCACTATACGCGGACCCTTGTGTACCCTTAAAAATGGAACTATACTTCTAGTTTAAAGCCCTGGGTATAGTGTGTTTTTCACGCATACGCAAGCACACAGTCGAATGCAAAGCATAGCAAGTTTATTTGACTTAAACGTGTACACAGACGTTCAGAACATGCACATTGCGACAAAATCTTCTGGGTTGCGTACTACATTCTCCTGTACATGCATGCGCGACCTACGCGTACAAAGTATGCTCGGTTACAAAAACCAGGCCCCACGTACCGTGCGTAAATTTGCGTCATGCGCACTATACGTGGACCCTTGTGTACCCTTAAAAATTGAACTATACTTCTAGTTTAAAGCCCTGGGTATAGTGTGTTTTTTATGCATGTGTACACGCACAATCGAATGCACAGCCTTGCAAAGCATAGCGAGTTTAATTGACTTAAACGTGTACACAGACGTTCAGAACATGCGCATTCGCGACCTACGCGTACAAAGTATTTGCGGTTACAGAAACCAGGCCGCGCGTACTGCGTGTAAATTTGCTTGGACTATGCTTCGGCTTTAACGCAATATTTTGTTTAATCATAAATGGCGCCCAAACTGTAAACTTTTAGTTTTATATGTGTGTTGCTGGTCGCGAAGGCACGTACACCCAACAACACAGCGTCCACATATCAAGTCAGTTTTATATCCATTGTACATACTATACACAATCCCTTAATCTTCAGCTGGTAAAAAACATTGTTTGAAGGATTAAGTAGTTTGAAGGTACAAATCTGACCATAAAATCGATTCTGTCTGACGTCTGTGAATGATCAAACAGTGATACGGCTCATGAAAAATTAAGAAGGGTTTGTGTGTTTGGTTGTATTGCTTTTAATTTTGTTGTTATCATAAAGGACGGTCTTGAGGAAAAAGAACAAAAAAAGCAGATAAGGCACAGGAAAACGGTGCGTGTTCGACAACAAGAAAATGTCAGAGTTTAATTAGGAGGTGCGTCTGTGCGGTTAGAGCTTTCGTAATTATCACATCCAGTTTGGCCGTAGCCCGCGGCGCGGGCTACACATGGTGCCATTACGAAAGGTAAATTCAATAACACGCTCCCTTTCGGAAAAGGGTCTGGACTAATGGGAGGGGGAGCGAGTGATGCTGTACCAAAATATGCCCTTAGGTGAGAGCTTTTGTTACAACATGGATATACTGGACTACTAGCCTACCAAGAGCAGAGTTTTTATGCTGAATGGGTTAATAGACATTAAAGGAGCCATTCAATGTATACTGATGAAAATAATATGAAGTTTTGTTGTCCAAAATGGTACACATTTGTCCAATGATTTCAATGGCTTATGTTTTTTTAAATCAAATTTCAAACAACTTTCAAAACTCACCACCTCATTGCTAAGGTGTTCTGGGTGCTAGGACATTGCTATGCAGTTGCTAAGGTGGTTACTGGGGCATTGCTGGTTGGTTTCAGTAATGTTCTGGTATTGGGTGGTTGCTTAGTGGTCCAAAGAAAAATAAAAACAAAATTATTACGGTATTACATTTCTTTTTGGATGATTGATGGACTGATTGATGTAAATATGTTAATTATTAAATATAGCGTCTTATATTTCAAAGTACCATGGTATTACTATCCGATACAGTTTTTTTACCATGGTACCTCTACATAGTTTTTATAAAAGAAAACAGGCATTTATAGTATGTTTTGCTCATTAAATTATTTTCTTTTAGTCCATGAAATTAATTTAAAGGGATTTCTTTTTGCCTGCAGTGTTTTTCTGCATTTGTCACTGTTGATCTGTCTGTATACGTGGCTGTGTGTCTGAAACCTGAATATCATATCTGATCACGAACATAGCATTGACATATGTTTGCATGACAATCACCCGCACCATTATATGTCATTCAAAAAAAAAAACATTTACATCATGTATCTCCTATTTGGGTTCTTTGAGCAATAAATAATCCCATAAAGGTAAACAATTTAACTGATTTGATTTAAGTTTTCACAGGCAAATTTTTTATTTTATGCAACTTGTTGAGAAGATCATAAAGTGAACACACATATGAGCCTATAATAACCGGTAACACTTTACTTGAAGGGTTTTTCATAAGGCTGACATGACACCTTCATAATCATGACATGAAGGAGATTTTATTTACATTTGTGACAACTGTCATTAAGTGTCATTTGTTAAATGATGTCATTTTTAATGCAAAGATGACATTGTTTGAGATGTCTTTGTTATGACAACTTGACATAAACCAATACATCATAACTTGTCATAAATCTGTCATAAACATGACAAAGGAGAATAATGATCAAACTAAAAAAAAACTACCAAGCTTTATGGGTTAACATTACATTAAACTGTTATTTAAATGTCATTAAGTGTTACATTTTAAATACCTTAACAAAATGCAACAGACACGTCAAAATACATAAAAAACTGACACCTATCAGAGCTTGTTCTTCCTCAAACAGAGGGTTCTGAAATTTTCTGACATAGAAGAAATATTTTATATTATATGGACCCAACAATGGCTTAATAATGGCTTAAGCCATTATTGTACTTTTTTCATTTAATTTTAAATGAATCGGTCTCCAAATGCAATAACATATAATTTTATCAATTTTAATTTTAATTATTATTATTATTATAAAATGATTGATTTTATTTGTTAAACACATAGAGAAAACTTAAAAAACATTATGCACTGAAGATAAAACTATTTGTCAGAGTATTAACACTTATTGACATTTCAATGAAAAATGATATTTGTACCACTGTAGTTGAGGTCAAGAAAAATAACAATGGCGCTGTTAAAAAACTATTTGACAGAGAATGAACCCTTAATGACATTTTAATGACAAATTATATCTGTACCACTGTAGTGGAAGTCAAGAAAAATATTAATGATGTTGGTATAAAACTATTTGACTATTTGAGTATTAACACTTAATGACATTTTAATGACAAATTATATTTGTACCACTGTTGAGGTCAAGAAAAATATTCATGATGTTGTTATAAAACTATTTGACAGAGTATTAACACTTAATAACATTTTAATGACAAATTATATTTGTACCACTGTAGTTGAGGTCAAGAAAAATATTTATGATGTTGTTATAAAACTATATGACAGAGTATTAACACTTAATGACATTTTAATGACAAATTATATTTGTACCACTGTAGTTGAGGTCAAGAAAATATTCATGACGCTATTATAAAACTATTTGACAGAGTATTAACACTTAATGACATTTTAATGACAAATTATATTTGTACCACTTTAGTTGAGGTCAAGAAAAATAACAATGACGCTGTTAAAAAACTACTTGACAGAAAATTAACACTTAATGACATTTTAATGCAAATTATATTTGTACCACTGTAGTTGAGGTCAAGAAAAATATTTATGATGTTGTTATAAAACTATATGACAGAGTATTAACACTTAATGACATTTTAATGACAAATTATATTTGTACCACTGTAGTTGAGGTCAAGAAAATATTCATGACGCTATTATAAAACTATTTGACAGAGAATTAACACTTAATGACATTTTAATGACAAATTATATTTGTACCACTTTAGTTGAGGTCAAGAAAAATAACAATGGCACTGTTAAAAAACTATTTGACAGAGTATTAACACTTAATGACATCTTAATGACAAATTATATTTGTACCACTGTTGAGGTCAAGAAAAATATTCATGATGTTGTTATAAAACTATTTGACAGAGTATTAACACTTAATGACATCTTAATGACAAATTATATTTGTACCACTGTTGAGGTCAAGAAAAATATTCATGACGCTGTTATAAAACTATTTGACAGAGTATTAACACTTAATGACATTTTAATGACAAATTATATTTGTACCACTGTTGAGGTCAAGAAAAATATTCATGATGTTGTTATAAAACTATTTGACAGAATATTAACACTTAATGACATTTTAATGACAAATTATATTTGTACCACTGTAGTTGAGGTCAAGAAAATATTCATGACGCTATTATAAAACTATTTGACAGAGTATTAACACTTAATGACATTTTAATGACAAATTATATTTGTACCACTTTAGTTGAGGTCAAGAAAAATAACAATGACGCTGTTAAAAAACTACTTGACAGAAAATTAACACTTAATGACATTTTAATGCAAATTATATTTGTACCACTGTTGAGGTCAAGAAAAATATTCATGATGTTGTTATAAAACTATTTGACAGAGAATTAACACTTAAAGACATTTTAATGACAAATAATTTTGTACCACTGTAGTGGAAGTCAAGAAAAATATTCATGATGTTGTTATAAAACTATTTGACAGAGTATTAACACTTAATGACATTTTAATGACAAATTATATTTGTACCACTGTAGTTGAGGTCAAGAAAAAAATTCATGACGCTGTTATAAAAATATTTGACAGAGTATTAACACCTAATGACATTTTAATAACAAATTATATTTGTACCACTGTAGTTGAGGTCAAGAAAAATAACAATGACGCTGTTAAAAAACTACTTGACAGAGAATTAACCCTTAATGACATTTTAATGCAAATTATATTTGTACCACTGTTGAGGTCAAGAAAAATATCCAAGACGTTGTTATAAAACTATTTGACAGAGAATTAACACTTAATGACATTTTAATGACAAATTATATTGTAACACTGTAGCTGAGGTCAAGAAAAATATTCATGATGTTGTTATAAAACTATTTGACAGAGTATTAACACTTAATGACATTTTAATGCAAATTATATTTGTACCACTGTTGAGGTCAAGAAAAATATTCATGACGTTGTTATAAAACTATTTGACAGAGTATTAACACTTAATAACATTTTAATGACAAATTATATTTGTACCACTGTAGTTGAGGTCAAGAAAAATATTTATGATGTTGTTATAAAACTATTTGACAGAGTATTAACACTTAATGACATTTTAATTACAAATTATATTTGTACCATTGTAGTTGAGGTCAAGAAATATTCATGACACTGTTATAAAAATATATGACAGAGTATTAACACTTAATGACATTTTAATAACAAATTATATTTGTACCACTGTAGTTGAGGTCAAGAAAAATAACAATGACGCTGTTAAAAAACTACTTGACAGAGAATTAACCCTTAATGACATTTTAATGCAAATTATATTTGTACCACTGTTGAGGTCAAGAAAAATATTCATGATGTTGTTATAAAACTATTTGACAGAGAATTAACACTTAATAACATTTTAATGACAAATTATATTTGTACCACTGTAGTTGAGGTCAAGAAAATATTCATGACGCTATTATAAAACTATTTGACAAAGTATTAACACTTAATGACATTTTAATGACAAATTATATTTGTACCACTTTAGTTGAGGTCAAGAAAAATAACAATGACGCTGTTAAAAAACTACTTGACAGAAAATTAACACTTAATGACATTTTAATGCAAATTATATTTGTACCACTGTTGAGGTCAAGAAAAATATTCATGATGTTGTTATAAAACTATTTGACAGAGAATTAACACTTAATGACATTTTAATGACAAATAATTTTGTACCACTGTAGTGGAAGTCAAGAAAAATATTAATGATGTTGTTATAAAACTATTTGACTATTTGAGTATTAACACTTAATGACATTTTAATGACAAATTATATTTGTACCACTTTAGTTGAGGTCAAGAAAAATATTCATGATGTTGTTATAAAACTATTTGACAGAGTATTAACACTTAATAACATTTTAATGACAAATTATATTTGTACCACTGTAGTTGAGGTCAAGAAAAATATTTATGATGTTGTTATAAAACTATTTGACAGAGTATTAACACTTAATGACATTTTAATGACAAATTATATTTGTACCACTGTAGTTGAGGTCAAGAAAAATATTCATGACGCTATTATAAAACTATTTGACAGAGTATTAACACTTAATGACATTTTAATAACAAATTATATTTGTACCACTGTAGTTGAGGTCAAGAAAAATATTAATGACGCTGTTTTAAAACTATTTGACGGAGTATTAACACTTATTGACATTTCAATGACAAACTCAATTTGTACCACTGTAGTTGAGGTTAAGAAAAATAACAATGGCGCTGTTAAAAAAACTATTTGACAGAGAATTAACCCTTAATGACATTTTAATGACAAATTATATCTGTACCACTGTTGAGGTCAAGAAAAATATTAATGATGTTGTTATAAAACTATTTGACTATTTGAGTATTAACACTTAATGACATTTTAATGACAAATTATATTTGTACCACTGTAGTTGAGGTCAAGAAAAATATTTATGATGTTGTTATAAAACTATTTGACAGAGTATTAACACTTAATGACATTTTAATGACAAATTATATTTGTACCACTGTAGTTGAGGTCAAGAAAATATTCATGACGCTGTTATAAAAATATATGACATAGTATTAACACTTAATGACATTTTAATAACAAATTATATTTGTACCACTGTAGTTGAGGTCAAGAAAAATATTCATGATGCTGTTATAAAACTATTTGACAGAGTATTAACACTTAATGACATTTTAATGACAAATTATATTTGTACCACTGTAGTTGAGGTCAAGAAACATAACAATGACGCTGTTAAAAAACTACTTGACAGAGAATTAACCTTTAATGACATTTTAATGACAAATTATATTTGTACCACTGTAGTTGAGGTCAAGAAAAATAACAATGACGCTGTTAAAAAACTACTTGACAGAGAATTAACCCTTAATGACATTTTAATGCAAATTATATTTGTACCACTGTAGTTGAGGTCAAGAAAAATATTCATGACGCTGTTATAAAACTATATGACAGAGTATTAACACTTAATGACATTTTAATGACAAATTATATTTGTACCACTGTAGTTGAGGTCAAGAAAAATATTTATGACGCTGTTATAAAACTATTTGACAGAGTATTAACACTTAATGACATTTTAATGACAAATTATATTTGTACCACTGTAGTTGAGGTCAAGAAACATAACAATGACGCTGTTAAAAAACTACTTGACAGAGAATTAACCCTTAATGACATTTTAATGCAAATTATATTTGTACCACTGTAGTTGAGGTCAAGAAAAATATTCATGACGCTGTTATAAAACTATATGACAGAGTATTAACACTTAATGACATTTTAATGACAAATTATATTTGTAACACTGTAGTTGAGGTCAAGAAAAATATTCATGACGCTGTTATAAAAATATATGACAGAGTATTAACTCTTAATGACATTTTAATAACAAATTATATTTGTACCACTGTAGTTGAGGTCAAGAAAAATATTTATGACGCTGTTATAAAAATATATGACAGAGTATTAACACTTAATGACATCTTAATGACAAATTATATTTGTACCACTGTAGTTGAGGTCAAGAAAAATATTTATGACGCTGTTTTAAAACTATTTGACAGAGTATTAACACTTAATGACATTTTAATGACAAATTGTATTTGTACCACTGTAGTTGAGGTCAAGAAAAATATTCATGACGCTGTTATAAAACTATATGACAGAGTATTAACACTTAATGACATTTTAATAACAAATTATATTTGTACCACTGTAGTTGAGGTCAAGAAAAATATTTATGACGCTGTTTTAAAACTATTTGACAGAGTATTAACACTTAATGACATCTTAATGACAAATTGTATTTGTACCACTGTAGTTGAGGTCAAGAAAAATATTCATGACGCTGTTATAAAACTATTTGACAGAGTATTAACACTTAATGACATTTTAATGACAAATTATATTTGTACCACTGTAGTTGAGGTCAAGAAAAATATTTATGATGTTGTTATAAAACTATTTGACAGAGTATTAACACTTAATGACATTTTAATGACAAATTATATTTGTACCACTGTAGTTGAGGTCAAGAAAATATTCATGACGCTGTTATAAAAATATATGACATAGTATTAACACTTAATGACATTTTAATAACAAATTATATTTGTACCACTGTGGTTGAGGTCAAGAAAATATTCATGACGCTGTTATAAAACTATTTGACAGAGTATTAACACTTAATGACATTTTAATGACAAATTATATTTGTACCACTGTAGTTGAGGTCAAGAAAAATATTCATGACGCTGTTATAAAACTATATGACAGAGTATTAACACTTAATGACATTTTAATGACAAATTATATTTGTACCACTGTAGTTGAGGTCAAGAAAAATATTTATGACGCTGTTATAAAACTATTTGACAGAGTATTAACACTTAATGACATTTTAATGACAAATTATATTTGTACCACTGTAGTTGAGGTCAAGAAAAATAACAATGACGCTGTTAAAAAACTACTTGACAGAGAATTAACCCTTAATGACATTTTAATGCAAATTATATTTGTACCACTGTAGTTGAGGTCAAGAAAAATATTCATGACGCTGTTATAAAACTATATGACAGAGTATTAACACTTAATGACATTTTAATGACAAATTATATTTGTACCACTGTAGTTGAGGTCAAGAAAAATATTTATGACGCTGTTATAAAACTATTTGACAGAGTATTAACACTTAATGACATTTTAATGACAAATTATATTTGTACCACTGTAGTTGAGGTCAAGAAAAATATTCATGACGCTGTTATAAAACTATATGACAGAGTATTAACACTTAATGACATTTTAATGACAAATTATATTTGTAACACTGTAGTTGAGGTCAAGAAAAATATTCATGACGCTGTTATAAAAATATATGACAGAGTATTAACTCTTAATGACATTTTAATAACAAATTATATTTGTACCACTGTAGTTGAGGTCAAGAAAAATATTTATGACGCTGTTATAAAAATATATGACAGAGTATTAACACTTAATGACATCTTAATGACAAATTATATTTGTACCACTGTAGTTGAGGTCAAGAAAAATATTTATGACGCTGTTTTAAAACTATTTGACAGAGTATTAACACGTAATGACATTTTAATGACAAATTGTATTTGTACCACTGTAGTTGAGGTCAAGAAAAATATTCATGACGCTGTTATAAAACTATATGACAGAGTATTAACACTTAATGACATTTTAATAACAAATTATATTTGTACCACTGTAGTTGAGGTCAAGAAAAATATTTATGACGCTGTTTTAAAACTATTTGACAGAGTATTAAAACTTAATGACATCTTAATGACAAATTGTATTTGTACCACTGTAGTTGAGGTCAAGAAAAATATTCATGACGCTGTTATAAAACTATTTGACAGAGTATTAACACTTAATGACATTTTAATGACAAATTATATTTGTACCACTGTAGTTGAGGTCAAGAAAAATATTCATGATGCTGTTATAAAACTATTTGACAGAGTATTAACACTTAATGACATCTTAATGACAAATTATATTTGTACCACTGTAGTTGAGGTCAAGAAAAATATTTATGATGTTGTTATAAAACTATTTGACTATTTGAGTATTAACACTTAATGACATTTTAATGACAAATTATATTTGTACCACTGTAGTTGAGGTCAAGAAAAATATTTATGATGTTGTTATAAAACTATTTGACTATTTGAGTATTAACACTTAATGACATTTTAATGACAAATTATATTTGTACCACTGTAGTTGAGGTCAAGAAAAATATTCATGATGCTGTTATAAAACTATTTGACAGAGTATTAACACTTAATGACATTTTAATGACAAATTATATTTGTACCACTGTAGTTGAGGTCAAGAAAAATATTCATGATGCTGTTATAAAACTATTTGACAGAGTATTAACACTTAATGACATTTTAATGACAAATTATATTTGTACCACTGTAGTTGAGGTCAAGAAAAATATTCATGATGCTGTTATAAAACTATTTGACAGAGTTTTAACACTTAATGACATTTTAATGACAAATTATATTTGTACCACTTTAGTTGAGGTCTAGAAAAATAACAATGACGCTTTTAAAAAACTACTTGACAGAGTATTAACACTTAATGACATTTTAATGACAAATTATATTTGTACCACTTTAGTTGAGGTCTAGAAAAATAACAATGACGCTTTTAAAAAACTACTTGACAGAGAATTAACCCTTAATGACATTTTAATGCAAATTATATTTGTACCACTGTTGAGGTCAAGAAAAATATTCATGATGTTGTTATAAAACTATTTGACAGAGTATTAACACTTAATAACATTTTAATGACAAATTTTATTTGTACCACTTTAGTTGAGGTCAAGAAAAATATTTATAATGTTGTTATAAAACTATTTGACAGAGTATTAACACTTAATAACATTTTAATTACAAATTAAATTTGTATCACTGATAAAAAGTGGTCAGTTATGTTGTCTTGGTAATGTCAAGATGTCATGACAAGTTATGATGTATTGGTTAATGTCAAGTTGTCATAACAAAGACATCTTAAACAATTTCATCTTTGCATTAAAAATGACATCGTTTAACGAATGACACTTAATGACAGTTGTCATAAATGTGCATAAAATCTCCTTCATGTTCATGACATTTCATGATTATGAATGTGTTAAGTCAGTCTTATGAACACCCCTTCAAGTAAAGTGTTATCGGCTAACGTAGGGGACAATAAATTCATTTTATCTTTTTTATTCTGTCTCCCTTTGAGTTCCCTTAAATATAATCTTCCATATTGGCTGTACACAAATTGGGCAGCAATTGAAACACAAAAATAGAAACATCTCATTAAGTCTAATTGGAAAGAAATTGCCCAATGCACATTACTATACGGTAATGTTTTCAAAATGATTTTGTTTGTGGTACTACCAGTCGTTTTGGTCTACAATGCCCATTAAAATGTTCTCAATAAAGACACCCAAGTAAAAACCTGAATGGGACCGAAAGTTTCATTGGGGTTTTTGTCTTATAACCCAATGATCTTAATTTAACCATTCATCCAAGTAACGCGGTTTAAACAGAGTATTCAATGTCACAAGGTCCTTCTTCACAATGATGGTCACGACACAAGCTTACCTTCACTGCTCATCCCACCTCAAACAAATGACATGGGCGAAAATTGACGGAGGTGCACTTAACCATTTTGCATGGCAGCTGTATTTTGACACACTGATGCGCAATTATGCCAACGGGTAATTACATTCACACTATACCCGGCAAAAACTGTGAGCAGAACACAAGGTATACAGATATGGCTTTTGTGATCAGATGCAGGAAACAAAGAAGTGTCACTGTTTTAAATGTGGACTTGATCAAATACAAAATGCCCCCAGAAAGACACAATTTTACAGACAAACCTGTTGTACTGTCCACACCTGTTGAGTTATGTGAAATGATATCATATAAAATACACAATATCACAGTACATTGTCCGAAAAAAGGTACAAAACTATACAACGCATTGAAATATTATACCTTAAGTAACAATTTTGTACGTTAGTTAACTGTACACTGAAAAAAATGATTCATTCAATTTACTCAAAATTTTTAAGGTAAGTGGTTGCAATCAATTTATTTAAGATACAGTTAAACAAAAATTTTAATAAAATAAAAACTATTGTTTAAATGTAGCTTAAATAAATTGATTGCAACCACTTACCTTAAAAAATTGAGAAAAAGGGTACAGTTTTGTACTTTTTTCCTAACAGTGTATATATAGACAGTTTTATTGGACGCACGTGCGGTGACGCGATAAGCACCTGGTCCAAACATTACTTCCGGTTTCTGTTTGTTTAATACTCTGACTAGTTGCTGAAACTGAACTCTTAAACACATACCTCGTCAAAAATAACAAATGTTTTGGGTTCCTATGTAATCTACGTGTTGTTTATTTTGCTTGTTATATAAATAAACTACTTTAAAATGACTTATTGTTATTTATTCTTCGCAGAGTTTACTGGAAGTTTACGTGATGACCACAAAAGCCGCGTGTTTATGTTGTTACTGCTGAAACCGTTTATATTGTATTTTTTTTTAGCTCTTATGCTAATATATTTATATTTATTTGACTTTTTTCTTATATGTCCCTGCATGTGTTCTTCTCCTTACTATCCCTTTTTTTTCTCATTTGTCTTGTTGCTGATTTGACATACAATGTCTCTGGCTGGGAACCACCAAAGAATTACCGTACCGCACTGTGCCGTACCGTACCGTAGCTAATCGTACTCTTTAAAAGCGAAAGTTGGATTAACTTTAAAAATTATTACAATTGGTAAAGCCTAAATTTTCTTAAATATTTTTTCCAGCTAAATTTTCTTACTTTAATTGAAAATATTAAGTTAAAAAAGCTTACATTCTTTAGGTGCAACCAACTGAAGTGATTTATATATATGGTACATATATGGTATATAAGTAAATAAATAAATAAAAGTGCTGGGCAAAGATTAATCGCGATTAATCGGATACAAAATAAAAGTGATTTTTTTGCATAATATGTGTGTGTGTACTGTGTGTAATTATTATGTATATTTAACCACACACACACACACACACACACACACACACACACACACACATATATATTCATTTCAGAATTTTTAATTATATAGCAATTTATTTATTTATATATAATATAGAATATATTACGAAGCCCCAAAGGGGACATGGAGCAAAAATTAAATAAAGTTTAGTTTCATGTGCTCACGTGAAACTTTCATGTGCTCACGCGAAACTTTCATGTGCTCACGCGAAACCTTCATGTGCAGAATTTTTTAAAAAAGTTTAGTTTTGCGTACTCACGTGAAGCTATCGCGCGAGCACGTGAAAGCGAAAGTTTCACGTGCGCGCGCGATTGTTTCACACAACCACGCAATAGTTTCATGCGAGCACGCAATAGTTTCACGCGAGCACGCGAAACTAAACTTTAGATTTTTTTACTCCAATGTCACCTTAGGGGCTCAGTAATATATAAAAATATAAATAAATAAATAAATAAATAAATAAATAAATAAATGTATATTTCTTAAATACATACATTAATGTGTGTGTATTTATATATACATAATAATTCAAAAATCACTTTATTATCACTTATTATTTTGTATGCGATTAATTGCGATTAATCTTTTGCCCAGCACTTTCACTTTTTACAGCGTACCTTACCTTACCTTATAATTTAAAGGTATTGCTGGATATAACAATATATTACATTTGATATATTTTATCTGTCATTTAAAATTATATTTGATATATTATATGATAAAGAAAGATCAATTTATCTTTATAATTCACCACAGATTGTGAATGTAGATTGAATCAATTAATTAATACATTTAAAAATATCATTTTATTTACCTTCGAATTGCAAGCATAGGTTCATTATTTTCTATTCCTAAATATGAATATAAAATAATGTAAACTAAGTTTCAAAGCTTTTGTTCCAACTACACAATTTAGACCTACACTATCAGAAATAAATGGTCAAAATATGTACCATTTAGATACAGATATGTATACAGTTGGTACCATTATTTGAATATCACTAATATGAACTCTTTCAGTGCACTTACCGCCCCAGTGACAGCTAAAGACAACTTTTTCCTGACAGTATACTGTAATTGCTTTTACAAATTGTTCAAAAAGCATAATCTTTTTACACGTTATTTTAAAACATTTAACCCCTTAAAGTTTCCTTTGGATGTATTTCACCGAGCTAACCATGCTTTTAACTTCTAACACTGGATAATACTGTATGACTGACCAGTTCGCAATAAACCACTGGCTGCAGGAGGTTACAGGAGACTCTTATTTAGAGTTTCAACATTTGTACCATTAAACTTCCTGAATAAAGAAAACAAACCAGAACAAATGATCTGTCGCCTCTAGCTCACACAGACATGATATACTACCCTAAAGGTACGTTATTGTCACAGCGCTTGATTAAAAACATTTATTGTTATGGTTATTAGGTAATGTAGTTGATTACGTTTAATGCAATATTTATTTGTTGTGCATCTAATGACCCCCGTCGAGATGAAAGGTAACATTCAATAAAGAAAACGAGCGAAAGCGGGACAGAATAAAGAATTGTGGGGGACGAAGAATAATCGGCCAGCTGTGAGCGTGCAGCAATTACTATGTCTGAAGTCTAACAATTATGCCGCGGGCCGAGGCTACCGTCCAATCAATATGTAATTGTGATAATTGTTGTCTTCCGTTGTGGGTTCCTCTGTAACTTACAGAAAAGCGAGACTAAAAATGAACAAACAGCGAGCGGTGAATGGCGAAAGGTTGCCAACTTGATGGGAACGGCATTTAAAACAAAGACGCTCAATTTGTGGTGTGGAGAAACACGCTGTGAGGGACGATGAGTCAGCGCATCAAGTGGTTTATGGGTAATTGATTTTTACATGTTTGCTATATTTACATTACTAGAGGTACTGTATCATTTATGTACATTGTCAGCTACATTTTGGTATTTAAGGTGAACTCATCACAAAATACATTTACATCAGTTTTTCTCAACCAGGGGACCACAGAGGGGCCTCAAGAAATTTCCGAGGTGGCCTCAAAATGACTTAAATTTATTCAAAATAAGACAAAGCAATACATTTTTTTTATAGTTTGGATATTTTTTTCTGGAAATTGTTAGTGGTGGGCTTCAAATATTGGCTTTAGTTATTATTGTGGCCAATAGGGGGACCTTGAAGTAAAAAGGTTATTTTTTTTTATATATATATAAATTGTGATGGGGGGGGTTCAATTATTGTTATGGCCAAAAGGGGGGCCTTGAAGTAAAAATCTTATTTGGTTATTTTTTGGTAGAAATTATGATTGGGGGCTTTAGTTATATTGTAGCCAGTAGGGGGGTCTTTAAGTAAAAAGGTTATTTGGTTATTTCTTGGTAGAAATTGTATTGGGGGCCTTCAGTTATTATTGTGGCCAATGGGGGGGCTTGAAGTATAAAGGGATAGTGCTTTAAATATTGTTGCATCAAAAGGGGGCCTTCAAATAAAAAAAGTTATTTGGTTATTTTTTCATTTTTGGTAAAAAATGTGATTGGGTGGCTTTGGTTATTATTGTTGCCAATGGGGGGACTTAAAGTAAATTATTTTAACATTTTTGGTAGAAATTGTAATTGGGGGGCTTCAATTATTGTTGTGGCCAATAGGGGGATTTGAAGTATAAAATGACATTTGGTTATTTTAAAATTTGCTAGTTATTTTTACTTAGTTTTGTAGAAATTGTGATGGGGGGCTTCAGTTATTATTATGGCCAATGGGGGGCCTTGCAGTATATAGGGATATTTTAAGATTTTTGGTTATTTTTTGGTAGAAATAGTGATGGGGGGCTTTAAATATTTTTGTAGCCAATGGGGGCCTTGGAGTAAAAAAGGTCACTAAGTTATTTTTATTATTTTTGGTAGAAGTTGGGATTGGGGGCTTTAGTTATTATTGTGGCCAATAGGGGGGCCTTGAAGTAAAAAGGTTATTTGGTTATGTTTAGACATTTTTTTGGTATAAATTGTGATGGGGGGGGTCAATTATTGTTATGGCCAAAAGGGGGACCTTGAAGTAAAAAAAGGTTTTTTGGTTATTATTTTAAATTTTTTGGTATAAATTGTGATGGAGGGTTCAATTATTGTTATGGCCAAAAGGGGGGCCTTGAAGAAAAAAATGTTATTTGGTTATTATTTGGAAGACCTGTGATTGGGAGTAAGATGCTTTAATCATTGTTGTAGCCCTTGGGGGCCTTGAAGTAAAAAAGGTTATTTGGCTTTTTTTCTGGTAGAAATTGTGATTGGAGGCTTCAATTATTATTTTGGCCAATAGGGGGGCCTTTAAGTAAAAAGGTTATTTGGCTATTTTTTGGTAGAAATTGTGATTGGGGGCTTCACTTATTATTTTGGCCAATAGGGGGGCCTTAAAGTAAAAAATGTTACTTGGTTATTTTTATATTTTTTAGTAGAAACTGCGATTTGGGGCTTCAATTATTATTTTGGCCATTAGGGGGGCCTTGAAGTAAAAAAAGGTTTTATATTTTTCTTTTGATAAAAAATGTGATTTGGGGCTTCAATTATTGAACTAAAAACGGTAATATTTTACTTTACATAAAACTGTCCATTTACTGTACATCACTGTATATAAATATAGCATCAACTATTTTTATGTTTGATTATTTATTTCCTAACACCATTCCGACATCAGTGTCTATATTCATGGCAAGAGTTGGGGAAGGACAATTTGGCATCTCAAATTCACCCAACCTTCGTATGTTTTTGCACTTTGGGAAAAGGCAGTAAGCATGCTGACAAAGGGAAAACATGCAAACTCCACACAAAATAACCACCTGACCCATCCCAGAGAGACTTTCTTACTGTAGGTAACAGTGCTACCCCCTGAGCCATTGCATGTGCCGCCCCAAATATTTTTTTTTTTATGACAACCGCTTTGGTGGGTTTCAAATATCATTTCATGTCATTTAAGTTACTGTACTTGTAGCATGATATGAGCAACACCAAGGTCATGGGTTCGATTCCCATATAATGAATCTACGTATAAAATATTAAAAGCTGCTCGAGTTTTCCATCCATTCATTTACCAAACCCACTTGCAAGATCTCGGCATCTTGGGCAGGGTACACTGCAAATGCAAAAGCATTCATGCATGCAAAAATGTTACGATTTGTTAGAGAGGTTATTGGGCTTCAGAATACACTTCCCTGTGAATGTCTGTGAAACCTGCTATCCAATCACAATCCAGATTCGTCATCCTGCGGAGAGATCCCAGAATCACAGGTTCAGCCAGATTTCATCTGCAACCTAAATAAAAAACACAGAAAGTCCGTGTGCGTTGTTTTATTGTCAGTTTGCTTTATCTTTTGCTGTCGTCTGCCCCTCCCTGCATGCATCATCCAGTGCACAGCCCTCAGGCCACGCAAGCACTCTGTAGCATTTCCACCTAAACCTACCAGAGACACAAACCCTTCTGTATATTATGACTCTAATCGTTTTAAACATCAAACAGTTCATCCCTGCAGGGAACATTTGATTCCCAGGGAAACAGTAGGAAAGGTAAAATCTCTCTCAGCAGATTGATAGCGGGATTTCTTTTGAGCTGATAATGTGATTAAATATTCCCACAGTTGACTTTTGTTTGAATTAAAGACATTTATTAAGCTTTGGGCAAGCTGCATCATTTTCTGTCACAAAGATGTGTGACATTTTGAGGTGTCTTTAGTTTCTGCTATAGCTTTTGTTGTCATGCAACTACCATCTCAATGATGAATATTTTCAATACAGAAAGAAAAGACAAGAGTTATATGTTTACAATAAATAAAAACTGAAACGAATGGTCTTTAGTGAAAGAAAAAAAATCTATGGTTTCAGTTCTGATTGCTGATTGGTCCATACAGGATTAAAGCTACTGTTAGCTAAAACAAATGATATAGTAACAGTTAAACACCTGTTGACCTACTTACATGGTAGGAAGGTGAATAGTTTTTTTTTTTTTACATTTTAGCCTTATGTCACTAATCAGAGCTCACAGGAGTCAACCTTTACCTTAAAAAAGATCAATGACGCAATCAATATGAAATCAATAAAGGAAAATTTGGAAATCTTATTTGAAGGTGAGAATTCAGTGCAACACATTTCTCTCCAAACTAAATAAATGGGTATTCATTGTTAGAAAAATTATTAACCCTCATGTGTTGTTGGGGATGTTTTCATCCACTACAGAGTTTTTTTTACTCTTAATTTGGCCGTAACTTTCTCTCTGTTTTAGCAAATTGAATGATTTTTGGTGACAAATCTTATATTTACATATATTTTAAGAAAATGCTTTGAATTTTTTTTAAAACTCAACGATATACCGTGGGCAAATTTACTACCCTTTCGTGTTGTTAGTGGATGAAAACATCCACTAAATTCAACGGCTGTAAAAATTTATCAGATGAATATTTTTTCCAAATTTTTTTTCATAAATCTGTTAATCAACCTCAGTACTGATCAAAACTACCAAATCTTCACAAAAATTCCATGATTTTAACCCTTTAATTGCCAAGTTTATAAGGTGTGTCACTGATTTGGGGAAAAAACACACACAAAATGACAGATTTTCAATATAAAAAGTGATTGTAAACTGGATTTTTGTTTACCTTTTTCAGAGTCTTGAAGATGTCTAAGATTGGTAAAAACATTGGCTTTGAAACATTTTTAGTTTTTGTGTAGCATCAGTTTTAATTTTTTTCTCCCTCATTTATTGTTAGTGGCTGTTTTTGCCCCATTGACTTCCATTATAACCACATTTTTTGATTGCAGAGCTATGACACCTTTTTATCATGCATTTTTGAATGTTGGATTTTTTTCCTTTTGCTAAGAGGTCAAATTTGTAATTTTTACAGTTTATCACCATGTGGCACTATTAACCCTTTAGTAGCCCTGTGCAAAAACAAAGCTTAATTTCTGACTTGTACATTGAGTTATATGGAGTATAACTCCATAATAAAAGCATATTATTGTGTGTGTGCGTGTGCGTGTGTGTGTGTGTGTGTGTGTGTACCTGGTAATTATCACGTTGTGGGGACCAATTGTCCCCACAAAGATAGGAATACCAGTGTCTTTGAGACCTTGTGGGGACATTTTGAGGTCCCCATGAGGAAACAAGTTTATAAATCAAACAAAATGATGTTTCCTGAAATTGTGAAGTAGGAGAAGGGTTTTTGTGATGGTTGGGGTTAGGGAAATTTTCTGTAAAAATCTTCTCTGCATCGGATTTATGAACATCATTTATTATGAACACAAAAACAACTTCAAATAAATTGAACAATGAAGCAAGAGTAGATGATGGATGGAGAACTAAACAATCAAACTAACTTTTAGTGTGTATGTGTGCTGGGGGTGTGTTCAGTATTTCCAGCAGGACTTGCAGCATATCACTTGGTGCTCTCTGCAAGTTTGTCCACCACAACAGATGCAAGTGCTGACATGTTTGTTCTTTGCACCAATTGCATGTTCCCCTCTTCACTCCTGAGCTGCTGGTGCTTGCTGGTGTCTGTGGATTTGTGTCTGGACAGACAGCTGCAGGAGACTGAATCTCTCTCACCAGTGCAGTAGAAACTGGTGTGCGAGGGTGATGCTCTCTCCTCAGTATTGCTGCAGAGATTTCCCCAGGTCTTCTAGGAAAGCCTTCTCCTAAACAGCTTTTCACCTCCCTCGTGCATGAGTTGCTGTCCCTCCAGACAAACTTGCAGAGATCACCAAGTGATATGCTGCAAGTCCTGTTGGAATGACTAAACACTTATGTGTTCATAATAATGATGTTCATAAATCTAATGTCTAATGCAGAGAAGATTTTTACAGAATATCTTTTTTTCATGCACATACACACACATACGCACACACACACACGCACGCACACACACGCACGCATACGCACACACACACACACACACACACACACACACACACACACACACACACACACACACACACACACACACACACACACACACACACACACACACACACACACACACAAATATGCTTTTATTATGGAGTTATACTGGAGTTATAAGCCAGAAATTAAGCTTTGTTTTTGCACAGGGCTACTAAAGGGTTAATAGTGCCACATGGTGATCAACAGTAAAAATTACTAATTTGACCTCTTAGCAAAAGGAAAAAACACCAACATTCAAAAATGCATGATAAAAAGTTGTCATAGCTCTGCAATCAAAAAATGTGGTTATAATGGAAGTCAATGGGGCAAAAACAGCCAATAACAATAAATGAGGGAGAAAAAAATTTAAACTGATACTACACAAAAACTAAAAATGCTTCAAAGCCAATGTTTTTACCAATCTTTGGCATGCCCAAGACTGTGAAAAAGGTTTAAAAAAATCCAGTTTACAATCACATTTTATATTGAAAATCTGTCATTTTGTGTGTGTTTTTTCCCCAAATCAGTGACACCACTTATAAACTTGGCAATTAAAGAGTTAAAATCATTGAATTTTTGTGAAGATTTGGTAGTTTTGATCAGTACTGAGGTTGATTAACAGATTTATGAAAAAAAATTTGGAAAAAATATTCATCCGATACATTTTTATAGCCGTTGAAATTAGTGGATGTTTTCATCCACTAACAACACGAAAGGGTAAATTTGAACAATGCACAAGGGTTAACAAATTGCTCATTCATTTAAAGCACAAGACCCTCCAAAAAAATATTATCTACATGTAATAATTATGGCAATCTATTGGAAATAATTTATTTGGATAATGAGCATTGTGAAAAATGGCAAGCTTGAATTGATATTGATATTATACAGATGTACGAACATTTACGCATTACATATTGCTGAATAAACTATATTTAGCAGGGTGGCAGATTGCAGTTGGATTAGATACTAAAAAGAAGGCATTATCAATTTGACCAGACACTTAAGATGGTTAGAAATGCCACAAATTACCAGATAATAAAAAGACGGTCAAGTGTGTTACAGAATTGGGTACGATACTTAAATGGCAGTCAAAAATGTCTAAAAATTTGATCAAAACCAGCTAGGATAAGATCAGGTATGCTACAGGGAAAACTAACAATCTGAAAATAAATAAATGAACAAAATAAAGCGAAAAATCAAAGTTATTTTTTAGGATTTTATTTGGATGAATTTAGTTCCAATTTCTTCAAATAATTTTTTTTAGCATACAGTTTTTTCTTGAAATCTGAAATATCTGTATAAAACATTTAAATATAAAACATTTAAATACATATTGTAAGTGCATATGAGTTATTTTATTTTCATTTATTTATTTATACATACATTTATATATATATATATATATATATATATATATATATATATATATATATATATATATATATATATATATATATATATATATATATATATATATATATATATTCATCTAAATGTAATTTAATAATTAATGTTCGACAAGGTTAAGTTTGACCATTTTTAACTGTATTTAGCAGGGTGGCAGATTGCAGTTGAAAGTAACCCACCTCTGGCCGCTGTCACATAAAATAAATGTAAGACCCTCCAGGTGATGTTTAGGGTCTGGGCTGCTAAACCAAAGGATGAAGGTTCAATCCCATATGGGGATGACTCACAATCCTGCTCTTTCTTCGTGACCGCAGGGTAGGAGAGAGAGACACTTTTGCTTTAATTACTATACTATAAGTCACTTTGGATTAAAAAGCTTCTAGATGTCAAGTACATCTACATCTAGACCAAGATCCAACAAAATAAAGGTCCTTAAAAGGTGAGTCGGTTCTCTAAAGAACCATTCCGACAAAGATTCAAACAAAATGTCTTTCGTACTTATTCCTTAGATGTTAAAGGATCTTTTTGGAACCAAAAATGATCAAAATGCTCCCAAGCAGTCACTAGGGCAGTATGTACCATTTAGGTACAGATATGTATACAATTGGTACCAAACATACCTGTTTTGAGGTACTAATATGGAACCAATATGTTCTACTGATGTAAGAATATGAATCTTGCTTAAAAGCAAAAAATAATGATCTAAAGAAGCAGTAAACAATGCATTTCTTAATTTTAAGTTAAAATTATTATTAAATAAATATAAAGATAAATGCATGCAATATTTGTGTGGTTGAAGCGTAATACACATCTTGAAATGAACGTGAGATAAGACGTGCTTTGAAAATGTGAAGAGACAGTTACGCATCACATTACGCGTTGCGAGAGGCTTCAAGGTGTGGATGGAAAGGAGGGGATCAGTCTGACGTCAGTACAAGAGAAATGACCTCTATAAATAAGAGAGAAAGAAGACAAGAGATGGAAGAATTTGGCTCGCGATCCCAAGAGACCACAGACACTTCAGCCATTACCATCTGAATATGCATAAGTCAAGCAGCTCCACATCATCCACGAAGAGCATCAGAAGAGCCGCGTCTGAACTCGAGCGCTCCGACTCCATCACGGTAACAAACTTTATTCACTTTTATAACACACATTATTTACTTATCTTTTACTGCACAAGAGAGAAAATATTGTCATATAGGCTCATTGTCTGTTTGTGAATATGTTACGGTAGTAGGAATTATTGTGTGCGTATTGAACTTTGTTTGAAAGTTTGGATACCGTCAATTATTCCATACATATGCTCAAATAAAGTGGTTCGAATTTTTTAATTTTTTTATATTAAAAAATGTAATATTAGCTGTTTTTGTCAAGTTCCGGTTAGGTGTCCAAATACTGTTTTTACGCAACACATGTACCCTGGTGAAAATTAACAATGGTTTTATAGGTAAGGTACAAAGTAAAAAAAAAAAGCTACAAAAGTTGTCACTATAAAGAGCGCAATATGTACCATTTAGGTACAAATGTGTACATTTTGAAAGGGTATAGGCTAACCATATTGTAAGTGTATTGTAACCATATTTTTTTCTGTAAATAGATTAACTTTAAACATCATGGTTAAACTGTAGTTCCTATATTGAGACAATTCTAAATTTGTTATTTGTTGAGTAAATCGTCCTTTTAATGTCACTCTATTATATGACCAGCTACGATATTAATGTATTAATCATCATAATTAGTTCTGAATTGCATTGCACATTGGTGCCATTGAGGCGCGTAGTACGTCTTTTACGCACAGCATTACGCGCTTATCAGTACTTGAACGCAACAGAAAGCACTTGAAATCGTCTGTAACAACAGTGCATATGATTAAGTCTAAGCTATACGACAGGTTTACATAGACTGCATTGAAGTTCTTATGCGCTTTTGGAGATGTAAATCACCTCCATCCGATCCCAAGGTAAGCAGGAATAAATGATTACGCATGGTACAGTCAAAACCAGCACACGTTGTTAAACTGTGTTTGTCCTTGTGTGATTTGAGCAGTCCCAGAAGTTTGTGGGAAGGCGGCAGAGTTTGATCGAGGATGCGCGTAAGGAGCGCGAGGCTGCAGCGGCGGCTGCGGAGGCGGCGGGATTGAGCGAGCAGATCGTGTTTGAGGAGAGCGATGGCAAAGCTTTGCTCAGTCTCTTCTTTACTCTGAGGAGTTCAAACAGTCCAGCGCTTTCACGGACTCTTAAGGTTTTTGAGGTAAGACTTGTGGGTTTTTATGGAAAGGAATGGTTAAAATGTTGGACTAAAGACAGTCAATGTCTATGGACCAGATACTAAAAAGAATGCATTATCAATTGGACCAGACACTTAGAAATGCCACAAAGGACCAGAAAATAAAAATACGGACAGGTGTTTTAAAAATGTCGAAAAAAATTGTATCAAACCCCAGAATGGGATCAAAAGCTTCAAGGAAAACGAACAACTTAAAAATAAATAAATGAATAAAATATAGTAAAAAAATAAATAATAGTAATTTAAGGATTATATTTGGATGAACATACTGTAGTTCAATTCCCCCCCCCAAATAATTATTTTTAGCATTTATATAACTTTACTATTTATAGGCTACTTGAAATCAGTTTGAAATCTGAGATATCAGTGGTTGCATATGAGTTACAAATAATTTTATTTATGTATTTATTAATATTTTATTCATCTAAATGAATTTACACTGTACATTTTTTATGTTTGAGTGTTTACCATATAAGACTGTAGAAGCACATCCTTACATTTTTCAATCTAATGGCATTAATACAAAATGTTAATTGCATAAAATATATAAAAAACATAAAACATGCCCAACTGACGTATGCCGTACAACTAAATGTCACAGACCTTTGAAGCCAAGATCCACCATCTTGAGACCAGACCCAGTCGAAAGCCTAAAGACGGTTTAGAAGAGTTGGAATATTATGTTCAATGTGAAGTGCATCTATCAGATGTCAATACGCTGGTCAGCTCCTTAAAGAGAAGTGCAGAGGACGTCAAAACCACCAGAGAGGTGAAATGTACGTCTGCTGAGCCATTCAAATATTTTGTAACTTTTTTCCCAATTCTTAGCACTATATCTTCTTCCTTCAGTTCATTGGTTTCCAAGAAAAATAGCTGAACTGGATAAATGCCATCACCTTGTCACCAAATTTGACCCTGATTTGGATCAGGATCATCCGGTAAGTGGCCAATTACAGTAGCTGCTTCCTCCTAATAATACAAAATACTTTCTTGCTAGAAAAGCTTGCGGTCATAAAGTCATGTGTATATTTTTTAACTCGTCTTGAACCAAAAAGGCAGTGGAGGTTCAGCTTCAAATGGCATATCATAGATATCAAATCTAATATAGTCCTGATATATAAATCTTTTTTTTTTTTGCAGGGTTTTACTGACCCTGTTTACAGAAAACGACGGAGGATGATTGGAGACATTGCCTTTAAATACAAACAGTATGTTTATATAACACTGCTTTTTTAGACAGTTAGGCTATGGAGATTAGATTGACACCTGTCTCTTTCCAGAGGAGAGTCCATTCCTAGAGTCGAGTATACCGAAGAGGAAATTGGAACGTGGTGAGTTAAGTTCTGGGATACTAAAAAATAATCATAAATACTCAAATACAAACTAGTTCATGTCACTTTAACATGATGTGTGTCCATACAGGCGTGAGGTTTACTCCACCCTCAGAGATCTGTACACGACCCACGCCTGTAGCGAACATTTAGAGGCTTTTCATTTACTAGAGAAACACTGTGGGTACAGCCCTGATAACATCCCTCAGCTTGAGGATGTGTCCCGCTTCCTGAAAGGTAATTATCCAGATTATATAATCCACATGCAAAAGTTAGCTTAGTTTAGAAATCTGTTAAGACAGGATTAATGTTCCATTTTTTATGCATTCGGCGGACACTTTTATGCAAAGCAACTTGCATTGCATGACAAGGTATACATTTATTCCGCATGTTCAAACCCATGACCTTCTGCAGCGGTAATGCATTGTTTAGAGAGGTTTGTGAATGAATGGTTTACCGGTTGCACATCGGTTTGTTATTGCGGAGACATTTCCTCTCCCCTATGCGCGGCACAAAGCATAACGTGATTGGTTGCTTTACGTGTCAGTCATATGGCCTTTTACGGGTTCCTTGGCCATTCAAAGTGTCTATGGTTTCCAGAACTTTAGTATGGAGGATGGACATAAATGATAACCAATCAGAGTCCTACATTAGAATAAAGTGTGCATCATTGTATTTTTCTTACTCGATAATTTCTCCTCTCTGTCTCTCGTTCATAAAGAGCGTACTGGATTTCAGTTGAGACCAGTCGCAGGTCTCCTGTCTGCACGAGACTTTCTGGCCAGTCTGGCCTTCCGTGTGTTTCAGTGTACACAGTACATACGACACGCCTCCTCGCCCATGCACTCCCCTGAACCGTAAGACACCCAAACTTTTAACTTTTTTCTCTTACAGTATGTGACTGTACGGAGCATAGTTACTGTATATTTTAGACACACATGTTATCACTTACATCTATTTTTAATGTTACTAAGAACCTTAAAGATACATATGACCATTTAGTTCGTAATGTAAAATATTAAATGATTACACTTGTTGTATTCTTTTAACAGGGACTGTGTCCATGAACTACTTGGTCATGTACCGATACTGGCTGATAGAACATTCGCACAGTTTTCCCAGGTAATATATCTATATGTATATGAAGAGCCTAGATGCAAAAGCCATTAAACGCCACTCTTGTAAAAAATGTGATAATGATATTAACCAAATGCTCACGGCACGTTCATGAAATACTTTCACTTCAAATCAGGCCATTCAGAAATACCAGTTTGTTGGCAGAACCCATATGGCAAAAAAATTATTATTTGGCCAAAAATATGTTATAAATATATGCTAAATACATTTTGTGAGAAGTAACGCTTAAAGGTGGGGTGCATAATCTCTGAAAGCCAATGTTGATATTTGAAATCATCTAAACAAACATGCCCCTACCCCAATAGAATCTGGACCTTCTTTTGATACACCCGCCCCACAAATACGCAACCCAGTTAGTAGACACAGCCCTTACTGCTGATTGGCTGATTGAAGTGTGTTTTGGTACTCGCCCGACCCCCTTTTTAAAGTTTTTTTAAAAATCATGCACCCCGCCTTTAATTAAATATATTTTTGAATTTGAAAATGTTTAAACTTTTATTTCAGGGGCAACAAATTTCAAATTTTACAACCAATAAAGCAAAAAATATTTTTTTTTTGTATAAAAAAGGTTTGTATAAAATGTATACACTCTATGTATAAAATGTATAAGTATATATAAAATATAAAATTATAAGTAGTATATATTTTGCAGTTGAAAATATATTTAATTTTAACCTTTTTAAATGTTTACAGGTTTGCAACATTCAGTTTTTCTTTCAATGTGATGTAAATGCTTTAAAAAATAATTTAAAAAATATATATATTTCAAAATGTAGCTACCAAAAATGTATGCATTTTTGTAAATAAATCAAAATATATGTCAGAACAGGTATATATATTGTTTGGCCATTTTTTTAAATACATTTAAACTTATATTTTAAAATATATTTTTGTTGTATGGGAATACATTAAACACTATTGATTTTTCTGCAAAGTCCTCTAAGTGCACATGCATCAAGGTGCAAGAGTTTTTTTTGTTTTGTTTTTTGAAGTTTACCAAATATATTAGCAGATTGACAGATTTTTTAGCCTTTAATCTTTATTCCGAAAAAAACTGATTTTTAGAGGGCACTTAGAGGGTTTTGCAGCGAAATACCATTGAAATGACTAAAGTGACATTTATGAAAATAATGACTCACTTAATAACCTTTTCATTGCCATTAAAGTGAAATTACATAAGAGCCTGATAAAAAAGCTAATTTACAAGAAAACATGTCAGGCGCACTTAAAGGGTTTTGCATCTTAGCTCTTCATACATACCATGTTTCTTTAAATATCCAATTGTTAATTCATATGCATCCTGTATATACCATAAGTTCTGTTGTGTCTCAGAGTATTGGTCTGGCATCTCTTGGAGCCTCTGATGAAGACATTGAGAAACTGTCGACAGTGAGTATAAAGCACATCTCACGTCTTGTCCAGCAAATTCAGCACACGAGTCGAAAAACACTAATCGTGTTGCTTTCTTAAACCAGCTATACTGGTTTACGGTGGAGTTTGGACTGTGTAAGCAGGGAGGAACGCTCAAAGCGTACGGTGCAGGGTTGCTCTCTTCTTACGGAGAGCTGGTGGTAGGTGCCCGTTGTTTATTTAAGTGCCCAATTTTAGGATATCCACATTTATGCTGTAAATTAAACGCTTTCCTAGCATTCCCTATCCGATGAGCCAGAGAGAAGAGAGTTCGATCCGGAAGCTGTAGCTGTGCAGCCGTACCAAGACCAAACTTACCAACCCGTCTATTTTGTGTCTGAGAGCTTCGCCGATGCCACAGAAAAACTGAGGTCAGAAGGTTTGACTGCCTTATAAATGGTTATGAATTAATATATAAGAGTTATATAAGCAACAAAAGAAATTCATGTTTCCTGGACAAGGCTTAAGTCTGGTCCTAGACTAAAATGCTTGTTTAAGTTGGCCTAACTAAAGTCAGCTTGCACTAACATTGCCATTGTTTTGTCTCAAGATGCACACCGGTAATGATTTTAGGTGTATGCTTAAATGTTGAATTTTCTGACAAAAATATTATCTTTCATTACAAAACAAAAATATTTGAAATGGATGAACAAATTATGAAGAAAAGCAGCCAATAGGAAGATCTTGATTGTTCTTAATTGCAATTGAAAAAAATATTTTTTTGTTTCTTAACACAGAGAGTACGTGACCCGCATCAAGAGGCCGTTCTATGTTCGGTTTGACCCGTACACAAACAGCATAGAGGTGCTGGACAACCCGCTGAAGGTCAAGCTGGGTCTGCAGTCCATCACAGAAGAGCTGAAGACCCTCACAGATGCTCTGAATGTGTTGGCTTAATTCACAAGCCATGTGTCCTGTTTCTCTGTGCCACATACTGTATGTGACGTCTCATCGTAATGCTGTGCGTCTGTGTTTACCTCTGCTGCTACAAAAGTTGTTGCTTTAAAAAAAAATGCAGAGCAAAAACCTCAAAACCTCATGGATTGTGACTGCAAACGCTTTAATAGATCATTCTCTGACTCGAGAGAAAATGTCATGTTCATATATAAAACATCTTCATTTTTTAAGACCATAAATCAATTAAAATATTAATGCCAAAAGTTATTTATGAAATAATGCCAGAAGACGACGTTCAATTATATGTATAAAAAAAATCAACAAATATGTATAATAAATGCACATTCTGAATGTATCCTTAAAAGAGTGATATAAAAAAATATAAATAATATTCTCCTACAGATGGTACATTTTATTGCTAATACTGGTCTACTGATTGGTGCCTGTTTATATTCATGTTTTTCTTTCAAACATGAAATGACTGAATGTCAGACCAATTTTCAGTTAGCAGTGACATAAATATGGAAATATAATTTTGATAATTCAAGTCAATTTCAAGAAAATGGTATAATAGGTACTGAATATAATTTGCTGTTCAATATCAAATCTATATCATGTTTAAATCGGTAATGCATGATGAAAAAATAATGTTTTTGTGATTTTGTTTAGTTTATTATTATGGAAGCCCTTTGCCGCCACATAAGGAAAAAATCATGTTCTGGTAAAAGTCGAAATTATAACTTTTAAAGTCATAATTATGAAATAAAAAGTTGAAATTATGACTTAATTGAAAATTATGAGACAAAAAGTCGAAATTATGACTTTTAAAGTGAAAATTATCAGAGAAATAGTCAAAATTATGACTTTTAAAGTCATAATTATGAGATACAAATTTCCTAATTATGACTTTAAAAGTCAACATTATGAGAGGTTTTGAAAAAAATGAATCTAAAAAATGAATCCAATAATATGATTTATCAGAACATGTTTTTTTGTGTGGCGGAAATGGGCTTCCATAATATGACTCATATTTAACAAAAAGAAACAGAAGCTGGGCCGTTTTAGTTTGAAAATAGTCTGATATACTAGACCGCCACCAGATGGCAGTATAATCATGTAAGTGAGGCACAAACACTGAGTGAGCTGGTTTAAAGTCCATTGACAGAATAATGACTGGCCTTTTGCTAAGATGATGTCATAAGGTTATGGGTTAAAATTAGGATTTAAATTTGATGTCCATTGAAAGAAATGCTTAATCTGAATACTAAACCTAAACCAAGTGGTGTCTTTAAAGAATAAAAAACAAATAAAATAAAAACACCAAAATCTTTGCATGCACTTATTGAGTTTGTAGATCATCACACAACGTTTTACTGGGAAAATATATTGACTTTACTCTCATCTTGGCATATTCAACTTACCTGACCCCTGTATCAATGCCAAAGACAGAGACTGATCTGCATGGTGCCTCTTAAAGTGGATAATGATTTGTGCTGGCCCGGCCGGTCCCATATCACATGCCGTCCTGTCCATTATTGTGCATGGCTATGTGACTGAGATGAAAATGCTCCTTACTGTGTGGATGAGTGATTTATTGCAGGGCCCTACTGATCTTTTGGGTTTCCTGCTTGCCTCATCTGATGGATAACAGGAGACAGAGGAAGAGAGGTTTAATGTCTTTATAATGGTGCTTCCAGTAACAGAGTGCATTGATAATTCATGCCAGCAGGCCTTTTTCTTCATTTAGCGCAGTTCTTCATCAGACCAGCAGGGGCGCTGTTTTACAATAATAAAAAGGGGGAGCTATACTGTACTTTTTAACAGTTCTCTACTTTATTTATTAAAGTTTGCATATTTATATATTATTAGCAAAATCTATATTTATCCACTTTCTAATTTTATAATTGACATGATAAGGTAACCTAAAACGTAAAACGACACTTACATTTTGTTTTATTAAGTATTACTCCCCCCCCCTTTAATGATTTTTCATGGCTATTATTTTTTTAACCTGAGAGACAAGTCAGTTTTTTATTAATAATAGAAATAAATCATTTAAAATCCTCATATTAAGTATCACATCTGTGTATAATTATGTAATGCATGATTCATATTTATTTCAAAGGTGCAAATGTGTTGCTAGAATGAGCAGACTTTTTGGCCCTGCTTTTCAGATATGGTGGAGACTGGTGCCCATAATAACAACATCTGCATCAAATAATGGCCCTTATTGCATGCCAGGTGATGGATGACATTTCCAAGTAATTCAATCAAACCAATTTAAGTTCAATTCAAGTGCAGCTAATTGTTCAATATCCTCTCAGTGGCCTGAATGTCTCAGTCTGTAAAGTGAATTAGCATCATTACAGCCACTATTCGCGCGAGGATCGATAAAGCAGGTGGATAGAAGAGGAAATGCCGGCATCAAGCGTTTCATGTTCGCTCCTCTTCATCCGGGCAACTTACATCGTAAACTTTTACACGTTGCCTGTCCTACAAACACCCCAGTAGCGACATACTTTGATAGTGATGACGTCAGTGTATATAATTGATTATACATAAGGGTTTGTATAATTATATTCATTTAAAGACATATATTGCAAAAAAAAAAACATTTATTTTTTATTTTTAAACAAATCTTGCACCTTTTCTTAAATTACATTTCTTTTAGATTTTGAATACTGAATAATGTAAATCATAACGATAACAATTTAAATAATTTAAATTTGAGGTGGACTGCTATAAAGACATTTTCATGGTTGTGCTCTGTTGTTATCATGAGTATTTAAAACATTTTGCTCTTTAACAAAAACACCCGGCACTTGCACGAGTCACTGTTGATGATTCACTGACCACTTTTACCTCACTTTTTTCTTCACAGACATGCGCACTTGAGAGGCATCAGACGGGGGTGAGGTGGGGGTGTTAAGGGGCGGGATTGGTATAAAATACTTTACTCAGAGAACTTTTGCCTGTCGCCTGATTTTTGGGACAGCTCCACACAACATCCTAACACCAACTGGGGAAACTAATCCATCCTTTAATTTTTCAGCCAAATACAACTGCACAGTTTTTTTTTACTTTACAGTAACTGTCATGGAGGAGCAACTAAAGCAATCTTTTTGCCGCACCTGCTTGAAAAAGGAGAGTTTCACAAATAAGGTAAAACATTTATTGAGATCTATTCATAAGCGTTTAAGGCACATGCGTTAAAAACTGCATTTGATGACTAGGAACATTTACATAGTAAAAAATCGGTCATTGACACAAATATTTAATATACAAATATTAATATTTATAGATGAGACTTTCATGCAGTGTTGGATCATGCGAGATGTTTTGTGACACTTCATTCTTGATATTACTGTAAGCGCGCAAGAGAGAGCGCGCGCAAGGGGGCGACAGCCCCTTTAATCAGCCGGTTTTAAGGATTATATGCTGAGTTGTGAGAAACGAGATAACGGAGTCTATTGAGAAGTCTTGCAACTTGTTGAACGTTGTGTAAGATTGGGACAAAGGAGATAAAAGCTCGTTTGGTCTTGGATATGCAAGTCTTTGGGCATTTAATTAAAAAGTCAATGGGGAGATAAAGTAAATTCATTGCATTTAAGAAATGCATGGTCACATGAGAAAGATAGGATTGCTGATCAACAGATCTTTTGAAATAGTTGTTACAAAAACAAAATGCATAACCAGAACAAGTCGATGCGCAATTGCGCATGCATGTCATACATAATTACTGTACATGCACGTCATATTTACAAGGCATAGCCTATTCATCCACAGTGTACGTCATCATACGGGTTTTAACATATTGTCATTACAAATATTTGCGTTTTGCATTGGTGATTTAAATGCATTTAAGTAAATAACAAATATTACCAAAGTAAGAGATGCACACGCATGCATTTGACAGCCCTAATCTTCTTGTTTAGAAAAAAAAGATTTTACATTAAATAACCTCTTTGAATTATTTATCATGCAATAAAACGCATGCTCTCTCTCTTTCCCCAGGTCGTAAAGATGTACTGGTCCATAAGGATACCCATATGCATACTGTTTTTAACCCTGTCCACCTTCGAGGTCGCTTCAGCCGAAACATTATGTGGTGGAGAGCTGGTGGACGCCTTACAGTTTGTCTGCGAAGATAAAGGCTTCTATTTCAGTACGTACATTTACACATCTGTGTGCTTTCTTTGCTAACGGGTCACCACCTGTCCAGCTGCGCACTGCGATGGCTATGGCTCTGTTCGTGTGTATGTGCGCGCATTACGCGCATCTGGGCAAGTTGTGCTGACTTGGCGCATTCTGGCGCTATATCTGTGATTGCGTTTGAAAAGGATGCTAAACGAACCACAATGGCCCGGTTGTTTACTTGCACATTCCTTCAGTGAAATTAATAGTACCCAAGTGGCATTCCATTCACCTCCCCAGAAATGTTCCCAGGCTACACTCAATTGGGAGAAAAACTTGTTTACATGGCTGGATGGATTGAGACAGCTTCATTACCAGTTTAGTGTAACAGATACCAACCAATATATGCAAAGGTTACTGATGATCTCGCTTTTGTAGTACCGCATTCGGATACAATGTTTGTAGCGCACCCCCTGCATGGAAAGGGGGTTTCAAAAAACAGCACTTTTACAATATTTGTCATCTTCCTTACGCCAGCACTGACAAACAGACAGGTCCTTTGTGTTCTTTTGGCTGCTGAGGCCTGACTACCCAGAATGATCATTATCCAATTTGGGCCAGCACAGATTTTCCCTGCATTCACAAGATGTACTAGGGTTCAATGTTTCCTATTTTACAATCAGGGACCGCTTTTTTTGATTATTGCAAATGTGAAAAGCTCGAATCATCCATTTAATAACTGAGTGAAAATCAATCGAAACTTCCTTTCTTAAGCTCCGCCCCCCATTATGCGTCCTGTATCTTCCATCCCTCTTGCCAAGTCTGTTCCTCCACCCTCCCCCATTTCCCTCATTCATGCTTCCTTTATCTTTGCTGAGCTGGCAAAGGACAAGGTCAATGGGTATGCACCGTTTTTATCGTTTACCCATCCAAACAAAAGCAAATACTTTTTTTGCCCTTCAGCTTTCCTCTGATCTTCTGTTTCTAGGAATGTGTTCCAGAGTTCCCGGTGAATACTTGGAAACTAATTTTCGAGCGGCTCAATTAGACAGCATAACAAGATGAGTTCAGAGGAGAAAACAAATAAACAGACTCCATTTTGTGTCACTGATTTTGGCTTTATTATACACCGTAGATGTGTCCCAGTCCAAAAACAATGAATTGATAATCAAATCCACATTCATAATGGAATCAAGACGGTGGAGCTTGATTTACATTGACTTGTTTGCTTGTTTGCTGGCAACTCCCCGCTGGAATAAACAGCTTAACAGAGCGTACCTGTGGTACTGTTGATGGTTTTTAGCTAGTCCAAGATAGTTATTAGTTGATCCAGGTTGGTCGTTTATGTGACCATCTGGGTTATTATTGGTCAAAGATGATCTACCACTTTGGACCGCCAATAACCAGCCACAGGACTTTTTTATTTACGAGTTACAAATGAAGACCATCCCAAGCAATCTAACAATGAACGATGGCAAGTTTAAAGATTACAAACATGTTTAATACGGTTTGTTTAATGTGTGACATAAACAATACTGAATTGAATTGAATATTTGTTTCTTGTACTCCGGTAGAGCTTCCCACTCACCCAGAAGTCAATTAAAGTCGTTCACATCGCCCATAGACTCATGATGTTTACTTTTGTGCCCGCAGGTCAACCAAGCAGGTCGAACAATCGGCATGGACAACGTCGTGGGATCGTGGAAGAGTGTTGTTTTAGGAGCTGTAACCTAGCTCTGCTACAACAGTACTGCGCCAAACCCACCAAGTCAGAAAGGGATGTTTCATCCTCGACCCCGCAAGACATGCCAGCATTAAAACAGGTACGCTGATCGTGGGAAACAAACAATGACTGACAGTTTATCAAGCCGTCCATCTTGAACATCTTGTGCAGTTTGTGCTGAACACATGCATTCTAGCATGCAGGTTTAACATAAATAGCAACAAGCGCGAGGACATTGGTAACTAGTAAGCAACTATCAGTCAGAATCTGCTGCTCAAGTGGAAAATTATACAATTCAGGAGTCAGGTCACCTGTTGGCTTCAAATTTACAGTACATTTGTGGCACGCACATTTATTTTTCCGAGTATTTTGCTTATTTGTCAGCTTTCCATCAGTTTAGAAGTAGAGTTCAACTTGAGTCTGAGTCAAGATCGGGAGATCAGATCAGGTGTCTATTCCGAGCCCAGATAAAGCTGGATATGGACTCAGTCTTGACTCTGACTCGATCTCTGGTCTTGACTCGAACTTGACACTCGAACTCTGATCCTGACTTGGACTCACATGAATTTTTCAGAGTATTTTGCTTATTTGTCAGGTTGCCATCAGTTTAGAAGTCGAGTCCAACTTGAGTCCAAGTCAAGAATGGGAGATCAGATCAGGTGTCAATTCCAAGCCCAAATCAAGCTGGATGTGGACTCGGTCTATACTCGGACTCGACACTCGATCTCTGGTTTTGACTCTGACTTGACACTCGATCTCTGATCCTGACTTGGACTCACATGAATTTTTCAGAGTATTTTGCTTATTTGTCAGGTTGCCATCAGTTTAGAAGTTGAGTCCAACTTGAGTCCGAGTCAAGATCGGGAGATCAGATCAGGTGTCAATTCCGAGCCCAGATCAAGCTGGATGTGGATTCGGTCTTGATTCGGACTCAACACTCGATTTCTGGTCTAGACTTGGACTTGACACTCGATCTCTAATCCTGAATTGGACTCGACTACAACACTGGTAGTCATGATTATTGAATATGCTAGGGAACATGATAAGGAAATTGTTTTGCCTCATGGTTCATGGCCATGTCACAATCCAAAATGCATGAACAATGCTACAAAATCATTTAAATTGTTATTCTTCGTTGCCCAGTCTTGTTGAATTTGGGTTTCCCCCATTTTGAGATCAATGGTAATAGAGATGATCAAGCGCCGTTTCCTTTGATGACGCCGACTAAATGCATCATTCCAAATTTCCAATTATTCATATTCTAACATCACTATTGTTATTTGTTACAGCAGCAGGAGAACTCACGAAAGCACGTGCCCAACAAATATTCCAAATACAACACTTGGGAACGAAAGGCCGCCCAGAGGCTACGAAGGGGTGTCCCTGCCATCCTGCGAGCCAAGAAGTTCAGACGGCAGGCGGAAAGGATCAAGGCCCAGGAGCAACTCCACCACCACAGGCATCTCATCACCCTTCCCAGCAAGCTTCCGCCCATCCTGCTTCCCACAGAAGACTATGTCGGTCACAAGTGAAACCAGGATCATTTGCACAGAGTTGATCAAAAAAAGACTAGGGGATCAAAGCTTTTTGTCTCTGATGTCAGAGACACTGTGGCAACCCTCCAACCCACCTTGCTTCCCAAACAGACACGCTCTTCCAGTTTCTATTCTCGCTGTTTCATTCACCAACGAGAAGGAAAAGCCGCACACAATTCAAGTGAAGAAATGAAAGAAAGACGCGATGAGATGCGACATCGCTTCGCTGAACGTTTAGCCGGTTCGGAGGACATCGGGACTCGAGGAACAGCTAGCATGACAGCACCCATTCCACTGCATTCTCCCGAGACAAAACTATCTCTCTTTTTTAACCTAATAGTTTGCACCTCTAACTATAAAGGGACATCCACACTGTAAGGAATTGTTATAAAATTAGATTCCTGCTCCAGCACCTTGTAATCACAGATGAAGAGAGGAGAGTCTGCAAATTGCACATCGCCACGGATTACGTCAAAGTAACTATAAAAAAGGCACTATTTTTATATGGACTATGAACGTGTAGCTCAAAAATGTCATGGTGCTAGCTTTGGGAACGGACTCAAAGGAGAAAGGGTTGTAAAGCATGTTGTTTTCCTTTGAAAATGTATTCAACTTTCCGTTTTAAGGAAAGTGACTCTTGAACTAGAAAACAAGAGCTTTTCGGCTGCGGGGATATCACTGCGTGCAGCTGTCAGTTGTTATAGAGACATGAAATGAGGCTTGGCCTTTGGTCCTAGCACTGCTGTTGCGATTAAAGCAAGGAACGGTGTAGGGACAAGAAAATGTTGAAACGCCTGGACGTGGTGAACTTTACGCCTCTAAAGCGTGGCTGCACAGAACCCCTGCGTTGCACTGCGGGAGAAGGGACATTATGATTCAGAAAAAGTGGGATGTTTGTATTTTCTATGTTCTTTTTGTTGAACACGCTAAAAAAAAAAAAAACAAGGAAAAAAGGCCGGTGTTCAGTGTCTGGTACCGTTGTTGCGAAATAGGCTTTTTGTTACGTTATTTACAAAAAGGCACAAATATCGATTCAAAGGGAAAAAACGCAATAATATTAATTAACATATATTTTTAATGTTTATCATTAGTATTCACATGCTTTTGCCTGAAAACAAATACTTGAATATATATATATATAAATATAAATATATATATTAAATATAAATATATTATAATTAGTTTCCAGGGACATCATGTAATATTCTTTTAGTCTGAGCTGTATCTTGCATAATGAGCCGCCAAGCTTCTCTTTGTTTGTTTAAGTAAAAATATTGGCACTGTATAAAGGCATTATTTATTTTATTATAAAATGATATATTAAAATCGGTCCAAAATATACATAGCACTGATGCTCAACTGACGGATTTTTTGCTTATTCCCATTTTACTTGTAAATGCTTTTGTAGATGCTTTGTACCAAAAAATAATATTTCCTTTTTGTTTTTTTATTTTTTGGTTCGCCACCGAAATCAATATTTTAAAAGCATTTGTAGCCGGGATCGCTTAGGCATGATGTAACAAATAAAAAAAGACTACAGTATATTACTTTATAATGTGCCAGATGGGAATCTCCTTGGCATTTATTTCATCACATGTATCTGCATACACCAGTGATTATACGTACGCCACTACATTTTCTAAGCCACTTTAATGCAGTTTTATCATAACTGTTGCTTCTTTGAAGTATAGTACAGAAGAAACACAGGGGGTTTGGGGGTAAAGAGAGGGCTGCGGGAAGATGAAGGTCAAAATTTTCCTCTTGTTATGAGTAACTGAACTGCAGCCATAGGGCAAGATGAGAAAAAAATCTAATGTGAGGACTGTTTATCATATCCATTCACCGATATGCCCTAAATCCTCTTATTTCCTTTCTGTATGAGAGTCCTAAACGCATCACGATCTCAATTGTTGAAGGGCTAGCTTACAGTAGTAAACCATACTTAGTTACCCTAATACTCAGGAAATATCAGTGAAAATTCAACAGTGGCTTCACGTATGTGGATTTGTCAAGAGCTTGGGAATGCAAGTAAACATTTTTTGGATCTTTTCTCCAAATTACAACAAGGTCATGAAAGTGAACTCATAGCATTGCAATGCAGTGCCCGCAGTCGACCCCTCTTGCCTTGATAATCGATATTTATTCATATGAGTTGTGACAGAACAGTGCAATTATTGTAATTATCACTATTAGTATTTTTTATTAATCCCGTACATTGCAATTTTTATTACGGTATACCTGTAAGGACTGCATTCTCTGTTGCTTTTGTTTGATCCGGTCACTCCCTGCTGGAAAAAGCAGCATCATTCCCATGCTGGTCCGGCGCTGGTTTAGTTGCAAACCAGCACAAGAACACAACATATGCTGGTTTTTCCAGCATGGCTTTTAGTGTGAATGGCGTAAAAAATGAAGGGATTTGTTTTATTTTCCTCCACCGTGGTTTAATATCAGTAGCTCACGCAGCCTGTGTGTTTTGCTACACGCTAGAACGTCTGAAATGCACAATTCATGTACTTCATTTTTAATACCAATAAAACCATTTTATCAAACGTTTCAGTCATGTGTACATGTGAGTGGTTTTTGCTGATGTGCACGTTAAATGATTCAGTAGATGAAGTTTCTTGATGCTTTCAGCATATCTACAGTAAATGAATTAGAAATGTGAACTAACGTTGAGAAACTGAGGTGGGACATGTGCTTGAGAAATGTTATGTCAGATATTTACATTTTTAGTTGTCTTGTGATTTTTAGGCATATGACGTAACAAGCTTCATCTTGCGATCCACATTCAATGTCCAACGTTTCCGTTGTGCACTTTATTGTTTTCAATCCAAATTTAGTATTAGCACAACAGTTTAAGTGAGTATTTGATAAACCCTTCTCGTGGTACTTATAACACAAATAAAAACAATACAAGATGATGCAGCATAATTCCAATCCAATATTCCTGATAAGCATAAAAGCCCGACTTTTAATTAACATTATCAATGTCACAAATTTGATTAGAATTTAGGTTATTAAAATAGCCTATTTGCCATGACATTATGAGTTAAAGCTAAACTTTCTGCTAACTTCACAAGTGTCGTTAGATTTTAAATATAACTTTTTTTATGTGAAAGTTTAACAAGATTCACATCCTACATAGTTTAGGGTTAAAGGTGGGATTAGGATTAGAAGCATTGTTGGTTAGTAAGATGTCTAAAAGACATCTGTGACCCTGGACCATAAAACCAGCCATAAATCGCATGGGTATATTTGTAGAAATTAGGGCTGTGAAAGATTAATCGTGATTAATTGCAGACAAAATAAATGTTTGTTTTTGTATAATTGCACTGTGTATAATTATTTTGTATATATAAATACACACACATGCATATATGTATTTAATAAACATTTACATATATATATAAATATTTATTTAGATGTTAATATATATATATATATATATATATATATATATATATATATATATATATATATATATATATATATTAAGAAAAAATTTCTTAAATGTATACATGTATGTGTGTATTTATATACAGATGATAATTACACACAATATAGACACAAATATATTAAGCGCAAACAAACTTTTATTTGGTATTCGATAAATCGCAATTAATCTTTTGAAAGCTCTATTAACAATACATTGTGTGTATACATTTTATGACAAAAATCATTAGGATATTAGGTAAAGATCATGCTCCATTTAATTTTTTTGTACATTTTCTAACATAAATATATATATATATATATATATATATATATATATAAAAAATTGAAACATTGAGAAAATTGCCTTTAAAGTTGTCCAAATTAAGTCTTAGCAACACATATTATTAATGATAAATACATATATATATATATATATATATATATATATATATATATATATATATATATATATATATATATATATATATATATATATATATATATCTGTTTTATTTTTTCCAAGCATGTTTATCATTATGTTATCATGTTTTATTGTGCTATAGCTGTATTTTTTTTAGTTATGAAGGCTTAAATCAAAATATACCAACTGCATTTTGATTGATTTAATGACGTATGACAAATCACTTGATCGTTTCCTTATCTTTGTAAGTCGCTTTGGATAAAAGCATCTGCTAAATGCCCAAATGTAAATGTATTAATTGGAATGCACAATCAAAAAACAAGATTTCTAAAAAATGTAAAAAAGTTATCTGGTTTTGGAACCAAACTCTATGAATATTATCAAATGTATTTAAATAATGTACTTAAAGACCCAGTGAACTGCCTTGGAATGTGCAGACTTACCCGATGCATTTAAGTAATTTCCACCAAAACAGGAAGTTTGGTGTGACATATTGAAAATAGCCAATAGCAATTAGTTTACCCTAACCATGTAATGTAAGCTGAAGTGCAATTTGATGTCATAAAAATTTCTGATCCATTTTCAGAGACTTATATATATATATATATTTAATGCACATTTTTGGAGCATATCCCTGAGGCTAATAATAAAAGGATATTTTGATTTCACTTTAAGTCTAAATAAAATAAAATAAAATAAAATTAGAGAATTGTAGGTGATTTAAAATGATCAATATACTTTTATTTATATGGCAGATGAATCAGCTTTTGTCCCTGTTATTCAGCGGTCTGTTTAAGAGCTGCTCAGCGGTTGTCTTTTACTGTCTCGAACAGCTGACTAAGAAGTACGAGCCCTTCCCTAAAGCATTTTAAACTCCTTTTAGCTGTCAGAGCGCAAGGCTGCACATGTACAGTACAAGTACAGCACTGGCGTATGACATCAGCCTGTGAACCCATCAACCCGGTGCAGACCTACAGTATGTGTGAGCGTGCACATGTGTCTGTAGCATGCCATAATGCCTTCTCTGGAGAAAAAAATCAATGTGAATAGCATTACATATTGTGAAAGATGCTGACCTGCTTTGTGACGGTTTAAATATTAACAAGCACTTCTTCCATTTCCCTGCAACAGATTTCAATCGGAGAACAGTTTCTTTACAACGTGGATGATGAATATTTTATAACGTAAACTGTCGCCTACAGTAGCCCTGTACTATAGCTGACATTTTTCTAAGGGAAAATGAATGACATAGCATCACTCCAATTCCTTAATTAAAATTAACTATGGTTTAATTATAGTAAAAAAGTAGATTTCCATTTGTAAAACTAAGCTATATTACAAAATAAGCTATAACTATAAATAAATACATAAATAATATCACAAATACTGATAAAAATATATAGCTTGTACTGTTTTGATATATATGCATTTGGCATGCTTTTTTATTTTTAATGCAATTATCTAATCAACCAATCATATGGCAATTGCTTCAATGCATTTAGGGGTGTGGTCCTAGTCAAGACAATCTCCTGAACTCCAAACTGAATGTCAGAATGGGAAAGAAAGGTGATTTAAGCAATGTTGAGCAATTTTGAGCAATGTATTTCACAATCTGCTCAGTTACTGGGATTTTTACGCACAACCATTTCTAGTGTTTACAAAGAATGGTGTGAAAAGGGAAAAACATCCAGTGTGCGGCAGTCCTGTGGGCGAAAATGCCTTGTTGATGCTAGAGGTCAGAGGAGAATGGGCCGACTGATTCAAGCTGATAGAAGAGAAACTTTGACTGAAATAACCACTCGTTACATCCGAGGTATGCAGCAAAGCATTTGTGAAGCCACAACACGCACAACCTTGAGGTGGATGGGCTACAACAGCAAAAGACCCCACCGGGTACCACTCATCTCCACTACAAATAGGAAAAAGAGGCTACAATTTGCACAAGACAGTTGAAGACTGGAAAAATGTTGCCTGGTTTGATGAGTCTCGATTTCTGTTAAGACATTCAGATGGTAGATTTGGCGTAAACAGAATGAGAACATGGATCCTTCATGCCTTGTTACCCCTGTGCAGGCTGCTGGTGGTGTAATGGTGTTGGGGATGTTTTCTTGGTACACTTTAGGCCCCTTAGTGCCAATTGGGCATCGTTTAAATGCCACGGCCTACCTGAGCATTGTTTCTGACCATGTCCATCCGTTTATGACCACCATGTACCCATCCTCTGATGGTTACTTCCAGGATGATAATGCACCATGTCAAAAAGCTCGAATCATTTCAAATTGGTTTCTTGAACATGACAACAAGTACTAAACTGTACTAAAATGGCCCCCACAGTCACCAGATCTCAACCCAATAGAGCATCTTTGGGATGTGGTGGAACGGGAGCTTAATGCCCTGGATGTGCATCCCACAAATCCCCATCAACTGCAACATGCTATCCTATCAATATGGGCCAACATTTCTAAAGAATGCTTTCAGCACCTTGTTGAATCAATGCCACGTAGAATTAAGGCAGTTCTGAAGGCGAAAAGGGGTCAAACACAGTATTAGTATGGTGTTCCTAATAATCCTTTATTTTCTCTGTTTTAAGGAACACAAAGGAAGATATTTTGAGGAATGTTTGTAAACAAACCAATCAGAGGCCCCATTGACTTTCATATCCTTTTCTCCTACTATGTAAGTCAATGGGGTCTTGGTTACAAACATTCCTAGCATATCTTCCTTTGTGTTCGTCAGAACAAAGACATTTAAACAGGTTTGTAACATCATGAGAGTGAGTAAATGATGTACCTATCCCTTAATAATGTTTTATTTACTACACATAAGCCCTACAATCTGAGTTGTTTGTAGCGGGACAAGTTTAATATTTACGGTTGCAGCTTTAAATCCCCAACTCTAATGTGTATTAGCAAACACCGCTAATAATTGCATTCTAAGTGGATGTTTTGTGTCCGGGTGCTTTTATTAACCACCATGAATCTATTGTATCCTTTACAAGGCCATGACCCACTAAACATAAGGACAGCTGGAGATATGTCACCCCCTATAGCTCTCAAACATAATTCTTCCCCGAAACAAAAATACAGAATGTGCATCTATTGTTCACAAGTCAGAAACTATGGTTACATAATTAGAAAGCCTTTTTCGGTGGATAAAGAACCGACAATCGGATCACTTGTGGAGCAGTGCAGAAATACAATCTTGTCTCTATGTGGTGCTTTTGCTATAACAAACACAACATTGGCTGAGATGTGGACTGAAAGTGATTTCATTACAAAATCAGGATCTTTAAAAACACAAAAGCGATGTGAAATTTAACTCGTTTAAACGAAAAGGAATGAAATAAAAACATCACAGTTTTGGAGAGTCTCAAGCCTGGCCTCCAACATGACCCCCTTTTGCCTCGGAGAGTCACGCTCTAAACAAGAAAATTGCTTTTGGCTTCTCCGGTCAGACCAAAACCTGTCGACCGCTGCCAATCCACTTTCAATAGTTGGCTTGGACTCCAACGCATCCCGTGCCTCCGACCAACCACAAGTAACGCTTGTGCACTTTGGCCAAGTCTTATCAGCGGTTGTGCCCTGGCTTCGAGCTGAACGGTGGTTAGGTCGCCTGCATGTATTCATTAGCAGCCGGGGGGTTTTCTATACAGGGATGAAGTTCGACCTCTCTATATGTGAGAAAGGCAAGTTTCCAACGTCTTTGTCACTTTCACAGGTACTGTACTAGTGTGCACTTGTGATAAGCACACAATGTGCCGTGAGGTGAACACGCTGTGCTGCCTACCAGGCGATGATGCGGCGATGTGCATGAGGTGTTTTGATACGAGAGATGAGAAATTGATACATGCATAAATTTGAACTGGCCGTAACTAAAGATCCGACCGTAAACACGAACACACGCTGATGAAAGTTATTTCAGATGCTATGGGAATACAATCCGGACCGCAATCTAAATATTGGCCACGGATGAATGATTTTTATGGTTTGAGGGGAAAAGAAAAATGTGAAAACAACACGCAACAGGTTTTATTGCAGTGTTTGTTGTTGAGACTGTAGCAGTAACTATCAGATGGTTTTGCTTCGACACAAATTAAAAGTGGCTGCCAGCTAGCTAGTATTATTCACCAGGTTTGATTCCACAAATGCAAAACGAATCTAGATTAAAATGGATTGAATATCAGTCCTGAATTTCTATCAGTTGGCAACAAATTGACTCATTAAGTTGACAATACAATGCAAGGGAGTCCAACTGTTGTTATCATAGTACAGGACTTCAAAACAACCAATACAGATTTAATAGCTAAAATCACCAAAAGTAAAGCAAAGGTGAGAAAATTAGACAAATGCATTTTATAAGTTCAGACAAGTACTGTTATCTTGAAGTCACAATGAAATTGAAATCAAAAACACAATTTATTTGAAAATTGTGGTATTTTTACTTATCTGTGAGCTTTATTTATGTTTTAATTACTCATACCTATTAATTATATATATTTATTACACGGCTCTCTGGAATGCTTGATTCTGATTGGTCAGTTGAGACATTTGCAGGTTCGTTCTTTCAAATAATAACCACTCCAAAGTAATAACGCATAGCCGGTACTACTTGTACGATTAAAATCGCTTCGCGCCAATAAAGATTACTGTTTGGCGCCATCTTGTGACAAACACTGGACAACCACAATTAAGAATGGAATATTTTGACATTAATTTTAACATGTACGGAAAAAACAAAACATTTAAAAAGTGGATAGAAGAACGAACAACGACAAGACACAGAGAGCTTACTGAGACTGAACTTGACAAAATAGAGCATGACAGCTACGAAGCAGTGGCGGTTCTACACGGAGGCCAAGGGTGGCCCGTGCCTCTGTAGACATGTCCCTGGCCACCCCTGTGGCCACCCCGTGCTGACCAAATAAAAAAGTATACATTTATTTAGATTTTACACGCGAGCGCCAAAAGCGGAACTAGTGCGACGCAACGTTCTATACGGGCAAATTAGAGCGGCGCTCCCAATCACTGTAGCCGGCTGCGGGTGATGCTCGGCGAATTTGTTCCCAATCTCCCGATGTTGAGAATGTGTATGCAGGTTTGGGCACTAGTAAGGACTCTAGCTGACTTGACATTGGGACACTGTTCACTTGTTCTCCTGTGACGTGGTGCTGAGGCGCGTTGTGATCATTCACAGCTGTTACTCATCAACAACCGGTAAAACCAACATCTCGCTAACTTTTTAAAGTTTACACATTGTAAAAAGCGCTGTTATTATGCTCTTACATATACGTGCATACAATTGGAGGAATTTAATTAAATGTTACATATAAAAATTTTTACATTTTAAAATAAATATTATTTTAAATACTGATTAGATTGTGGTCCCTAACTGTCTAGCAATGTGTGTTTATGTAAACTAAAACAAACGTTTGTCTTTATAAAAGTTTGCATTTCATAAAGTTTATTGAGTAGGGTCGCATGATTATCGGTTGGGGGGCTTTAGAAAAGAGCCCAGCTCCCCTTTTGCACCTGCACTCACTCTTGTATTAAATACATATTTATATGATTGTAAAGTAAAATAACGTTTACAGGGCAGTTTCCCCGTAAACTGAAAACAACTTGCAATGCCATATCTTAAAATACACCAGTGCCCTTTGTTTTGCTTCAAAATGCACACAAGTAATGTATTTAGTAAGGCATGTTTGTCAAAACTAGTTATATTTCCTAATTAAACTATAAGGCCTAGTCCTGTCTTAAACTGATTCCTGTAACCACCCCTATTATCTTTAAATATAATTTCTTGCCATTTTTATGTGCCCCTCTTGTAAAACACTGGCCCCTCCTCGGCCCCCCTAGTGAAATTTGTCTAGAACCGCCACTGCTACGAAGCCAACACACAAAAAAATACAGAATGGGCATTAAAACTTCTCAAAGACTGGCTAAAAGAGAAAAAAATGGAGACAGACAAGTATGAAGAAGAGGATCTTAATAAGGTATTACGATCATTTTATGCATCTGTGCAAAGTTTCGCGGAAGGATAAAAATGTTAATTTAAAACAAATATGACAATAAAATGTTTCAAATTCATATTCATGTCCAGTTTTTTTCTTATATGGCAAGTAGCCGTGTAATAAGCGGGATAATGTAGAGGCAGCCGGTAGTTATCGGGAAATAAGCCCCTTCAGTGTGATACAAGACCCTCCGCTTCGCGTCGGGTCCTGATCACACTGTCGGGGCTTATTTCCCGATAACTACCAGCTGCCTCTACATTATCCCTTACATATATATAATATTTTAAATTATTATTATTTATTATTATATGAAAAATACAAATCTCCTCCCGTCCTCAAAACAATTGCGCAGACCGATCATCAAGGTTTGCCGCGTGCAGTTGAGGGAGGAGTTGAAAACTGAGCCTTCAAGTCGGACACCTGCTGATTGCTGTATATATGACGTGTTCACCGTGTTTCCTTTTTTAATCATGAATGAAGTGAATAAGATCAAAAAGCAAATCTTTTAATAAAAGCTGCAATCAGAAACCCTTTATATTGAATATTTTTGTTGCTGTTTAAACTGCCCAAAAATTACAGAACATAAGCCTAGATTATAAAAATCGTCTTTTGCTTCTTTTAATTTTTATTATTTTTTTTTACATGACACAATATAACATATTCAGATATATTAACGAGTGTACCTCTTGCTATTGAAACGCTCTTGCAATACCCTATATCACAGTCATATGCCTTCAGCGGCAGCTCAAGTCGGACAAAATTTCTAACCGGCATGCACTGCTTTAAGTCAGCTGCCGAATGATCTGCGCATCACCTGATCTCTCTTAACTTCCAATCACGAGGAATGACGGTAAGGCGGAGCCTGGGAAAAGATTGCAGCGATTAGCAAATAGCAACATGACCCAACTTCCAACGATCCAATCAATTCTCGACCAACTTTATTTCTCATTTCAGAAGCCGTCACTCGGATACGTAACGACAGGGAAATTAGGACAATCACTACTTCCGTTTTATTGTGACTGAAGGAAAAACACCACAGTTTTTTTTTTATATTTTACTATGTTTTTACCTCAAATTAGACAAATTAATACATACCTATGTTTTTTCAATGCGTGCACTTAATCTTTGCACAGTATGTCGTGAATGTGGTAGCATTTAGCCTAACCCCATTCATTCCTTAGGATCCAAACAGGGATGAATTCAGAAGCCACCAAACACTTCCATGTTTCCCTGTTTAAAGACTGTTACATGAGTAGTTACACGAGTAAGTATGGTGGCACAAAACAAAACGTGGCGATTTATTTAAGCTGATAAAAATGAGAACTATATTGTATTGCGAAAGAGCACTTAGTTTGCAGCACTTCGACCTCAAACTTCCATCAATATTACTGCGCCCGAGGCAAACTAAGTGCTCTTCCGTCATACAATATAGTTCTTATTTTTTCCACTTAAAAATCACCACGTTTTATTTTGTGCCACCATACTTACTCGTGTAACTACTCATGTAACAGTCTTCAAAAAGGGAAAACATGGAAGTGTTTGGTAGCTTCTAAATTCATCCCTGTTTGGATCCTAAGGAATGAATGGGGCTAAGCTAAAAGCTAACACATTCACGACGCGCTGTACAAAGATTAAGTGCACGCATTGAAAAAAAGATAGGTATGTATTAATTCGTCTAAGTTGATGTAAGAACATAGAAAATATTGAAAAACTGTGGTGTTTTCCTTTAAAATGTCATAACATTTCTATAGTACTATACATGGTTTCATCAAATGCACGCGCATTCTCAGAGTTATGCGCTTGAACCGAAGTGAACATTTGGACCATATTTATTTATCGGCCTGGCTCGTGGCTAAACTGATCTTTGAAACAAATACCTTGTCGAAATTTTTTTTTTGGTTTGCTAAAGACGAGGGGAGACGACAAGTATGGATCACAGGTGTGTGGAGAGTTTGGCAGCCAGGCAAGAATTCAAAAACTTATAACTAACATTATAGTTGATACATGTTAGATATTATATGACCGAAGGTAATTTACTTTTTTTATTTATTTCCCTTGTTATTAGAAATCAACTACTGTACAAGGATTCTGTTGTTTTTGATGTGGAAGTCATCTATACAAAACAAACAGCATTAAGAAAAATAAAAATAAATAAATATGGCTGCATTTTCTACTTTCACATCAGTAAAGTATTTTATATGTTAAAATGGTCAGACTAAAATGTGGGACCGTGAACTTGTGAAAGACCCCACACATTGCTTTAACAATGCTGGGACTGTGCTTTCTTCCTTCCAGGTTCTTTCCAGGTCATATAAAGCAAATTTTATGAACTATTTCAAGATTTATGGTATTATGGTATGGAAAGTCCATATGGAATAATGGATTTTTAAATTCCATGCTGTTCCGTTGGAAGTACAGTAATTGCCTTGTTGAGACCACTGCGATCGTTCAAACTGAAATGTCAAATGATTCAGTTTCCACTACACACATTTAAATGCAACCAGTTCACACAAAAACCACCTTCTCATGGTTACACCCATGGGCAGACAAAAACATCATTGTTTCTTGGTGGTGAGCATTTTTCGCCAGCATTTACACTGTAGGTCTTGATGATCAATTCTGATTTTTCACAACCAGCTTACGTCTTCTTTTAGGCGAGTGCAGTAGACGGGGATGACACAGTAGCATGGTTGCCTCAAGGTCCCCGGCTAGATCAGATGACCTTTCTGTGTGAAGTTTGCATGTTCTCCATGTGTCAGCGTGTGTTTACTCCTGGTACTCCGGTTTCCACCCATATCAAAAAACATGCAGGTTAGGTGAACTGGAGATGCCAAAATGCCTCTCCCCCAGCGTGTGTGTGGATCAACTTGTGTATGTTCTCACCATTGATGCTGGAATGGTGTAAACAAAACAAATGAGATGTGCCGACCCGGTAAAGTTTAAAGTACAAATGACATAAAATGCAGTGGTCGCTGACAAAACGATCATACAAGGTTTAAGATACATCTCTGTATAAGATGTAAGCTTTACTCTACTGGTTAAGCCTTCATTCCCTATTTCATCATAGAAACGAGTCATTTGACAACAACCGTCTGATTGGTCGATTTCATGTTGCCTAGGCTGACTACACTGTAAAAAAAATCCGTAGAAATTACAATGTTATTGCAGCTGGGTTGCCGGAAATTTACCGTAGATTTACGTTTATGTTATTTACTAGCAAGAGTTCGTTCAAAGTAAAATAAATTTTAAATATTAACAAGTCTTTATCTTTACAGAATAAAACTATACAATAACAGCCTCATGCAAAGCATTCCGGGAACCAGAAATCATCATCAACCTTTTTCTGTTTTTGCCTCAGATTTTGTTTTCCAGAATGTTTTGCTTGATACTGTCTTTTTTAGTTTTACTCTGTAAAGACAAAGACTTGTAAATGTTTAATGTTCATTTAACTTTGAACAAACTCTTGCCAGTATATAACATAAATGTAAATCTACGGTAAATTACCGGCAACCCAGCTGCAATTTCTACGGAATTTTTTTACAGTGTAGGGTAAGACCAGCCTGCTACATTAGCTAAACCACCTAATACCAGTTTGGAAGACCAGCTAAAACCAGCAAATCTCAAAAAATGCTGGGTTATTTTCAGCCCAGGATTGGATCAAAAAGGGACAAACCCAATTTAACCTAGGGGAGAGCGGGGGACAACCTACTGTAACGCTTTTTGGTTTTGGCTCAATCATTCAAAAATATTTGAGTTTGATTCATTATATTTTTACACAAGCACACGCATCTCTGCTACAAATGAACATTTGAAGTTTGTTTCTAAAGCTTACCATTCTTGGACAATTACACCAAACGTGACAGAAGTGCAAACGTTACAACTTACCCCATACAGTAGGTGGGGTTAACTGTAACAGGCAGGGGGTTAGTTGTAACACTTGCTAAAAATTAAGTTTGCAGGCAAATATTTCAATACTTTTTTGTCTTTATACTTAAAGTGGATATTGTTTATATATCTGTCTATAATAGACAGGTATCCACACTGTATTCATTCATCTAACCATAGTTCTGTCATGAATCTGGTTTTCTCTGTCTGCCTTTTTTGTCACACACACACATACACATGCACATACACTCATTTAGTCACATACACACGCTTTCTCTCTCTCTCTCTCTCTCTCCCTCTCTCTCTCCCCTCTCACCTGTCTGTCGTTACAATCTGCGCTCGCGCTGATTGCTGTGACACCTGTTCCCACTCTGCCCTTAGCATTTATCTAGTGGCTGTTTTGGCAGTATCTTTGTCGGATTATTGAAATTACACATGTTCTCTGTATGCTCTACAGCTTTACTCTGTCATGTCGTGTCGTGTATTGGATTAAGCTCACCTTGTCTTGTCTGTCCTGTCCAGTATCTCCACAATCTCGTTTGATGTTCAGCCGTGTGTGAGGGCTGAGGAGTTCTTCTCCGTACCTGATTTGTCAACTGCTGCGCCCCGGGCCAGCTCCAGGGAATATCTCTTTCGTTTTCCCGGATTGGGAGTCAAGCATCCTTTTGTTACATTCCAGTGCTGTGTGATATCTCCAGACTGCCTTTGTTACCTTTTTTTCATTAAAGACTCATTCCCTGTGATCCCTGCCTTGGATTTATCATTTCACTGTAACAGAATAATCCGACCATAATTATGGATGCGGCAGAGGAGAAGTCTGTGTTTTCAGCAGTCGAGGTGCAGGGGGCCATGCTTGGCAGGCATGAGGAACAGCTAGCCGCCGCACATCAGGCTGTGGGGAGCTTATCTGCTCAGGTGGCCGATCTGTCTGCTCGCCTACGCCATCTTCATCAGGAGGCGGCCGTGCCTTCCAATCAGCACCAGCCCGCAGAGCCCAGGGTTAACAACCCATCCAGTTATGCCGGTGAGCCCGCTGAGTGCAGAGCCTTTCTTATCCAGTGCGAGGTTGTCTTTTCTCTTCAGCCACAGACGTATGCGGAGGATCGAGCTCGTGTTGCCTTTGTGCTCTCCCTCTTGAAGGGTCGGGCACGCGAGTGGGGAACTTCTGTGTGGGAGGCTAACGCCAGATGCTGTAGCAAGTACAGTCTCTTCAAGGAGGAGATGACCAAGGTTTTTGATCGGTCTGTATTTGGCAGTGAGGCTTCTCGTCTGCTCGCAACTCTACGTCAGGGAAGGAGATCTGTGGCCGACTTTGCTATTGAGTTTCGTACTCTTGCCTCTACCAGTGGGTGGAACGATCCTGCCCTGGTCGCTCGTTTCTTGGAGGGTCTGTGTTTGGAGCTCAGAGAGGAGATTTATGCTCGAGGCGCTCCTGCTGAGCTCGACCCATTGATTGACTTGGCTATCCGTCTGGATCGGTGTTTCGAGCAGAGAAGACGAGCTCGCACTCCCAGCGCTGTCGTTGACTCTTTTTCTTCAGCTATCCCTTCCCGTCACTCGGCTGAAGCCGAGCCCATGCAGTTGGGCAGCGTTCGCATCTCTTCGGAGGAGCGTCAACGTCGAATCATTAACCGCCTTTGTCTCTATTGTGGCACCGCTGGTCATTTCGCCTCCAACTGCCCTTTAAAAGCCAGGGCTCGCCAGTAGACGGAGGAGTACTGGTGAGCGCGTCTGTCATCTCCTCCTCTCCCCGGTCCCGGACTATGATTCCTGCTAATCTCCGCTGGTTGGGGCACTCTGCCGCTGGTCTTGCTCTCATTGACTCGGGAGCCGAGGGCAATTTCGTCGATGAGGGGTGGGCCCGTCGGAACAAGATTCCATTGGTCGATTTGCCTCAACCCACCTCCGTCTTTGCTCTGGATGGCAGAGAGCTCACCACTGTTCACCGTTCTACATGTCCGGTTAGTCTGACTGTTTCCGGTAATCATCTAGAGACTATTTCTTTTTTTATTTTTCAATCTCCCTTTACCCCTATTGTGTTAGGACACCCTTGGCTTGTTCTTCATAATCCTCAGATTGACTGGTTTAAGGGAGGGGTTCATTCATGGAAATTGTCTTGTCATGCTAATTGTTTAGTGTCTGCTGTGTCTCCCGTGACCTCTGTTTCTGTTTTCCAGGAGGAACCAGGTGATTTGTCTGGGGTACCGAAGGAGTACCATGATCTGCGATCTGTCTTCAGCCGTTCCCGGGCAGTTTCTCTACCGCCTCACCGTCCTTACGATTGTGCCATTGATCTCCATCCTAACACCACGCCCCCTCGCGGTAGACTTTATTCTCTTTCAGCGCTCCGAACGAGAGGCTCTGGAGAGATACATCACAGAGTCTCTTGACGCAGGGATTATTGTTCCGTCTTCGTCTCCCGCTGGCGCTGGTTTCTTTTTTGTCAAGAAGAAGGATGGGTCTTTGCGTCCGTGTATCGATTATCGAGGGCTGAACGAGATAACGGTGAAGAATCGCTATCCTTTACCTCTTATGTCATCAGCCTTCGAGATCTTACAGGGCGCAAAGATTTTCACTAAGTTGGATTTGCGTAACGCCTACTATCTAGTGCGCATTAGAGAGGGGGACGAGTGGAAGACCGCTTTTAATACCCCTATCGGTCACTTCGAATACCGGGTCCTACCGTTCGGTCTCGTAAACGCTCCGTCCGTCTTTCAGGCTTTAGTTAACGACGTCCTGAGAGACATGCTGAACGTCTTTGTTTTCGTGTATATTGATGACATTCTTATTTTCTCACCGTCTCCCCAGGTACACGTACAACACGTTCGCCGGGTTTTACAACGCTTGTTAGAGAATCGCCTTTTTGTTAAGGCTGAGAAATGTGTCTTTCACGCTCAATCAGTCACGTTTCTCGGTTCGGTGGTCTCTGCAGAGGGGATTCGTATGGATCCTGATAAGGTCCAGGCGGTTCTAAATTGGCCGGTTCCCGAGTCTCGAGTCGCGCTTCAGAGATTTCTGGGTTTTGCTAATTTTTACCGGCGCTTTATTCAGGGTTTTAGTCAGGTTGCCGCCCCCCTCACTGCCCTCACCTCATCCAAGACCCGATTTTCTTGGACCGAGGCTGCTCAATTTGCGTTCGACCATCTAAAGAGACTTTTTTCCTCCGCACCTATTCTGATCACGCCTGATCCTACGCGTCAATTTATTGTGGAGGTCGATGCCTCTAATATTGGAGTCGGAGCGATCTTATCGCAGCGCTCCTCCCAGGATGATCGCATTCATCCTTGCGCTTTTTATTCACACCGTCTTTCTCCTGCGCAATGCAACTATGACGTTGGTAACCGAGAGCTTTTGGCGATCCGTCTCGCGCTCGGTGAATGGCGACATTGGCTCGAAGGAGCCAGTGTTCCATTCATTGTCTGGACGGATCATCGCAACTTGGAGTATATTCGTTCGGCTAAGCGTTTGAGCGCTCGTCAGGCTCGCTGGGCTTTGTTTTTTGACCGGTTTGATTTTTCAATTTCTTTTAGACCCGGTTCGAAGAATCAGAAGCCCGACGCGCTTTCCCGGCAGTTCGACCCCCCAGAGGGAGTCCCGACCCATGAGGGGATCTTACCTCAACACTGTGTGGTCGGGGCAGCTGTCTGGGGGGTGGAGCGGACGGTTAAGCGAGCGCTTTCTCAGATTAGGAGACCCCTTCCCTCTCCTGAGGGAACTTTATATGTACCCGAGTCCGTCCGTCCGTCTGTCCTTCGTTGGGGTCATACGTCTAAATTGGTCGCTCACCCGGGGGTCAGAGGTACATTAGCCGCGATCCGTCAGAGATTTTGGTGGCCCACTCGTGAGCGTGACGTTCGGCGGTTTGTCGCTGCTTGCTCTATTTGTGCTCAGACTAAGTCCAGTAATAACCCTCCGGCGGGCCTTCTCAGACCTCTTCCCATTCCCACACGTCCTTGGTCTCATATTGCCATGGACTTTGTTACCGGTCTCCCTATCTCAGCTGGGAACACGGTCATTCTTACCGTCGTGGACCGTTTTTCTAAGGCTGCCCATTTTATTCCGCTTCCTAAATTACCATCTGCTAAGGAGACAGCTCAGATTATGGTGGATCACGTTTTTAAGATCCACGGTCTCCCCTTGGACATTGTGTCTGATAGAGGTCCGCAGTTTGCCTCTCAGTTTTGGAGGGAGTTCTGTCGCCAGATTGGGGCTTCCCCCAGTCTGTCGTCAGGATTCCATCCTCAGACCAATGGTCAGGCCGAACGGACAAATCAGATTTTGGGTCGCATGTTGCGTAGTCTTACCGCCTCTAGTCCTGCGTCATGGTGTGATCAGCTGTCATGGGCTGAATATGCACATAATTCTCTCCCTTCGTCCGCTACCGGTTTCTCTCCGTTTGAGGGTTGTCTCGGTTACCAACCGCCTATTTTTTCTGCTCAGGAGTCTCTAGTCTCGGTCCCGTCTGTCGAAGCGTTTATTAAGCGATGTAAGCATACCTGGAGGAGGGTGAGATCCAAGTTGTGTCAGACTAGAGAACGCACACGTCGAGCTGCCAACCGCCGCAGAATTCGGTCCCCTAGATATGTCTGCGGTCAGAAGGTTTGGTTGTCCACCCGAAATCTCCCTATTCAGGAGACGTCTCGCAAACTATTGCCCCGTTTTGTTGGTCCATTCTCCATTGTCAAAGTCATTAGTCCTGTCGCTGTTAAACTCAAACTATTCGGTCGGCTACGCCGCGTTCATCCAGTCTTTCACGTTTCGTGTATTAAACCGGTCATTCATGTGCCCACTCGTCCCCCCCTTCCCCCTCCTCCCCTTGATGAGGGGGACTCTATTTACAGAGTTCGGAGACTTCTCGAGGTTCGTCCTCGGGGCCGTGGCCACCAGTTTTTGGTTGACTGGGAGGGCTACGGTCCAGAGGAGAGGCGGTGGATTCCTGCCCGGGACGTCCTGGATCGATCGCTTATTGATGACTTCTATCGGTCCCGTCAGCCCCCTTCCGCGAGCGCCTAGAGGCGCTCGTTGGAGGTGGGGTACTGTCATGAATCTGGTTTTCTCTGTCTGCCTTTTTTGTCACACACACACATACACATGCACATACACTCATTTAGTCACATACACACGCTTTCTCTCTCTCTCTCTCTCTCCCTCTCTCTCTCCCCTCTCACCTGTCTGTCGTTACAATCTGCGCTCGCGCTGATTGCTGTGACACCTGTTCCCACTCTGCCCTTAGCATTTATCTAGTGGCTGTTTTGGCAGTATCTTTGTCGGATTATTGAAATTACACATGTTCTCTGTATGCTCTACAGCTTTACTCTGTCATGTCGTGTCGTGTATTGGATTAAGCTCACCTTGTCTTGTCTGTCCTGTCCAGTATCTCCACAATCTCGTTTGATGTTCAGCCGTGTGTGAGGGCTGAGGAGTTCTTCTCCGTACCTGATTTGTCAACTGCTGCGCCCCGGGCCAGCTCCAGGGAATATCTCTTTCGTTTTCCCGGATTGGGAGTCAAGCATCCTTTTGTTACATTCCAGTGCTGTGTGATATCTCCAGACTGCCTTTGTTACCTTTTTTTCATTAAAGACTCATTCCCTGTGATCCCTGCCTTGGATTTATCATTTCACTGTAACAAGTTCAATTATAAATGGATACAAATTTCTAAATATGTAAGAAAAAGCAGCACAATTATGACAAAACATTTTTTTATATGTGACCCAGCTTGTAATAAACATAATACAGTTTCAAAATCAAACTCTGAGATAATGAAAATCAAAGTCTGAATTTAGCCATTCATTTCATTATGATTTCAATCTTTCACGTGACCTTATTCAATCACTATTAAAGATATGAACAAAAATACATTTTTGATAAGACAGGCACATTTATTTTGTTGGCAGCCAGCGATCATTCATGTGTAGCCTATTTAAAACAACGTCAAGAATTACGCCAACGTTAGCGGTTTTCATATCGTAAATGTTGAGGGGTTAGTTGTAACACAGCGTTACAACTAACCCCGCTGGGTCAAAATATTTTCAAGCCCACCAAAAAAGTTGCTAAGAGCTGCAGACATATTTCAAAACGATGCTATATTTGAGTCAACAAGACACTGATTAATATCACATAGCATTGGATTTGGTATCTTACACACCCAACTTAGAAACCGAAAAAAACATATGATGAAAAAATATCATGTCACCAAAACACTCGTTCATCAAAAACTCTCTGGAAAAACATTAAACATTGCCAATAATTTGCGGGAGATCGTCTTTTGGCAGCGTGAAAAAAATAACGGAAAAACAAAACGCTCAACCTTGTGCAACAATGTAAACAGTCCATGTTGCAACTAACCCTGCGTTAGTTTTTGCCCCGCGCACCTCTACTGGGTTGTTTTAACCTAAAATGCTGGGTTGTTTAACGCCCCGCCTCTTTACCCATTTTTGGTTATCCGCGAGTGACGCGCAGCCAAGATGGCGATGTCAGGCCCCGCCAACTATTGGCTTAAAAAGCTCTTCACAAACCTATGGGTGACATCACGGACCCTACGTCCATATTTTTTACAGTCTCTGGTTTTATCCCATTGTTGGGTCAAATATAAAAATTTTCTCAGTTAATTTAACCCAACATCTGGACTTGTCCCTTTTTGCCCCAATGCTGGGTTGAAAATGAGTATAGGACTGTGTCCATATATTTATTAAGTGACAAGTAATAAGCAGGATAATGTACAGCTAGTTGGTTGTTACTGTAAATATTATAGCAAATGCTGATGGCCCTGTCAAGATTTATTCTGCAATTACAACCGAGCTGTACATTATCCCATCCCTTACTTCAATGCATGGAGAAATACCAATGTCATTTTTCACAAAACATTGATTGTTAATCTTTTCCTGAGTGGGCATAAACCGAAGGCTATTGTATCTCAGCAAGTCAATCGATAAAAAACCTCACTGACTTTTCAGGTCAGGTAAACAGGTATTATTTCCTGCATAGCAGACAGACTGTGCATGTGTGCAGTTTATGTGGCGTATAATTTTGAGCCTTAAGTAAAGTTTAGTCGTCTCCACCAAACCTACGC